>NC_080637.1:1167500-1467500 GCF_027579445.1 Ammospiza nelsoni
TCCATCCATCCATCCATCATCCATCCATCATCCATCCATCCATCATCCATCCATCCATCCATCCATCATCCATCCATCCATCATCCATCCATCCATCATCCATCCATCCATCCATCCATCATCCATCCATCCATCCATCCATCATCCATCCATCCATCCATCCATCCATCCATCCATCCATCCATCCAATTTAAAGCCATTTTCCATAACTTCACAGCCTCTTCCCCCCAGACCTGGTAGCTCCTGCTGCTTTCCATGTCCAGCATCAATGAATTCCCAGCAGGACCTGCTGAATTCCAGCTTTTCACACAACACTTCCCTGAGCTTTGGGTGTTTTGGGCTTCAGCTCTGGGAAAATGACCTTTGCTCATGACCACACTCATAAATCCTGGGATTTCCCCATCTAAAAGTTCCACCTGTGGAATGGGCAGCAAAGCCAGCTGCAAACCTCTCCTGAATTCCAGAGGAGCTGTGAATCATCCAGTGAGCTCTAATTACATGGAAATGCAGCTCTTTATTGGAGCTGTGGAGTTTGGCTGCTGAAGGAACTCAGAGTTAACCCTTGAGCAGGGTTAGTTCTGTGCCAGGGTGCTCCAAGCCTGGCCTTGGACCCTTCCAGGGATGTGGGATCCCTTCCTGATGAAAATTGATCCCTTCCTGTTGAAAATTGGGATTTCTGGCAAGGTCAGGTGCCTTCCCTGTTTGATTTTGAGAGGTGGATGGCAGTGAAGGCCTCCTGGCTGGTGTGTTTTAATTTCTTTTCTTGGAATTACTCCTCTCACCTTTAGTTTATTTGCTTTATATAAAACTCAGCCTTATTCTCCTCTTTTTCCTCTGGAAAATTCTCATGGCAAGTGTTAGAACTGGAGGGAAATAAAATCCATATTTAATATAATATCTGAACTCCTAATTCCTTCACACCTTTTAAATTAGGATGTGGAATATCCCCCTCTCCTGTGCCCACACATCCACATTCCCACTACAGATTTTCCTCTTAATTCTTTTACTTTCTTCCCCTCTTTTTGCCAGTGCTTGTTGGTTTTCTAAGTGGGAATTGCTGGGAGACACAATTGTTCCTGGAAACACCCCAAATCTGTCAGAGCCTTGTCTGAACCCTGGAGAGCAGCTTAATTTTGGCCCAGAGTGAGCATGATTAAGCAAAGCTGCTCAGCTCAGGTTCATTATTTGGTCTGGACAAATCATTTCTTTCGCTTTTCCTGTAGGAAAAATGCTTCATATCCCTTTTTTTTTGCAGTGTTGGATTCACTGCTGGGAATTATAACAGAAGAAAACATTCTGGCTCCTCATTAGATGCTTTCCTGGCTCCTTTTCCATCCTAAAATCCATGAAAAAAGCCTGTGGGAGCAGGTGGGAGGTGAAGGTCACTGATTTGTTTGGGTTTGTTTTGGCCAATTGTCAGCCAAGACCTTGATTTCTGTTACCTTAGAATATTCCTGGTTGGTTTTTCCTTGGCTGAATCCATCTTTTTGTCTATTCCAGTTGAGGGCTGAGCTGGAATTGTCCTCCCTGCTTTTATTTCCACTGAGTTTTAGGGGTGGGCAGGCAGAGGGTTCCTTTGGGGATGGATCCTGCCTGTGGGATCCCAGCTGGATTCCCTGCTCCTCCCAGTGCAAATGCCTTCATTCAGGAGCAGATTTCCCTGTTCTGTCAGACCTGTTTAGGGACAAAAATCACCAAATTTTCTGTCACTAAACAGAACTAAGCTGAACTGAAGTGTTCTGTTTAGTGACAGAAAATTGAGTGACTTAGACAAAGTCTTGAGATCCAAGGAACAAAGGGGGAAGTCACTGAGAGGTTTTTGTCAGAGGGAAAGCAAATCCTTGATTTTTTCTCTATTGGGCAGCTCTAAATACAGACATTTGGAATTGTTTCTAAGTGAACTCTGCCAGACAGAATGAAAGAAGAGGGATTTTCTCCAATACCTCAGAAGGGCTGTAGTGGAAGGATTATGGTGGTCCAAGGCTGAGCTGGCGACACACAGAGTGTCCCTTTCCAGCTTGTCCTTCCACAGCCATTTCCTCCTGCTGCAGAGACCCTTCCCTGTGGATTCCCAGTGGAATCCAGCCCAGTGGGTGCCCTGCTGAGCCTGGCACACCCTGAGCCCTTGTGGAGCTGTTGTTTCTCCTCCTCCTCCTGCAGGCCACAGGTGCCCCCCGGCCAGGAGCGGCCATCGCTGCGTGGCCGACAGTTCCAACCTCTACGTCTTCGGGGGCTACAACCCCGACTACGATGAGTCTGGGGGCCCAGAGAACGAGGACTACCCCCTCTTCAGGGAGCTCTGGAGGTACAACTTTGCCACAGACACCTGGCACCAGATGGGCACCGAGGGCTACATGCCCAGGGAGCTGGCCTCCATGTCACGTACGTACGGAAATCCAACTCCTCCTGTGCCTGCTCCTGGAGCTATTTTCATCCTGCCTATTTTAATCCAAGCAGGAATTGGAAATCTGGATGCTGCTTTTCCAACTGGGCTCTGAGGTTGGGTTGGGTTTGGGATTTTTCTTTCCATTTTTGCTCAAGTGAGGCAGAAGGAAAGAAAAAACGGGAAAGCAAGAGGTGTTTTCCAGGTGTTTACCTTGCTGTGCTTTCAGCAGGAAGGTGCCTCATGCAGACATCTCCCAGCATCCAAAAATAGCTGTCTTTGTTCACTTTTCAAAGCAGACCTTTGGTTACCATGGTTTTAGTTGGGATCCTTTCTCCTTTAGAGCCTCTCAAAGCCATCAATGCACGGGGTGGGTTGTAGGGAATTTGAGCAGCACTGAGCACTGCAGGGAAACCTGGAATGGTTTGGGTTTGAAGGGAGCTGAAAGATCATCCAATCCCATGGAGCAGGTTGCTCCAAGCCCAGCCCAGCTTGGGTAAATGATTTTGGAATGGTTTGGGTTGGAAGGGAGCTTAAAGATCATCCAATTCCCATACCATGGGCAACCTTCCCTAGAGCACCTTGCTCCAATCCCAGCCTGGAACAATAATTTGGGAATGGTTTGGGTTGGAAGGGAGCTTAAGGATCATCCAATTCCCATACTGTGGATAGGGACACCTTCCCTAGAACAGGTTGCTTCAAGCCCAGCCCAGCCTGGAAAAATTATTTGGATTGGAAGGGAGCTTAAAGATCATCCACTTCCATGGTTTGGGTTGGAAGAGAGCTTGAAGATCATCCAATTCCCATACCATGGATAGGGACACCTTGCCTAGAACAGGTTACTCCAGGCCCAGCCTGGAAAAATGGTTTGGGAATGGTTCGGGTTGGAAGGGAGCTTAAAGATCATCCAATTCCCATACCATGGGCATGGGCAGCCTTCTCTGGAGCAGCTTGCTCCAAGGCCAGCCCAGGCTGGATAAATCCTGTTCTCCCAGCAATGAGCCCCCCTGTTTTCCCTCTCCCCCAGTTGTTTTACATGGCAACAACCTGCTGGTGTTTGGGGGCACCGGGATCCCCTTTGGAGAGAGCAACGGCAACGACGTCCACGTGTGCAACGTCAAGTACAAGAGATGGGCTCTGCTCAGCTGCCGCGGCAAGAAACCCAACCGCATCTACGGCCAGGTACGGGACAGGCAGCCCCCAGAGCACCCCAGTCCCCTCTCTGTGCCCCTCCAGAGCTGCTCCCGAAGGGGGAAAGCACGAGGGAAAGCAGGTGTGCTTCGTAAAGAAATGAAGCGGCTTTGGTTCGTGGAGATTTCAAAGGAAAGGAGGTTTACTCCTAGTTAGAAGGGGCAGAATTTGTTCATTAATGCCTGGTGCAGCTGAATGAGGAAAGTGTGATTTAAGAAGGGGTTTGTAGTCAAAAACCTGCAAAACCCAAAGTTCTAAATGAAAATATAAAAAGTGATTTAAGGAGTGGTTCATAGTCAAAGCCCTTAAAGCACAAAACTCTAAATGAAAATAAGAAAGTGATTTAAGGAGGGGTTCACAGTCAAAAACCTTCAAAACACAAAACTCTAAATAAAAAAGTGATTTAAGGGGTGGGTCATGGTCAAAACCTTCAAAACCCTAAACTTTACATGAAAATTTAAAATGTGATTTAAGAAGGGATTTGTAGTCAAAACCTTCAAAACCCAAAGATCTAAATGAAAGTATAAAAAATTATTTAAGGAGTGATTTGTAGTCAAAAACCTTCAAAACCCAAAACTCTAAATGAAACTGAAAAAGTGATTTAAGTAGTGGGTCATAGTCAAAACCTTCAGAACCCAAAGTTCTAAATGGAGATGGAAAAAGTAATTTAAGGAGTGGTTGGTAGTCAAAGCCCTTAAAACACAAAACTCTAAATAAAAATTAAATGTGATTTAAGGGATGGGTCATGGTCAACACCTTCAAAAGCCAAAGTTCTAAATGAAGATGAAAAAAGTGATTTAAGGAGTGGTTGTTAGTCAAAACCTTCAAAACCCAAAACTCTAAATAAAAATAAAAAAGAGATTTAAGGGGTTGGTCATGGTCAAAATCTTCAAAAGCCAAAACTCTAAATAAAAATAAAAAAGTGATTTAAGAAGTGGTTGGTAGTCAAAGCCCTTAAAACCCAAAACTCCAAATGCAAGTTCCTAGGGTCCCTTTATATTACAATTCCACCTTTTAAGACTTTCCATAGAGTGGATGAATGAGGTGGACAGGAAATGAACTGGCACTCAGCACAGGGCTGACCCTTGTTGCTGGTGCACACCTGCTTTGGAGGAGCAGGAATTCCTCTCCTGCAGCCCCAGGTGTCCCCAAGTCCTCTCTGGTGTCCCTGCCAGGCCATGGCCATCATCAATGGGTGTCTCTACGTGTTTGGAGGAACAACTGGCTACATCTACAGCACTGACCTGCACAAGCTGGACCTCAACACCCGGGAATGGATCCAGCTGAAGCCAAACAATATGTCCTGTGACATGCCAGAGGAGAGGTGAGCACCTGGGCAGCCTTGGGGGGCTTTTTTGGGAGGCAGGGAATGGGAAGCTTTGGGATACCTTGCTCTGGTTGCCATTTCCAGCCCTCCTTTGCCTGGCACTTGTTGTGGCATTGGCAGGAAGGAGTTTGCTTGCTCACATCCATGGTTTGGTATCCAGCTGAGAGCAGGGAGTTGGGAATGGAAGAATCCCAGAATGGTTTGGGTTCATAGGAATCTTAAAATAAATGTAATTCCACCTCCCTGCCATCTTAAAATAAATCTAATTCCACCCCTCTGCCACAGACAGGGACACTTTCCACTATCCCAGGTTGCTCCAAGCCCTGTCCAGCCTGGCCTTGGACACCTCCCTTAGAAGGGGCTGGAATATTGCTGGCTGTCCTGGTACTCACTAATCCTTGCACTTAATTATTTAATAATTGCTCTGCAATCAGAAAATGCCTTTCAGACTTCTGGGGTGCTGCTTGGAGGGCTCAGGAAAGCTCCCACATCTCCTGAGTGCTCCCAGCCTGAGGGGCTGATGCAGCAGAGCCAGGCTTGGCAGTTTCTGCTGAAATCCCTGGAATTTGATGGTGATTTCTTGAAAGTTTTCTATTGTTGCTGATTGTGCTGCTCTGCACCTTCAGGTACAGACATGAAATTGCTCATGATGGTCAAAGGATTTATATCCTGGGAGGTGGAACTTCCTGGACAGCTTATTCCTTGGATAAGGTGAGGCATTTGGAACCCTGCACAGGAGATTTTCCACACTGAGGAATTACCAGCACAGCCTCTCTATCTGGCTTGGCCTAGAGAGCCTGGTAAAAAAAAGAAAAAGAAAAAAAAAAAAGATAATTGGGAGCAGATTGTTCTCCTATTCCTGTAAAACCTGAATTTGCCACAAGTGTCCTGGTGATGAATCTGTGGTCACTTTAAATAGTGCTCTGCTTCCAAAAACATGGAGTCTGCAGCACTTTATGTGACATTTCATGTCTCTATTGTCCCATTTTTCTCCCTGTGTGCAGCAGGAGAAAGGGATTTCTAAATCCTTCTGAGAGCTCAAGGGTGTGGATTTTAATTGGTCCAGCTCTTTTCAAAAGCAAAATTCTTTTCTTTTTTTCAGCTGTGGGGCTGAAATAGCAAAGCTGGGATGGAGCTTGAAAGGTGATTTTAGACCTGCTTAGTCACTGGCTGGGATCAGCTATTTTGGGTTTCCACTTAAAGAAAAAAAGGGATTTATTTATAGAGGGTCAGAGCCTGTGGCTGCAGCACCCTGGAGGATCTCATGGCTCCTGTTCTTCCCCCAGATCCACGCCTACAACCTGGAGACCAACACCTGGGAGGAGATCACCACAAAGCCTCACGAGAAAGTCGGTGAGTTTGGGGTTTCCCTCTTTCCCTGGGAGCCAGAGTGGCCAAGGTGTTGAGGGTGCAGTTTGCTTGTTCAATATCTGGATTTGAGACCCTGCTTGTGCTGCAGCACTGGGATGAGCCCATCCAGGGGAGTTTGCAGTCTGGCTCCCCTCCCTCCCTGCCTGGGAAGGGTGGCAGTGCCTGGATCTGCTCCCAGAGGATCCAAACCATCCCTGCTCCCTTTGAGGCCCTGGGCTTCCCCTGGAGTCCCACAGCTGCTTTTCACCAGGCCAGACTGGAGACTCTGGGGAACAAAATTCCAACATTTTCTTCCTTCCCTAGAGAGAAAATAGGACTCAAACCTGAAACAGCTGCTTAAAATTGCACCTTTTATACCTGGGATAGCAGGAAAGCAGAACCTCTTAACAATGAAACTCCATGATTAAATGTTGAGACGAAATCACTACTTGCACAAGCACTTTAAAGCAATTATTCCTGATATAAATTTTTAAATTTATTGTCCCCAGGCTTCCCAGCAGCCAGAAGATGCCACAGCTGTGTGCAGATAAAAAATGGTAAGATTTACCTCTGGAAAATTGGTGTGTCTTGTACAACAAACAGGGGGGAGTTGGAGAGAGCTGCAGGGAGCACGTGGCTTTTCTGGAAGAGGATTTTTCCTCACTGACAGGCTTTAAGCTGCCCACTTGGCACCATTCCTTCTTCTGCACTGAAAAACCAGTTACAATCTTGATCCCTCTTTTCCAAACCCTTCAGGTCAGTGGCTGAATGCTCTCTGTTGAAGAGTGGAGGGAAATGCTGGATTTTATTTCCTGGGAGTGTTGATTGTGCCAGTAAAAGTGAGGCAGGAGCTGGGAGGTGCTTCCAGCCCACCAAGAGGATTTGGGAGCCCCTGAGCTGAGAACTTGGGCAAAGCTGGGAGCAAGGCAGGGCTGGGAGCTGGGGCTACTCCCTGGGGTTTAAATTCCCTGGAATCTGATCAAGCCCAGGTGTCTGGGCTATGAGAGGAGGGAATGCTCTCCTGCCTGCAGTGGCATTCAGCCCTGAGGCTGCCATGGTGGGCTTGGGGTCGTGGGCAGGCTGGGGAGGGGGACATGAGGCAGAAATCCTCCGTGGCCCCCAGTGTGGGCAGCAGGGGATGGGGGATTCTGCCCCTCTCAGTGAGACCCCACCTGCAGGGCTGCCCCAGCCCTGGGGACAACATCAGAAGGACCTGGAGCTGCTGCAGACAGTCCAGAGGAGGCCCTGGAGCTGCTGCAGGGCTGGAGCCAGGCTGGCAGAGCTGGGAATGTTCCCCTGGAGCAGGGAAGGCTCCAGGGAGAGCTCCCAGCACATTGCAGGGCCTGCAGGGGCTCCAGCAGAGCTGCAGAGGGGCTGGGGACAAGGCCTGCAGGGACAGCACACAGGGAATGGCTCCCACTGCCAGAGGGCAGCCATGGGTGGCATCTTGGCAATGAGGAATTCCTGCCTGGGCTGGCATTGCCAGAGCATCTAGGGCTGCCCCTGATCCCTGCAATGGCCAAGGTTGGGCACTGGGGCTGGAGCAGCCTGGGATGGTGGGAGGTGTCCAACCTGGCCATCAGGCTGGATCTGGAGGGGCTTTGAGCTCCCTTCCCACCCAAGCCAGCTGGGAATCTTTAGGTGGCCTCTGCTTTGTGGTGGGCCTGATCTGGGAGCTCCTGGGAGCCTTTGTTGAGGTGCAGCAGTTCCTGATCCCAAACCTGTGTGGGAGGGGGATCCCTGAGCTGTCCCCAAGCTGTCCCTGGTTCCTGGCAGGGCTGGGCTGGGCCTGGCAGCTCCCCGTGTCCCCTCTCTTGCAGATGTGTTCGTGTGTGGGGGCTACAACGGAGAGGTGATCCTGGGAGATGTTTGGAAGCTGAACCTCCAGACTTTCCAGTGGGTGAAGCTGCCAGCTGCCATGCCAGAGCCTGTGTACTTCCACTGTGCTGCTGTCACCCCAGTAAGTGACTCCTCTTGTTCCTCCAAGCACTCTTACCTTGCTGTGGGCTGCAGATAGAGCTGCTGTTCCCAAGGAAGTGACCTCCACTGCATGCAGCAGCTTTTGGGAGGCTCCTCTTCCTGCTGCTCTTTGAGGAGTGCAACCACACTGTGGATTTTGCTTTCTGAAAGAAATAATGCAGAATTTGAGCTTTTAAACTCTCTGTGGGAACAGCAATTCCTGCTTGTAAAAGGAAAAAAAAAAAAAAACCACAAATACTCCCTGAGTAAAGTGATTTTATCCTAGTGAGAGCAGCCTGAGGTGAAGGATTGGATGAGGCTGTTTCCAAACCTTTGGAAGCCACTAAGGAATGTTGGTATTGCTAGAGCTTTTGGCCTTAAGTAGAAGTCTGGAGACCTGGGATTGCTAATTACCAGGCAGCAAGAATTTCCTCTGGCTGTGCCCTCACCTCCCTCAGCTCTTCATCTCCTCAGGGCAGAGATCACATTCCTTGGTGTCACTGCATTTGGGGAATGTTACAAATGCAGCTTTTCCTGGGAAGGCTGATAAAGGTGTTTCCCAGGCAGCTCAGTGTTCCCTGGACAGCTGGAATGTCCTTTCTTTGCCAGCCTGTGGAAAAAAAACCCCACTCAGCAGCTGAGTTATTCCCATCTCTGTGTTCCTGTCATCCCTGGAGCAGGCTTGTGCTGAGCCAAGGGAATGCAGGATGTCTGTGTGAGGTGGGTGGAGTTTAAAAATACATTCTTTTTAGCTGGAACACGAGTAGGGCTCTGTACTACTTTATTAACTTTGCCACACTCCTAAAATGGATTTCTTGGGATGGAAATCACCCAAACCTCAGAGCAGAGCACTCAGAGGTGGTGGGTGAGTGGATTAGGATGAGACATGGCCCCTCCAGCAGTGGTTCCTCCTTGACTCAGAGGATCCCAGAGTGAGTGGCTGAGGCAGTGCCAGCCCTGCTGAAGGGTGGGAGGTGGGAATTAATCCCATTCCTGCTTTCCTGCCTCTGTAACTCCTGTCCCCCTTCCCCTCCCAGGCTGGCTGCATGTACGTGCACGGAGGGGTGGTCAATATCCACGAAAACAAACGGACTGGCTCCCTGTTCAAAATGTGGCTGGTGGTGCCCAGCCTGCTGGAACTGTGCTGGGAGAAGCTCCTGGAATGTTTCCCTCACCTAGCAACTCTGTCCAGATCCCAGCTTTTGCACCTTGGACTGACGCAGGGACTCGTGGAGCGACTAAAATGAGCAATCTCCCACTTCTGTCCAAGACTCACCACGTTGAAGAACTCCCCCTCCCACCCCCTATTTATGGATTCCATGGATGGTCTTGCTAAGAACATGGAGGAACCTGCTCAAGGCCTTACTCAGCAAATACATCAATGCCTTTCCAGACATGGTTACTTTTAGTCATTGGAAAAAAAGAAAGTCCCCTTTTTTTTTATGGAGCTCTGTTAATTAATCCAGAAGTATTTTCTGAGACTAAGCAGCCAACCAGCAACCTGTCATCAGCACACGCTTGTAATTAATTGGGGAGCTTAATGAGTCACTGAATGTGTGAGCCCGTGCTCAGCGTGGCACCTTCACCTTGGTGCTCCCACCGTGGCGTCCAGCGAGGGACACGATGCAGAACGAGCACCAAGCTGCCCTTTGGCTGTGGCTGCCCCATGCCTGGCAGCCAGCTGAGCTCCCTGCCCAAAGCCAGCCCGTTCCTCCAGCCCTGCATGTGTCCATGGGCATGTTCCCACCATGATCCCACCCCGAGCCTCTGGAGACGGCTGGAACGTCGCCCAGGCCAGCCCAGCCCAGCCCAGCCCGGCCCTGCAGCTCCCCCGGTGCAGTGTCTGTGTCCTCCCCTTCTCACACTCAAAGGTTTGCTTGGAAGACTGGGAAAAAGTTGCCACTTAAGGGATTACTGTGTAGTTTACTGGGGGTGGGGAGGAAAAGGTTTTCCTGAAGCTTTTTGAACCTTTTTGGCTCGCTTTGCACCCACAATGAGCTGCAGCAAAAACTTACCCTGTGGATTTCAGAGCTCTTTGAACCTGCTCAGCCAAGCCATGGCTCTCAGCATCTCCCAGCTTTTGGTTTTCCTTCCTCCCTACACACCCCAAAAATTGGCTTTTTTCTTCTTGTTTCACGTTCCCCTGAGGTTGGGAGATGTGATTTAAAGCTGGTTTGGGAGTGGCTTTGTAGGTCACTCAGCCCAGGAAATACAGCATCCAAAAAGGGGAGAGGGAACAACTGTCCCTCCTTGTGGGGACAGGCATTGTCTGTGCACAGGAAGGGGTGGCTCTGGTCCTCTTGTGCTCTCTACACTGCACTTGTTTAAGTGGCCACTGAACTCTGAACAGCTCCAGGCATGAGGTTTGTGCAAAATCCTTTTCAGTTGGAGCCCATTTTTAAGTGCCTTTTGTTTTTAAAATCAGCTTTTCCCAATGCTTTCTTCTTCATCAAAGGCAGAGGTTACACTCTGAGGTTTTAGTTTCTTTTTAAGAAATTGCATTTATGTTTAAATAAACCATAGCATTATCTTCATGTTGTTAATCCAAAGGTGCTGCCTGCTGGAGTCACTGCCCCCACGTAGGGAACTCACCCCTTGTCCCAAAATTAAGCTTCCCCTGGTGTTGAGAATAGATTTTCCTCTTTCTCCAGCTTCAGTTGCTGGTTTTTTTTTCCCCCCAAGGCTCAGAAAAAGTCTGGACCTCACAGCTGAGGCTTTCTCAGCTGCTTGGACCTCAGGAACTGGTGGGAGCTGCTTGGAGCTCTGCTGTCTCCATGCCCTGCATTGCACCTTCACAGGAGTTGTGCATTTCAACCCCTTCCTGGCCTCCCTGGCTGCTGAATGCAGACCCTGCTGGTAGCTGTGGGCTGGGAAGGGCTCCCTGCTCTCCTGCCCTGGCTTGCAGTGACCTGCAGGACCATTCCTGCAGCTCCTTCTTCCATCCCAAACTGAGGCTGAGTATCCACACTTCCACCTTTGCCTTGTGGGCCTTTGTCCTGGAGCAGCCTGGCCGTGCCTGTGCTGGTTTTTCTCTCAGCTGCTTTAAAGAGCATCTCCCCTCATCCCCAGGGTGATCCTGGAGCCATCCAGGATCTCTGAGCAAGCACATTCCTCAGGTCCTTAGGTTGTCCTTACTCTGGAGCTTCTCTGAGGTTGTCACAAAGCCTCTGTCGGTGATTTTGGAGCAGTCTTGGGACTCTGGAGGGGTCTCAGCTGGCTGGAAGCTGCTCCCAGTTTTCAAGGGATGACCATGGAAACCACAGGGCTGTCAGTCCCACTTCAGTGCCTGGTAAAACCCTGGAAAAGATTATTCTGGGAAATACGGAAGCACCTCAGGTGGACAGCACAGCCATGGGTGACAGCCAGCACAGCCTCAGGAGAGGGAAGTCCTGCTTGGCCACCCTGTTCTCCTGCTGCATCAGCACAACCCACCTGGATGGTCCTGGAAAGCCAGAGATGGAATCTCCAGACTCCAGCAAAGTGCATCCAGGACAGGCTGGGGAGCAGCTGTGGGAAGGGACCTGGGGGTCCTGGTGATGGGACAGCAGCGCTCTGGAGCCACGAGGGACACCTCTGTCCTGGGGACATCAGGGACAGCAGCAAGGATGGGCAATGTCCTGCCCTGCCCAGGCTCCCCAGGAATGGGCACAGCCCAGGAGCGTTTGGACACTGCTGTCAGGGCCAGGGGGGGATTGTTGGGGTGTCATGGGCAGGACCAGGAGCTGGATTTGGTCCCTGTGGGTCCCTGCACCCCCAGCAGCTGGGAAAGCATCACCAAGAAAACCACAAAGCTGCAAGGAGTTCCCTTTTGCTGATAAATCTGTACAAGCAACACCCACTGATGGATTCCAGGGGTCTTTCCCATTCCATAACCTCCCCTGGCTGCTGCAGGAGGCACACCAGACCTTTGGAGGCTGCTCCTCCTGAAAAAACGACTTGGTTTAAGCACTGAGTTCACCGCTCCTGCTCAGGGGGCTTTAATTGCTGCTGGGCTCTGCCTGTGGGGAAAAGCTTTAATTAAAATTCCCTGAGGAGAGGGAGAGGATCCAGCACCTACAGCAACTGATGGAGAGGGGTAGGAGCAGCCACAGTGCTGCCTGGGATGGGGACAGGATGCAAGGGACAGGGAAAGCCAGCTCAGAACAGAATTCCTGAGCAGGTTCTCCTACAGCTCCTGCCCTCCCATCCCTTTTCCCTGTCCTGCCACTCACCTGGCAGTGCTCCCAAATGTCCCAGGCTGAGGACAGCAGGACTGGCCCTGCTGCTGCCTCCCTAGGAAAACAAAAGGCTTAATAAAGCAGCTTCATTAATCACTAACGAGCTGCTGCCTTCCCTGCAGAGGGGGGCAGTCCCAGGCTGCTCCTGCCTCACTCAGGGCTGTCTGTCCATCCTGTCAGAGCCCAGCACTGCTGTGACAGCACTCCCTGGTTATCATGCTGAAGGAACAGGAGAGGAAAGAGGCACCAGAGCCTTCTGCCTGTGTTCATGGATCCGTCAGTGTTTTGCTTTGGGATTGTTTTTGTTTTAAAGATAATAAATATATCCAAGCCCCAACTTTGTCCTCTCACTTCATCCACCAGCATTTTCCCTGCACAGAGTGAGATGTCCCCAGCCTGTCACACCCTATGGACAACACCAGGAGCATCCCTGAACCTTCTCAGGCGTGTGGGACAGCCCTCAAAGCCAGGAGGACCAAAGACAGTCAGAGAAGAGCAGGCTGGAGATGAGCTGGAGCTCTGGGAGGGTCGTGGAGAAAGCTGGAGCCCACAGCCACCCTGCTGGGGCTGAGGTGACAGAGGACAGGGAATGGTGGCCACACAGGGGCCCAGGCTGGTGCCTGAGGCTCATTTAAGGAGAAACAAACTTGTTTCTGATTTGTACAAAAGTGCTTTAATGACAAAACAGCTGAAAATCCCTTTGGGTGCTTTTCTGGTGCCATCAAACGTCCCGTGTGCGATTCCCAGGCCCTGCCAGGCCTGGGAGGATGAGGGACTTGTCAGGCACCTCCTCCCAGTGCAGCACATCCCCAGGGAGGGGACACACAGAAATCCCCTCCAGACCCTCCTCTAAGGACAGTTCTCCTTGCAGCCACTCCAGTGTGGGCTGGAGCTGCCCGTGTGACGTGCTCTGCCTTTGAGGCTCCTCATTTTGGGAGCCATCCATTGCCACCACCCTTCCATCCCTGAGGGCCCGCGGGGAGCCCAGCAGCAGCAGGAGCTTCGGGAACGGCGCTTCCAGACCGGAGCCAGCCCGGCCAGGTCCCTGAGACACTGCAAAAGTCCTGATGGGTGCAGATCCCAACGAGGGGTTGGAGACAGAGAATCCAAACCTCAGCAGCCGCTGGGCGACGGCGCGAAGAAATACACGGCCAGCAGGATGAAGTAAACCATCACCAGCACCGTGCCTGGGGCAGAGAGAGGGGTGGAGGGAGTTACTCCCTGGAGCAAGGAGGGACGTGGGTTTAGACCTGTAGAGGCTAATCCATGGTTCTCTACAAAATGTCCATTAAAAGGGAGTTTGAAAGCTTTTAAAGGGGGAAATGGGAGTGATCCCCTTGGAGCTGCTGCAGGGGAACAGCTCCAGGATGGTCAACCAAGACCCCAGGATTGCTCAGGTCACCACACACCAAGAGCTCCAAAAAGCAGATGGAGGCAGGAGCCCCCCATGCCACATCCCAGGGAATGCAGGGGTGCTCCAAGCCCCACAGCAGCCCTCTGGGAGGTGCTCACCTTGGAAATAGTCACATTTGCCATCCATGAAGATGTAGTTCATAAGCACCACGCTGAACATGCTGGCATAGACGTGGAGGTCGCTGAAGACGAGCGTGAAGTTGGTCGGCTGCGAGGAAGAGGATTTGGGGTTCATGGCCAACCAGGACAACCCCACGCTGACTCTGTCTGGGGACGTGTGTGTCACCCCCTAAACCCCCTCTGCCCCACGTCCCCAGGGTGGGGACAGCACCAGGAGACATCTGAGCCCACTTTCCCTGCACTGAGCAGAGGGGACAGCGGCCAGGGCAGCTGTGTCCTCTCCATGTCCCTCACACACCATGGGACAGTCCCCCGGGGCTGGCCTGGGGCTACTCACGTAGAAGATGGTGAAGAGCACCAGGATGGGGATCTGGAGCATGCAGACCTGCACCGCAATGCAGTTCCCAATCTCGATGCTGGGGAGGAAGGACAACTTAGGGGCTGTGTCTGGGTGAGAAAATCCCAAAGCACAGAGCCCAGCCTAGTTCTGACACCGTTTTTTGGGTGACTCGGCTCCTTGAGGACAAGCTGACACAGACTCTGACCCACCAGTGCCTGGGCAGCCCATCATGGCACCAAGGCAGTGGGACTGGGACAGGGCACAGGAACCACCCCAAAACTCCCCCTTGGAGCCATCTCACCTCAAGCTCAGATTATTCTGCAGGGCAAACTGGATGCCATTGACAATCTCTGGCAGCTCAGGCACCATTGCCAGCACGGTGACACCGATGAAGTACTGCAGGGAAGAGGTGACATCAGCCTGACCACATCCAGGCCCTGGCCAACTGCAGATCATCTCAGCACCTTTCCCCCACTCTTTTGGGGTTCCAGCTGCAGCCAGGGCAGGTCCCCATCCCTGGAGGGCACATCTTGGTCCTCAGGACAGCCACAGGCAGCTCACCTGTGAGATGGTGGAGTTGGTGAGGATGGGGCTGATGTGCTCCGTGGCCAGGTCAGCACAGGCCGACATGCAGAGGGTGGAGAGCAGGAGGATGACCAGGGCCCGCCAGCGGGACCAGTGCACCACGGCACTGTGGTGATGGCCAGGCACTGGGGAGAGAGCAGAGACGTGTGGGACACTGCAGAGCAGTGACAGGAGCCAGCCCTGCAGCCAGGACATCTGGGGACACTGCAGAGCAGTGACAGGAGCCAGCCCTGCAGCCAGGACATCTGGGGACACTCCAGAGCAGTGACAGGAGCCAGCCCTGCAGCCAGGACATCTGGGGACACTCACTGTGACAGTCGCTGATGTGGATGTCGTAGATGTGCGCGTGGGTTTTGAGGGTGAAGAAGAGCCCGATGAGGTAGGCAGCAGGGAGCAGGATGGACACCGTGTACACCAGGGGTCTGTGGGACACAGGGGACACTGTCAGTGCCACCAGGGTCCGGCATGGACACCCAGGGGACTTCCCCTGGGGGTGAGGAAAAGGGGCACAGGATCATTGAGGTGGAGAGGGGCCCTGGGATGGATGCAGGGACATGATCAAACCCAGGAGGTGCCACCCCGGGGTGGGGACAGCCCTGTCCCCACTGCATGGACACTCACTGGACGTGGCTGTAGTAAAGGGTGCCGTTGTTGTCCATCTGCAGAGAGAGCACTTGTCAACAGGGATACAGGGGACAAGGGACAGCCAGGGGGGCTCAGAGCATCCCTGACCCCAAATCCCCCTGTTGGGGGTCCAGGTCCCCACTCACCAGGTCAAAGTGACAGTTGTGGCAGAGGTAGTGGCCCAGCGGGTTCTGGGTGACGTTGTGGCACTCGCCACAGACCAGCTTCCCATAGACCTTGGAGAAGAGCGTTGGGGCAAAGACACCTGCAGGGACAGCACATGGAGCAGGGACAGCACACGGAGCAGGGACCCACCCTGGTGGGACCCCCAGCCCTGGGGACAGCCCTGTCCCCAACTCACCTCCCACGGAGAGGAAGAGCAGGGCCGAGCTGACGCCCGCAGAGCGGCTGTTGAACCGCTGCTCCTGGTGCCGGATGCCCCCGATCACCATGCACAGACCCTTGGGGACAGAAACACCCCCAAAACCCCGGTCAGTGCTTTGCTCACAGCACCCTCCCAGCTGCGAGTGCCACCCGTCTCACCGGCACAAAGAGGACACAGCCCACCAGGGTCCCTGTCAGCGCTGACTTGACCACCTCGGCGTAGCAGCGGTTGCCCTCGCGCGAGCCCTTGATGAGGGCGGTGATGTAGAAGGTGAGCTCGGTGATGGAGCCGAACGTGGCGTTCACCACCGCCCCCACCGCGAAGTTGCTCTGGGCTGAGATGCTGCAGAGGAGCAAAAGGGTGTCACGGCACGGCTGGAGTGTCCCCACTTGGCCACCAAGCGTCCCGTGTCACCGCTCACCTGGCGATGGCCATGCCGATGTAGTAGGAGAGGGGCATGATGGAGAGCAGGGCCAGGGTGAACTTCACAGCGGAGCCCGTCAGGTGGTTGGGGCTGTCCACGTAGCCCAGCACCAGCGTCACCAGCACCAGGGGCAGCAGGTCTGGGACAGCCCGTCAAGGACACAGCAGAGGGGAGGATTTGGGGTCACCCCCACCCGTCCCCTGCAGCTCCCAGAAGGATACTGACAGCAAAGACGTTGATGCCATCCACGGCGTATTTGTAGTAGTAGGGGTTGGCAGCACGGTAACAGCAGAGAATCACCTCTCCCTCCAGAGGCACCTCTGTCTGCAGAGGGACAGCAGGGTCACCCCCCGCCCAAAATCCCCCTCAGAGTGGGGTGTGGGACCCCGGCCCTGCCCAGAGCCACTCACCATCCTCAGGCCCCGGATGAGCACGCGCTCCGGGGGCAGCAGCAGCACGCGGGAGGCGGCGCGGGCGCTCAGCTTGGCCACGGGGATGAGGACGATGAGGAGCCAGGCGGTGACACACACGAGCCCGTGGGCCAGGGCCAGCGCCGGGTACCCCAGGCACAGCCACACCGCGGTGCTGGCACGGTGCTGCGAACAGGAGGGCACCTTCAGGGCCTGACCCCCAAACCGCTGCCCAGGGAGGGAAGGGCCCGTGGGCACCTTGCCCACCACACTGGGGGCTGCAGGGGGAACGGCACCGGGGCAGCACGGGGCTCACCCAGGATCCAGTGCCCAGGCAGCACCGTGGGCGCCAGCGCGGCGCTGTGGGACCCCCGAGCAGGGCTGAGCTCTCCCCCACGCCGGCCTCGCACGCCTGCTGGGATTTGGGCACCTGGGGAGAGGGGGATGTCAGGGTGTGCACAGGGCACCCCAACACCCCCAGGGGTTCCAAGGCACCCTCACCTCCACTTTCTGGATCACTTTGCCAAAGGGCCAGAGGAAATACCCGGCCAGGTCCCAGCAGAGCCTCCCTGTGGGGACACAACCGTCAGTGTCCCTTGCACCTACAGGGACATTCCGTGGAGAAGGGACCCAGGAGACCCCACCACCCATCGGTGCAGTTCTGAGCTCATCCTGCCCTCACATGGGGGTCCCAAATTTGGAACTCACCATAAGGAGCCCCCATGACAGTGATGAACATCATGGAAGCCACAAGGACGTAGAGGAGTGAGAGCCACCAGCCAAAGAGCAGCAGGTAAAGGACATTCCCACACGTCAGCGTGGACCCTGCCGGAGAGAAGGCACCAGGTGGGACCATTGTCACCTGCAGCTGCCCAAACCCACACTGGGGTCCCCAGGGCCACCCACCTGCAGAGCCTCTGACGATGTTGAGGTCGGAGTAGAGCTCCTTGACAATCTCTGACCGGTCCTCCCAGGGCCGCGCCGTCACGTGGCTCTTCCATTTCTTGAAGCCAAACTGCAGAGAGAAGAGGGGTTTTTTTGGGATGAGTGAAGAGGAAGAAAATTAAACCCCATCACAGCCCTCCAGGAGCACCCATGGGTGCCCCCACCCACCTTGTAGTTGTTGGAAAGCTTGTTGGCCTCCACGGCGTTCTCGGCCGTCAGGGTGGTTTTCACCAGGCAGCTCTCGCACACCTCCTCCGAGTGCTGCTGGCAGCAGCACGGGGTGGACGTGGCTGTGGGTGACACACGGGGGTGTCACAGCGGCTGTGGGACCCCCAGGGCCCCACCCCGGCCCACCCCAGCCCAGCCTACCTGGGGGGACGCGGGGCCGGTGCAGGTGGCAGCCCAGCTCCCCCAGGTCGCCCTGCGCGTTGTTGATGGCAGCGCAGTGCCGCTCGCAGAGGGAGCCCCGGCGGGGACCGTCGCTGTCGCCGCGGCAATCCGGGACCTTGGGAGCATCTGCGGGAGCTGCCGGAGTCACCCTGGGCCACATCCCCGCCCCGTGCCCGGGCTCCGCACGGCGGGACAGCCGAGAGCCGCTGGGCTGGGGTGTCACCTTGGTCCCCAACCCCGCCGGGGGACACAGAGCGGTACCCGGGGATGCTCGGGAGGGGGGACCCCACCAGTGCCCGGTACAGGGCGGGGAATCCCGCTCGGTGCCCGGCGAGTGGGTCGGGATGGGGGAGCCCCGGTGGTGCCCGGGGATGGGGGAGCCCCCTCCGGTGCCCGCCCCGCTCAGCTCACCGGGCGTGTCCTGCGCGCAGCAGCGGCGGTGGCGGCGGCCGGGCTCGGTGTCGGTGGCCATGGCGGGAGCGGCAGGTGCGGCGCGGGCGGTCCCGGCCCGGCCCGGCCCGCCGGAATTTAACGGGCGGGGCCGGACATGCGCGCCCCCGGGAGCCGCCCCCGCGGCGGGGGACGCGCCGGTAACGGGGCGGGAACGGGGAACGCGGGGAGCGGGCTGGGCGGGTGCTTTGAGGCGCGCAGGGGAGGGGACGCGGAGGCTGGGGTGGAACGGGGCGCGCAGGGATCGAGATGCGCGGGGACCGCGGTGCGGGGAATAACGCGGTGCAGAGAGAACGAGGTGCGCGGTGTTTTGGGGTGCAGGGAGAGCGAGGGGCGCGGTGTTTTGGGGTGCAGAGAGAGCGGGTGTGCTATAATTTGGGGTGCAGAGAGAGCAGGGTGTGCGGTGTTTTGGGGTGCAGAGAGAGCAGAGTCCGTGGAATAACGGGGTGCAGAAAGAGCAGGGTGCGCGCTGTAACGGGGTGCAGAGAGAGCGAGGTGCGTGGCGTTTTGGGGTGCAGGGAGAGCGGGGTGCGCGGTATATTGGGGTGCACAGGTGAGAGGATGCAGATATTGGGGTGCAGGGTAACCAGGGGGCACAGTAATATGGTGGTATATCGGGGTGCCCGGGAATTGGGGTGCACAGTGTGTGGGGCGTGCCCAGGGGTCAGAATGAACAAGATCTGGGGTGTGCAGTGTTGGGGTGCACGGGGATGTGGGGTGCAGAGTCAGGGCCTGCAGGAACAGGGGGCTGTGATGTATTGGGGTGCACGGGGAGCAGGGGGTGTACAGTGTTGGGGTGCACGGGGAGCAGGGAGTGTGCGGTGTTGGGGTGCACAAGGAGGGGGTGTGCAGTATTGGGGTACACAGGGAGCGGGGGCTGTGCAGTGTTGGGGTGCACGAGGAGCAGGGAGTGTGCAGTGTTGGGGTACACAGGGAGCAGGAGCTGTGCAGTGTTGGGGTGCACGAGGAGCAGGAGCTGTGCAGTGTTGGGGTGCACAATAAGGGAGTGCACAGGGAGCAGGGGCTGTGGTGCAGAATGTGAGCAGGAATGGGGTGAACAATGAATTTGGGGTGCACAGGGTGTCAGGGGGCACCAGGACTGCGGTACACAGGAATTTGGGGTCTGTACTGGGGTGCAAAGTGCTTTGGGGTGTGTGATGTGCTGGGGTGCACAGGAGCAGGGTGGATGGGTAATAGGGGGCACAGGGCCTGACTGGGGTGTGGGATATATTGGGGTGCACAGAGTGGGGTTTGTGATGTATTGGGGTGCACATGGACTGAGGGGTGTGATCTGTTGGGGTGTGTGATGTGCTGGGGGGCACAGGGAGCCGGGTGGATGGCAATTGGGGGGCACGGGGCCTGACTGGGGTGTGGGGTGCACAGAGAGTGGGGTTTGTGATGTATTGGGGTGTACAGGGAGCAGAGTGTGCCAGGTATTGGGGTGCACAAAGACTGGGATGTGTGATCTATTGGGGTGCACAGGGACTGAGGGGTGTGATGTATTGGGGTGCACAATGTATTGGGGTACAGAAGGACTGAGGGTTTGATGTATTGGGGAGTGTGACAGTGGGGTGCACAGGGGCTGAAGGGTGTGAAGCACAGAGTATTGGGGTGCAGAGGGATGGGCTCTGTGACCCTTTGGGGTACAGGGGGATTGGGCTCTGTGACCCTTTGGGGTACAGAGGGATGGGCTCTGACCCTTTGGGGTGCAGGGGGATTGGGCTCTGACCCTTTGGGGTACAGGGGGATTGGGCTCTGTGATCCTTTGGGGTGCAGGGGGATTGGGCTCTGTGACCCTTTGGGGTGCAAAAGGATCCATGTGGGGCTGTGTGGGAAGAGGCTGTGCAGGATCCTGGGAGCACAGAGGGATGTGGGGTTCTGGGCACCCCAAAACCGTGCAGGGTCCTGGGGCTGCACCCAAGGGTGCCATATGGGATGGATCCCCACTTTTTGGTGAAAGAAGGAATTTCTGCACTTCAAGTTTTTAGCATGTGGGACTAATGGACCTCATGGGGCTCTGCTGCCCTTGAGGAGGGGAATTTTGGGGTGAAACCCAGCTAAATCTGGTTCTTGAGCATTCCTCTGTGGTACACGGATGGATGTGGTCATGCTGAACACAAGAAAAACCCCAAAAAGTGTTGGATAAACCAAAGTCATTTAATACAAGAACCAAACGAGCCATTTTGTTACCAGTTCTTGGAAAAACCCAGGTCGCTCAGGAAGGAGAGACAGAGTCCCCAAAACCACTCAGTTCACACCAAAAACAGCAAAGTTCCAAAAATTCCTCTTTCCCTCCCCTCAGTAAAAAATACAGTACAATGATTCCATGTGTTCATGGTCCTATATACACCTCTAAAATACTCATTGACCAGAATTTACAACAAATACTCATTGACCAGAATTTACAACAAATCATCCTCCTGCCCCTTGGAGACATTTGACAAATATTGATTGATCCTTTCTTTGAAGCAAATCCAAGTATTTTTACCAAAAAAGGGACATTCCCAAAAACCTGTGGGTGTGTAGGGCCTGGTGTCCCACCTAGGTGCATAAAGCTCCCAAATTAGGTGGTGATCAGTGAAAAAAGCTGAAGGAAAATGAAATCCAAAAGCAAAAGCTGGGTGAGAGTTGGTGGCAGTGAAGGCACCTGGGGAGTTCAGAGCTCTCAAGGCCCCTGAAGAGGGGAGGCCACGCTGGTTTTGTACAAAACAACGAAAACAAAAATTAAAAATAGAAGTAAAATTCTTATTTGCTGAACTCAGCAAGACAAACATGGTTTTGTCTTTCCTCTTCAGCTGCAGGAACATCTTGAGGGGTCAGAAATCACAATTACACCAATAATCAGGGATAAAATTAATTGGTTTTTATCATGCAGAATAAAATGAAGCAAAACTGAGTCTGAGCTTCCAGACTGGGAATTTCTTGGATGCTGAAGTTGTCCAAGTTGTTTTATCCCAAGTGCTCCCAGCTGTGCACAGCCTTGGGGGGGCTGTTCCAGCTGCTCCTTCAAAGGTTTGGTTTGGTTGAGTCTGAGACCAGCAAAGCTCAGTTTAAACAGGACTGGCTGGGCTGAGGAGCAGGAAGGAGAACTCCTGCCCAGTGAAATTCTCTTTGTAATGACCCGACAAAATCCACAGAGGAATCACAGGCACTTCCTCCCTGCCCACAGAGCTGAGCTTTAATTGTCCTGGTTTGCAGCAAATGCACGATTCAGTCCCAGCTGATCCCTCCAGGGCTGGCTCCCATTATTCCCCAAAGATCCACAGGACATTGACTCCTGACAATCCCAGATTGACACGCCTGCAAAGCCAAAGGCATCACAATTAGTCATTTCTAATTAAAAGCTGCAGTTAATTCGATTTTAGCACCATTAATTATCACCCCACCATTCCCATCTTGTTCCATGGGATACCTACCCCAGCATCCCAGATTCCTTTGTCTTTATGATGTACAGGAACATCAGCAAGGTGTGGAACATGTTGTTCCTGCCCTGGAGCCACAGAGACACGAGGATTTAGAAATCAAAACAATTCAAAATTTCAGAGTTTTCCTAGGCTGGAACTTCCCCTTGGAACTTGCACTGGCCTCAAGGGGTGACATCAGTGACACCAGGGATTGTGACTTGGGGTTTTACAATAAATTGGCAGAGAATTCGTAAGAGGAAGATCCTGTCTCCTAAACAGACAGCACAGGTAGAATTCAGCAGCAGAGGAAGCACCACGTGCTGGGCAAACACCAAGCTGGACCAGTCCCTGTGTCAATGGACAGAAATGTGTCCAGGATTTAAAAAGAGCCCAAATCAGCCCTGGGAGTGATCCCTGAGAGCAGCAGGAGCACAGGCCCTGTACCTTGGGCAGGCTGTAGACGTGGCACTCGTAGATCAGCTCGTAGTGGGGAGGGTTGATGCTGCTCTGGTAGATGCAGAACACGTTTTCATTTGAAGTGTCTGAATTCAAAATTAATTTAAAAAAAAAAAAAAAAAACAAACAGATTCAGAGGTGCTGCTGTGACCCCAGAGGAACAGAGCAGCTGCAGGGCAGCCCATACCTGGTTTGTCTGGAGTCTGGATGAAGTGCTGGGAAGTGAAGGTTTTGCCATCGGGATACTTGGGGTGAGGGGGGAGCCTGGAGTCCAGGTAGGTGCAGAACACGTGCATCAGGATCTGGGCAAACACAGCCAAACCTCAGTGCCAGGGCCCCAAAACGCAGCACCTTCCTCCCCGTGGCCCCAGGGGTTAATGCCAGTCCTTGATAACCCAGGGTTACGATGCTGCCTTAGCCCCAGGCTTAGGAGCAGCTTCATGCCTGAATCACCAACGTCAGACTGAGGAGCTCTGAAAGCAGCTCTGCCCACCCCAAACCCAGCAAGGAACCTCCCCCTCTCCCTCATGGAAATCACTGCAAACTCGGGGCTGGCCACAGTCTCGGCAATGCCAGAACTGTGAAACAGAGCCCTGGGATGAGCATCCAGAAAACCAAGGGCAGCCTGAGGGTTGTCCCAACCCTTCCTGGAGAGTTCTCAATATTTTATGTGGGTAACACCAGCAAATTATCTGTGATCTGGTGCTCTCTGTGTTCCTTATACCCAACAGGAGCTGTTTGACAGGAAGAGGAAGATTTGCTAAAAAAAAAAAACACAAATCTTAAAAAATCTGTGAGATGCACCTTGGAGCTCACAACATTGTATCACCCACAATTAAGAAAAATGTGAAATTGTCTTTTTTTTTTTTTTCCTAATAGCCTTAAATTAATGTCAAAACTTCACTTGCACTTTTGAGCTGTTCCTTTTTATCAGGACACTCAGAGCTGCTCCACAGCTGGAAAATTCCAAATATTTAACCATTCCAACCAGAAAATCAAATCCTATTTCAAGGCTGATTTTCCACTTCCAGCAATGGAATCTCTTTCATCATCCGGCAGCAAAGCCCCATTTTCAGATTTCCCCAAGCTCCTCAAAGGCTTCCTGGCTGCTCCCTCCAAACCCTCCCCAAAATGCAAACATCCCTGGGATCCAGGGTGCTGGAGCTCACCGAGGAGTCGGTGGGAAGGTCCGTGTCCCATTTGCGGCCCTTGAAATCCCCGCCTCCGTTCCAGCGGAAGGAGCTCATGCACCCTCCCTGGGAGAGCTCTGCAATTACAGCAGTTGGCACTTCATGGGAATTACAGCAGTTTTCATTTCACTGCAATAACAACAGTTACTCCTCTGCAATTACAGCAGTTTGCACTTCATGGGGGCTGCAAGTGCCTCTAAACAAAGGGGGGTCTGCTGCAGGAAATGGGAACAATTCAAATTGGGGGGGAAGATATTGATCCAAGGGATGAAGCTACAGGAGGATTTTTGTTTGTGGATACTGAAGTGAAGATTTTTGTTTGTGGATACTGAAGTGAAGATTTTTGTTTGTGGATACTGAAGTGATGATTTTTGTTTGTGGATACTGAAGTGATGATTTTTGTTTGTGGATACTGAAGTGATGATTTTTGTTTGTGGATACTGAAGTGATGATTGTTGTTTGTGGATACTGAAGCCATGATTTTTGTTTGTGGATACTGAAGTGATTCAGTTTCACCCTGAGCAGGCAGGAGGAAATCATGGACTGGTTTGGATGGGAGGGACACTGAAAGATCAGGGAGTGCCAGCCGTGCCATGGCAGTGCCACCTCCCACTGTCCCTGGACATTCAGGGCTGCAGGGACACTCTGGGGTACAGAACCAATGGACTCCCTGCAGCATGGGAATGTGTGGCCATCAGAACAGCAGCACCACAAACCTCTGATCCTTTCCACCAAGTACTCCTGGTTTGGGGTCAGATCCAGGTACTGCACCAGAGCGTTGAGGGTGGGGATGAGCGGAGCCTTCACCAGGGCTGCCTGCTTCAGGCTGCTGATGCTGGCCTCTGTGACAGACACACAGACACACAGACACACAGACACACAGACTCAGCCTCAGGGGGCACTGCCGGCTCCCTGCCCAGCCCGGGCACACCCCAAACACGGCCCAGGCACTACAAAGTAGCACAAATCCCCTCCACATCAGCTACAAGGAAGCAACAGGAGCTTAAAGAGCAGCAGGAGAGAAACAAAGTGAAAACAAAGTGAAAACAAAGTGAAAACAAAGTGAAAACAAAGTGAAAACAAAGTGAAAACAAAGTGAAAACAAAGTGAAAACAAAGTGAAAACAAAGTGAAAACAAAAAGTGAAAACAAAAAGTGAAAACAAAGTGAAAACAAAGTGAAAACAAAAAGTGAAAACAAAGTGAAAACAAAGTGAAAACAAAGTGAAAACAAAGTGAAAACAAAGTGAAAACAAAGTGAAAACAAAGTGAAAACAAAGTGAAAACAAAGTGAAAACAAAAGCAGCACCTACAGGTCTTTAAGCACTTTGCAACAGTAGCTTTGGAGGAAACACTCCAAGAACAACCCAAAAAGAATCACTTCATTCAAAGCCAGCGCATCAAATCAGTTAATTTAAAACAACAGGAGAAGCAGCTGCTACAGAATCCTAACCTGACATGGAAAAGAGAACCCCAGTTCATCAGAATTTAAAAAAATTATAGAATTTTAAAAACCCCAGTTCTTTCAGGAGGTGGGTGAACTGAAGGAAGAACTTGGGAAAGCACATAGCAGTGGAGACAGTGAGACTTTTGGGAGACACTGAGAATTTACAGCACATCTGTCTTTGAAATGCTTTCTGCATGCTTAATGATTAATTTTTATTGATAATTTGAGCTGCAAAATTAAATTTATGGGAGAAAAATAAGAGGAATTTAAGAATTGTACCCAAATGTCCAAGCATTGATATTTATAGAAGTATTACAGAAAAGCTTCCCAGCTTAAAGAAATGCTGGAGGTGGAACAAAGCACCAAAAGAGAGCAGAAATGGAACAAAAATATTTCCCAGACCTAATTTATGCACCACCCATTCCAAGGAATTCCCAGGCTGCTGATCCTACCTCCAATCTGCAGCTCTGGACAGCCCATCCTCCTCAGCTGAGTGCTCACAGATTCCATCTCTTCCACCAGGGGCACCAGAATGGTGTCATTGATCCACTGCGAGGGAAAAGGGGAAAACTCAAGCTCAGAAGCAACAGGAATGTTTAATACACCCCTCAGCTTACACCCTGCAACCATCCCCACCGCAAGGCACTTCAACAGAAACACTGAGGCCAATCAAAGAGAGAAATAATTTAATTTAATTGTCAATTTAAGTGACCCCTTAGCTTCTGAAAAGGCAGAAAATTCAATGTTTAGGAGTTGGGAAACCCACCTGTGTCAGGTGGAGCTTTTCTGGACAGTGAGGAAAGGGGATTGATGCAGTCCCTCTCCTGTTTGGCTCAGGACAGCAGGGGATGATGAATGTGAGGGATTTGAGTGTGCCAGAGCACCCCAACCCTCCCCATCTCGGGCACACGGCACAGGGAGGGATTTCCCCCCTGGAACCCCTCAGAGGGGCACTCACATTCCTGAATTTCGCTGTCCAGGAATCCATGTGGTCCAGGAGCTGCCGGTTCATTGTCACCCGAGCCCAAACCTATGGAAAGGTTTATTAAATCCACAGGAGAACTCACTGGGGGTTTTAGGGTCTGTGACAATTCCTGCTTGCAAAAGGCAGGAGCTGGCTGAATGCTGGAGGACTGACCCAGCTCAAATCCAAACCTTTAAAATCCCATTTCTCCCTCTTGACTTCTTTTATTTTTGTGGAATTTACCTCCTCTGCAGCCTGTTTGGAGGTGAGATCAGCTTCATCCTTGTGTGCAGAAGGAGCCTGGGACCTGCAGGCCAGCTGATACTGGAACTTCCTCAGGATCTGTGCATGGTCTGCCATAGAACGGCTGTAATTCCAAAACGTTGGGCTGCTGGAGGGAGAGCTGGAATCTGAGCTCCCTGGAAAGGTTAATTAATTAATTAATTAATTAAGGAATTAAATTCAATTATTGCCAAGTGATTCTGGAGAAACAGCAGGGGACAACAGGTCAGTGTGAGTGAATGCACTGAAGTCACTCTGCAAAAACGCTGCATTTACCCTTATCTTGATTGTCCTCCCCTTATCTTGATTAACCCAGGAGAAAATGCCCTGGATTCAGCCCCTTATCTGAAACCACTTGGACAAGATCCCCCCTTATCAAGGTGATCTTATCTCAGTCCATTACAGCCTCCAGCTGCTACAGAGATAACCCAGCAGCATTCCCCTGCTGAGATCCTGCTCCAAGGAATAACTGGAGGAAAACTGCCTGAAGGGGAACAGTGGGGCTCTACCTCACAGGTGATCCAGAACTGAATGGTTCCTTTCCACTGGTGCTTCTCCCATCCCAAAAACCAACACTGCATAAAACCAGCACCTCTGCCCTGCCAAGCTTCTCCCAGCAAACCCCCCCAGTTTACCCAGCTGAACTCGGTGCTGTTTCTCCTCCTCGTTCCTCAGGAAGGTGTCCAGGGATTTGACATCTGTGATGCAGTCATCTTTGTAGGTGGAATTGTTGTACAGGATGGGAGAGAATCGGTAGTGAGACCTGATCCCAGCGCTGTCCACAGGCCCCACACTCACGGAATAGGGAGATCCGTTGGGAGAGTGGCTGAAGCTGGAAACCTTGGGAGAAAACAACAAAAACGACGAATTAATTTTCATTCCCGAGGCCGAGGCCGTGGCACAGGGAGGTGCTGGTAACGGTGCAGCTTACCTTGGTGTAGCTGCTGCCGGGCGAGAAGGTGCCCGGGCTGCTGTGGGAGGGGCTGGCCCCGGGCAGGGGCTGCAGCTGGGGGCTGAAGCCGCTCAGGCAGCCCGCGGAGAACTTGGGGCTGGCGCTGGGCGAGCGCGAGGGGCTGTAGCTGAGCACGCACTGGCCCTGCAGGGGCGGCGACGGCGGCAGCGACAGCACCCGCTTGGGGCCCGCCTCCCGGGGAGGAGCGACCTGCGCGGCTGCAAGGCAAGCACCGCAGTCAGCACACCGCCCTTCCTCACTGGAAATGTAACTCGTGCACTCTGAAGCACCGCAGTCAGCACACCGCCCTTCCTCACTGGAAATGTAACTCGTGCACTCTGAAGCACCGCAGTCACCACACCGCCCTTCCTCATGAAAAATACAATTAATGCAATCCTAGACATGTTCAAAGCTGGTCCTACAGAACTCCCATAAAACTGAGACCTGTGAGCCCAACCTGCTGGGGGATTCTCTAATATCCCACCAGCTCCCCCATCTGTACCACGCTAATTAATCTCTCAATTATCTAAAACACAATTAGTTTTTTCCGGGCAACAACAGACAGAACAAGAGGACGCAGTCTCACGCTGTGCCAAGGGAGGTACAGGCTAGAATGTGGAGTCACATGTGTTTGAGGGAAGTGTTCAAGGGAAGGCTGGATGTGGCACTGGGTGCCATGATCTGGTTGAGGTGTTAGAACATGGGTTGGACTCGATGCTCTTAAAGGTCTCTTCCAACCCAGAAATTCTGTGATTCTGTGATAGCTCCACCTCAAATGGCACAAACCGAACCAGAGCATGGAGCCCAGCTCCTGGCCCTGCACAGGACAACCCCAAACACCCCGCTCAGCTTACAGCCCTTGTCAGAGGAGAGAATTCAGAATAAAGAGGCCAGAGCTGCAGAAAGCACAATAAAACCGTGGAAAAGAGCAAAAGGAGGGTTTATCCCCACCTGCCCTGCGCAGCCAGCCCGTGATCGGCGGGCTGGGACTCGTCACCAAGCTGCCTGGTGCTGCTGTGTAGGTGAAGTACCTCCAGAAGTCAAACAGGGCATTGAGGCTGAACAGGGCTGCCAGGGCGAATTCTGCAAGAAACACACCAGTTTCTGTCATGGCTTGGGCAAAAATTACATTATTGGCAAAACCAGGCTGTGTCTATTTAAAACAGGTCATTGTTAGTGCTGCCAGTTTGGGGAAGTAGCCAAGATTTCTTCACTTCCTTAGGCAAGAACCATTGGAGATCATTTTCCTCAGTGCTGAAATTAATTTATTCATTTAAAATTTTGATTTTTGAAATGGGATTGTTATTTTCCAAATAAGAAATCTCATGATTCTTGCTTCTTTCCATCCTGTTTGACAGAGCTTAGTGTCTCCTCTGAAACCAACTTGAAGTGTTGTAAAATTCCACCCACACCCAGAGCACAACACAGCAGGAAAATAATTCTAAAGCTCTCTAAAGCCTTAATGCACACATTAAGAAAGATTTCACACATTAATTAAGTCCTCCCTGCCCATTTCCCATAGAGAAAAAGCTGTTAACACTCCTTATCTGCCCCTGGAAAAGATGGAACTCCAGCAGTTTCAAGGGAGATCACAGAAAACAAAACAAAGTTTTGGTCTAAAACTCAAACAGAAAAAAAAAAAACCCACCTTACAAACAACCTCCCAGCAATAAAAATAAGTAAAAATCAATCCTGAAATTTGATTTAAATGCTGCAACGACTCACCAATGTACCAGAGGGGAAAGCAGGTGATGTTGTAGTATGTGCTTAGGAGCTTCCCAGTCCTGAAAAGCAAAACAAGAAGGGAGAATTTAGCAGGAATTCCATCCTGGGGGATACTTAGGGCTGCACATGGTGGAATCTTTGCTGGTTTGGATCAGATGGAACAGTTAACTCACATTTCAGTGTAGATCATGCCTGCTACAGATATATTGAGGAGCCCCCAGGCCAGCACCACCTTCCTGGTCTCAGCCTGTTTCCTCATCTTCACAGCCAGGTCGATGAGGGACGTGTCTGGACTCCTGTTCGGTGTCATTGTCTGTGAGAACACAGGGAAAAGGCAAAATCTGAGAATTTTTAATCAACAGGAAGATTTCAGCCAGGTACTGAGGAACAGTGTCCATCTTCTGCCTCATTTTTGAATAATGTCCTTCAAAAAGAGGAGGGAAAGTTCCTGCCTCCTCCAGGCAAGACTGGTGTTTTTAGTGAAAATTCTCACTTATTTCAGTAGGTAACAGAGTATTTTCTGTCATATGAAACCCACAGATTTTATTTTCTCCTCTACGCCCAGTAACACCTTACATGAAGGAAATAACCCTGTATCAGGCAGGCTGCCCTCACATCACCCCCAGACTCCAACCCCTTCCCTGAACTTCTCCTGTCCCCTCCTCAAACCTCACCTTTCCCCCACGCCAAAGCTTTCCCCTGCCTTAGCACAAACCTCTTCGATGATCCTCCTCCTCAAAGTTCTCTGATGCCCTCTCCAAATTTAAACCCTCCCGCTTCTCACACTTCCCTTCTTTCCCCGCCCCAAACCTCTGCTCCTGCCACTCCCCAAACCCCTCTGATCCCCCTCCTCGCATTTCATCTGTGCACTGTCCTCCCAAACCCCTCTGATCGCCCTCCTCGCATTTCATCTGTGCATTGTCCTCCTCCCACACCTCTCTGATCGCCCTCCTCACATTTCATCGCTGCAGACCTCAATGTCCTCCTCCCCAAACCTCTCTGATCCCCCTCCTCACATCTCATCTCTGCAGACCTTTCTGATCCCCCTCCTCAAACCTCCCCTCTCCTCCTCACACCTCTCTAATCCCCCTCCTCCCCAAACCCCTCCGGTCGCCTCTCCCCGAACTCCCTTCTCCCCTCCCAACCGCCCTCCCCAAACCTCACCGCTCCCCCTCCCCACAGCTCCCGGTCCCCGTCCCGAAGCTCGGCCGTGCCCCCCGCCGTGTCCCACCTCACCTCTCGGCAGATCGGTCCCGTTTTTCCCTCAGCCCGGGCAGTTTTTTCCCCTTTTCCCGCCGCGCTCTCCGCTCCCCTCACGCCGCCGCGGCCTCGCGCTCAGTGCGCCTGCGCGGGCGCTCGCGCCGCGTCACCGGCCGCGCCGGGGGAGGGGCCAAAGGGGCGGGGGCTCGCGCGCTGGTTTTGGCGGGAAGAGAGTGAGGGGGCCGCCATGTTGGGGGGGGCGGAGGAGCCCTCGCAGTTTCGCTCTGGGGTTTTTCACTTGGCTTTACCGCTAAATTGTGTAGTTACTGTGAAAAACACCAGTCGCTTGTTTTTTAAAATGTTGAAAGTTTGATAGTAATAAAGTGGTTATAAAAATAGTAATACAATTAGAGTAATAATAATTTGGACAATTTGGATTAGGACAATATGAGACAATAGAAACAAAGAGTTACAGACGGTCCGGGTACCTTTTCTGGGCAAAATAAGCCCCAAAAAGGCCCCACGTTAACAGAGGATTAACCCTTAAAAACAACAGCCTGTTGCATATTCATACACCTCATACATGATGCATAAATTCCATTCAAACACAGGATTGTGTCTGGGCAGTGTCAGCTTCTTCCTCTGAATCCTGACAGCGCCTTCGAGGTGGGAAGAAGTTCACTTCTCCTGATAATGGATGGGGCAATAAATTCCTTTTTTCTGAAAGATTCGGGTGTCCTGTGGCTGCTATCTGGCTGCGAGTCCTTTCTTTAAAAAAGTATCCTACATAGCATAGTTTCTATTTTAACATTTTTTATAACCTAAAACTATATTTAACACACTACTCAGAAGAATTAATAGAGCATTACTAACACAACACATATAATATTCATTTTAATACTTGCGAAAAGCCAATCATCAATATGTATTTTTGACATTGTTTATGCATTTTAACAAACAAATTAATGTTTATTGGTTCTAAATTGCACAATCCTCTTCATTAATTACTATTGTAATAAATGTTCCCTATTCACTTCCTCACTTTTTATACTGATCTCGTACAAATTATTTAGTAATTTTGTTATCTTTTTCTCAGACATAAAGTCTCCAAGCTTTCAGGCCTTAATTTCCTCTATTTTCTGGTTACTGCAATATCCTTGAAGTGCCATAAATTTAAATTCCCACATGCCCAGCCTTCAAATTCTTTGAGTCTGTTCATTGAAATTTGTCAGGGTTCATTTTAACAGACTTATTTGATGATTTCATGATCAAAGTAATAATAAATGTCTGTGGAGAAGCTTTCTTAGTGCTTTAAAAGTGGGTGCTGCTCATAAATAATTAAAATGACCAATTAAAAATTAGGAAAGTTGTATCATTTCCAACACATGCGTGACTTCAAATTTTTGTCCAGGTGTAGCTTCACATTTCTGCTCTGAAATGCTGTAAATGGAAAGGGTTGTGTGAGGATAACTCCTCCAAATTTGAGGGTCTTGATTTCCTAATTTAAGGAGAACTGAGTTGGAAATACACGGCTCCATTGCAGCCAGGGTTATTACACTGACATAAACTCAGATTTTCCTGACATAAAGCCTAAAGATTTTCCAGAAACATCAAAAATACGGGCTCTGCTTCTAAAATGACTTCTGTGTACAAGTGGTGAAGCACATACTGAAAGCCCTACTCATTCCTTATCCAGGGCATTTCCAAGGGGGACTGGGGACATGGAGGCAATCCATCATTTACAGAAATAATAATTCCCCCATCGGTGATCCAAAATAAATTGGCTTTATAGCAAATTAACTCTGATTATCCCGGGGATGAGCTGCCAGTGGAGCCCTTTGCCCTGCCAGTGAAATATTTCTATCCAAAGTTTCTGGGATTTTTTTTTTTTTCCCTAAAAATCACAGGAGAGGCTACAGCACTGGATCTTGGTTTGCATCATTTGGGGCAGCAACAACACAGAGTCTGGATTTTACAGAAATGGACCGACCCCGCTGAAATTTAATGATTTTTGGGGCTTTTCTATTTTTTGTTGTTGGGGGCTTGTATCCATTCTGGCCTCTCTCAGTGAAAATCTGTACCAAAGAGGGATTTTGTGTGAGGAGGGGGTTTGGCAGCTGAGGCTGACTGACCTTTGTCTCGGCCGGGTGTCCCCAGGCTGTCGCTGAGTCACAGGGTGACAGCAGAGCTGTGCAGGGCAGTGGGAGAGCCCTGCCTGCCTCACCCACACACCCTCCACCCACCCACCCACTCGGGGAGCTGCTCTGAGCCTCAGCCCAGTTGTTTGGGGTTTGTTTGAGCTGCACGGGGCTCAGGGGGGACCGTGGTGACATCGTGCCTGTGGAGGAGCTGCTCAGTGCCACCAGACCTGCTCTGCTGCTGGCTGCATCCCGCGGGGCTCTGCTGCTTCTGGTGAGCTCCCTTCTTCCCCGCCCTGCTGTGCCACCTCTGCCTCCTGCTGCTCCCTGGGGGTTTGCAGCCTCTGAAAACCCAGAATGGTTTGGGTGGGAAGGGACCTCAAAACCCACCCGGCTCCAACCCTTCAATTGTCCCAATGCCCAGCCTGGCCTTGGACACTCCAGGCAGGAATTCCTCATTGCCAAGATGCCACCCATGGCTGCCCTCTGGCAGTGGGAGCCATTCCCTGTGTGCTGTCCCTGCAGGCCTTGTCCCCAGTCCCTCTGCAGCTCTGCTGGAGCCCCTGCAGGCCCTGCAATGTGCTGGGAGCTCTCCCTGGAGCCTTCCCTGCTCCAGGGGAACATTCCCAGCTCTCCCAGCCTGACATTGGATCCATCTCCTCTCCAAGACATTCATGGACCCAGGGGCTTCACTTGGAATCTCAGCAAACCATGAAGGGTCTCTCATGAAGGGTCTCCCTTCCCTTTTCCTCTCTTCTCTCCCCATTTCCCATAAAAATCCGTCGGGATGGATTCTGAGTGTCCCAAATCCCAGAGCAGTCTGGGTGGGAAGGGACCTCAGCAGCTCCATGGATTCCTCTGGATTCACTCCAATTTCATGGATGCCCATGGCTCAGGGCTGGTCTCCAGCCCCTTTAGTGCCTCATGGTCATCACTGGGGACCCTGCAGCCCCCCAGGGGTTGAGGGATGAGTCCAAGGTGTGGATTTAGATGAAATGCCGTGGGTGGAGGCCCCAGAGGATGCTGATCAGGGCACTCAGAGCTTGTTGGGATACTTTGGATCCTGCCATCAGGTTTGGCAGGGTTTCTTGGCAGCCCTTAAACCCATGTGGGATGCGGCATGAGTAATGAAACGAGCTCTAATTTTGCCCCAGATTAAATCCCTTCTTCCTGTTTGCAAAGAGTGAGCCGTGGCAGGTCCTGTGGGCAGTCAGCTGATCCTTATGAAATATTGGTGTCTGGAACTGCAGCTGGGGTTTGACTCCCACCACAGCTCCTGCTGCAGTTCCAGAAGCAGGAAATGCCTGTGATGGCTCCTGTCTCTGGGGATAAATTTTGATTCTTTGGTTTAAGTTGAGGGAGTGGAGATTTTTTTCCCCAGGGACTGGGTTTGGTTAAACCTTAGAGACCAGAGCAGTTCTGCTTTGCCCCCAAGACACAGCAGCTACAGATGACTCAATCCTGCAGGCCAAAACAGGACTAATCCCTGCCTGGGGCTCCCTTTGTTCCCAAAAACCTGAAACAAAGGACTTGCCTGGGCTGTGAACACAGCAGAACACCTGAGGAGGAGTGGGTGGGAGTGGAGCTGAGAGGAGACTCCTCAGGAGGTGCTGAGATACAACTGAGATCTTCATTAAAAATTTCCTCCGGGAATTGCTTTCCATTCTCCTGAGGTGGATCGAGCAGCTGAACATCTCCGCTCTCTCTGCTCCCCAGGAGCCCCAGGTGTGCCAGCAGGGGCAGCTCCTGGCTGTTCTCAGAATCCTTTTGGTTTGGATCAACACAAAGTTTATCCAGCAGTTTATCCCCGTGTGCACCTGCAGCTGTGGGACAGCCACAGCTGGGGCTTCCCACGGGAGAAAATTCCCAAAGCTCAGGCAGGACTCTGCCTCCCACGGGGATAACAACTCCTCAAACATCCCTTGGAGCCCCTCAAAATGCCAACCAAGCGCGGGCTGGCCGAGCTCCTGCCCCCAGTGAGAGCTGGATGAGTTTAGTCTGTCCCTGCTCTCCTCTGCCCTAAAGAACACACACATTTTTGTGGTCAGAGCTTTGGGACCGACTCCTCCCCCCCTGGTCTGGATGTGTCAGTGGAAAATATTTTTTTGGAGGTGAAATCAGCCTGCTGGTTGCCTTGAAGGCTCTGATAAATGTGAGAACTCGATCACATGGAGTGATAGGTGCTATCAGATGTGTTTGATCTGAAAAATAAAGCTCTGTATAAATTGCCCCTCGCCAGGCCCAGCTGGACTTGCAGCAAACATGAAGCTGATTTTGATCTTCAGTGCCCTCATCGGGGCTTCCCTGTGCCTGGAAACCTTCGTGGGGTGAGTTCCACTTTTGTGGAAAACCTTTCATTTAGGGCTGGTATCCTCTTGTTGTTTTTCATGGTCTCACCCTCACAAAATCTGCTCGGGGCACATTTTTTTGGTTTTTGTGACTGATTGTTCTCCTTGCTTTGCTGTTATGGTGTTTAAGGGAACCTTTCTTTTCTTTGGTTTGGGTTTTCTAAGGAGAGGGGTCCAGCTGTGGAGTTGAGCTCCTCAATTCCTGCTCATCCAAGGCTTCATTTTGGCTTCACTGCAAAAGCAGAGCTGAAAGACCAGAACCTGTCCTCACAGCACAAAGTTCACCACTTTTCCTTTTTTCCCCAAGTTTCTTATTTCTCTTTCTTCCTCTTCTTTCTAAGCATTTAAAATCCTGATATCCAACCAGTAAATTCTGAAGGTTTCTCTTTGTGTTTCATTGCAAAAATTATCCCACAAGGTATTTCCTCACACCCTCACTGACCTTGGAAGTACCTTAATAATTAAAGATTATGAAATCCTACTGGATAATTCCTGAGGTGCAGGAAGTGAGCACTAGATTCCAGTGAGTAAATCTGTGCATGAAGGTTTAAGGATTAAGAATAAAAAATAATATAAATAATGTCCCAAAAGGAGGGGATTTGTAAAGCCAGGAGGGGCTATTTTGAGGGGCTATTTTTCATTTAATCCTGAGCTGAATTCTGCTTATTCCATTCCTCAGCAGCTGTGGTGAATTCACAACAGAATCCAGTCCAGATAAAGCTTATGGACAATCCAGTAATAAGTAATTAATGAGGAAAAGTTCATTCAGAGCTGATTTAACGGGGTTCAGCAAAGAGATCTGATCCCTCTCCTGGCCAGGGAGAGGATCCCGGTGTAAACGCGGTGTAAACGCGGTGTAAACGAGTCCTGCTCTTTGCTCTGCTCCCCAAACATTGGATCCTTCCCCATCTCAACTGGAATATCATTGTCCCACAAAAATTCCCGATGGATGCAGGATTGATCCTTGTGATTTAAAACCCATCCACGTTGTCCGGTTTGTGAGGATGGTGCGGGTGGCTGGGTGAACTCTTGGGTGACACCAAATCCAGTGATGAAAGGAGCCATTGACACACAATTAACACCGAATTAACGATCCCAGGAACAAACCTGAGCCTGCTTCTGAAAACACTGACTTATTGCAGGCACCAGGTTCTCCGGATCAAGACCAAAAATGAGGAGGAGGTCAAGCAGCTGCAGCTCCTGGAATCGCTGGAACACCTGCAGGTGGGTCATGGCCGCAAGAGGCATTTTTGGATTTGCATCTCATCCACAACAGGTCAGGCTGTGAATTTCCATCTCATTTGGAAGGTTCCCATCACTCTGGGGCAGCTGCCGTAAATAATTTTATTCTCTCAACACTTTAAATTTGACCAGCAAGTTCGAGTACCAGCTCAGTGTTCAGGAGGGCCAGAATTGATTTTTTTTTTTTTTTCCCTACTGGTTTTACATCATATTTGAATTGCTAGATCTTCATCTCAGTGTTGAAAGACTTGTTTTTCCAGTGGGAATGGCAATATTTTGTCTCCCAGAGTTATGGAAGGAATTTATTAGTTGGTCTACACTGCATTGAAACAGGAAAACACAGTGTAAAATTCCAGGTTATTACTCTTATTGCCATTGGTGAGAATTTTTAACATAATTTTTAAAAATCCCTGGCTTAAAAAATATATTATGAATAATTTAGAAATTAAAATTAAGAAAAGTCCTACCAAAGGAGAGAGAAAAGGAGAAATTAAAACAATGGGTTTCATATTACCTAAGACTGGAATATGGAGTTTTTCTTGAAATTATTTCTAGTAAAAGGGAAGAATAATAAAATAGTCATCAGAGCAATTAAAATTTCCTCTTGTTTGTGTGACCAAAGCCTAGAAGTCAGTGAAAAACTGACTCAGGCCCTCGTTATTTGTTATTTTATTGAGTTATCAGAAGAACTGATACAAGGTTGTGGTGAGGCCACAGAGATTGGAGCATTCCAGGGCTCCTCGCTGCAGGGGCCTTTGGACTTGGGAGAAATCAGCATTTCTAGAACTCTGCCAGAGCTGCTTGCAGGATGCCTTCCCCAAACCAAATCCATTTTCCTTTCCCTCTCCAGCTGGATTTCTGGATCAACCCCTCTGCCCCTGCCCTCCCTGTGGATGTGAGAATTCCTGCTGCCAGTGTCCAGCCAGTGAAAGCCTTCCTGGAATCCCAGGGCATTCAGTATTCCATCCTGATTGAAGACCTGCAGGTGGGCACCTATTTCTTTCATCTTTTGGAAGCACTGATTGACAATTTGGCCTCACTCCCACTTTCCCACACTCTGTTTTCTGTGGGATCCTCCCCTCATTTTTGTAGGCTGTGGATTATTCCTCAAAGACAATCCATGGATTGCTGTGGTGTTCTCTGAGTGGTGACATCAATGAACTCCACAGGGCTCTTCTGACAGCCCCTGAGGAATTCCACGTGGACTTTTCACCCCAGACATTTGAGAATCCCAACACTGAAGTTACTGATCAGTCAGTAAACTCTGCTGAGTGGTTATGGATACAAATCACCCACTTGGGCACTAATCTGACATTTCCTCATGAGCAGTAATCCCCAAAGGGCGCCTGAACCAGCATTAACTCACTGCCTTTTCATTTATTTATCTTTTAGCAGTGAAGCAGACACTTCTCACCATTTGAATGTTATTTTAGGATGTTCTGGATAAAGAAAGGCAGGACATGGCTGAGAGCGCCCAAAGGCAGCGCAGCACCAGCAGCTTTGACTTTGGTGCTTACCACACTCTGGATGATGTGAGTACCTCAGGGGAAGAGCATTCTGATTTTTTCTGGTCTTTTTGCATGCTGTCTTCAATTCAACATCCTATATTAGCATCTAAAATGTCCTTGCAGCTTTTTCTGGCACGTGGGTTTGTTTTGTGCAGTATTAATTTTGTGTTCAGAACAATCTGAGCTGATCAAAATTCCATAAACTCTCCTGCAGACTCTGTCAAAACCCATCCTTCCAAAGAAAGAGACATAAAGGGATCTTGAAACTGGGAAATAAAGAACTAAAAAGAAATAAAGCTGTGGCTTCCCCATCCTTGGGAGTGTCCAAGGCCAGGTTGGAGCAACCTGGGGTGGTGGAAGGTGTCCCTGCCTGGGGCAGGGGGGTGGAAGGGGATGGGCTTTCCAACCAATGGTAGAGCACATAAATGTGATATTAACGTCCTCAGAGATGATGTTCATGTCCTCATGGCCTTGCATTTCAGATCAATGCAGAACTGGACCAACTTGCATCTGAGCACAGCTTTGTGGAGAAGATCCAGATCGGGGAATCCTACGAGAAGCGGCCTCTGTACGTCCTGAAGGTGCGACAGACACCATGGAACGGCTCCAAGGGGATGAATGACAGCACAGGCCAGGGCACCCCCGTCTGTTATGGGCTGTGCTGGACTGAGGGGTGCCGGGCTCTGAGACGCTGTGTTTGGTTCCCAGTTCAGCACCGGAGGCTCCAACCGCCCGGCCATCTGGCTCGACGCCGGCATCCATTCCCGCGAGTGGGTCACGCAGGCCAGCGCCCTCTGGATCGCCAACAAGGTTCTGCAGCTGGGCTTCATCCTGGGCCGCTCTGGGCAGTGCTTGCTGCTCTTTCAGAGCGTATCACCCCTCTGCGTGTTCAGTCATTTCACCTCCCAAAAGCAGCTGACTCCCTGGGGATGTGGTGGCTGCCTCAACCTGGAACTGGAACCTCTGTCCTGTTAGAACAGCTGAGTTTAGGCAGACACAATGCGGTGGTTCAGGTGAAATTGTTACACAAATAACCAAAGGCTTTGAGGTTGTATTGCTGCTTTGCTCTGCTCACCCAGAGCAATGCAGTGGGGTTGGTTTCCTTCCACAAAATGCCCAGGCCTCCAGCTCTCTGTAAATGAGGATTTAAATCATGCTGGAAGTGACTGAGCCACCAGAGAAGTCACAGGATCACAGAATAAGGATCATGAAGTCCAGCTCCTGGCCATGCACAGAACCACCCCCAAGAGCCACCCTGTGCCCAAGGGTGTTGTCCAAAAGCTCCCTGGCCTCTGTTAGTACAGCTCAGTTGACAATTCCCAACCTGGCTCTTCCATCTCAGTCTTAAAGTAGCCTTGGCCTGTCCTCTGGGACAAGGAGGAGGAAATTTGTTATCCTCTTCTATTTTATTCTAAAGACCTCCTGTCTTCAGAATAAAATAATAAAACAGATTCTCTGCTCACTCCACACATATAACAAGGCACAGTTATGGCCCACAGATAATGGATGTTTGTATTTCCCTGCCCCAAATTCCAGCCTTTCCTGTGTCCCAAACAATGAGGGAATGAACATCTGGGAAGGAATTACTCTGCTAAGCAGGGTGTGCTCTGTCTCTGCCTAGATTGCCTCTGACTATGGAACAGATGAGTCCATCACCTCCCTGCTGGACAAGATGGATCTTTTCCTGCTGCCAGTGGCCAACCCTGATGGATTTGTGTACACTCACACCTCGGTGGGTCAGCTCTTTGAGCTGAGTGAGATTCCAAAGAAATAATAATATGAGGGAAGTGGGCTCTGAAAGTCTTAATGCTGTGAGAGGAGTTACCAAAGAGTTGGGCAGATAAAGATCCTCATCATTTGTCTAACCCACTGTAAATACCCATTTTTTAGCAAATACATTTGATTGTTGACCATTGGCCCATCTTGGCAGTCAGAAATACTCTTGGGATCATGGCTAGGCTCAATCCCCCATGGATGGGGAGCAGTTTTGGTGCCAGCACCCAGACTTGGTCCCTTTTGAGCATTTCTCTGTTGCAGAACCGCATGTGGAGGAAAACCCGCTCCAAGATTCCCGGCAGCATCTGCGTCGGAGTCGACCCCAACAGGAACTGGGATGCAGGTTTTGGAGGTAGGGATGGAGCTTCTGGATTCTGGATCCTGTTACACAGAACCAGCAGCTGCCTTTATAAAAGGGGATTAATCACTCTGGAGCACAGGGTGAGGCAGCATCATGGAATTGTGGAATCACAGAATGGTTTGGGTTGGAAGGACCCAAAACATTATTTAGTTCCACTCCCCGCCATGAGCAAAGCCACCTTTCATTATCCCAGGTTGTTCCCAGCCCCATCCAACCACAGAATACCCCCAGGAATGTGGATTCCTGGGTTGCTGGGCAGCCTGTTCCAGGTTGCATCATCTCAAAGCGCATCCCTTGAGCATTCACACTCTGTCACTGCTGTTTGAGCATTTACCAGCGTTTAAGGCCTTGCTTTGGCTGCAGCCCTGTCCTTAGGAAAGCCCAGCTTTGTGGGGTCTGCCCTGACCTCCCAGGAATTCCCCTCCTCAGGCTCTGTTCCCTCCTTGCACCCCCAGGTCCTGGAGCCAGTAACAAGCCCTGCTCCGACTCCTACCACGGGCCCAGCGCCAACTCCGAGGTGGAGGTGAAATCTGTTGTTGACTTCATCAAGAATCATGGAAACTTCAAGGCCTTCCTGACCCTCCACAGTTACTCCCAGCTCCTGATGTACCCCTATGGATACAAATGCACCAGGCCAGATGACTATGCTGAGCTGGTGAGACAGCAGGACTTGGTTTTACCTTCCTCTCTTCTGTCCAGCTGCCTTTCTGTACTTTCCTTGCTCTTCCCTGCTGGCAGCACCACAGCTGGAATAATATCTCTGAGGCAGTGTGGATCTCACAGCCATCATTCCAATGGGAAAGACCTCTGGAGGTCTCTGTTCTAACCCTGTGCTGAAAGGGCTTTGGAGTCAGAGCCAATTTCACTCTGAATTTGGATTGTTTTGATATTTCTAAAGAAGAATTCTTTTTCAAGCTCATCCCAAAGTTTCCTTAATCTCATGGGGATTTTTTTTTGTCCTAATACCTAAATGCAGTTCCCCTGTGGCAGTTTGTTGCCTTTTTCCCCTCTTCACAAAGAACCCAGCTCTGTTTTCCATCCAGCCCCCATTACATAGTTGAAGTGAGCACAAATTTGACCTTGGAGTATTGGGAGATCCCAACTGCCTGGGGAATTTCTGGTATCTCTTGGGCCTTCCCTTGACAAGCCAGTGAGATAAACACTGGATGAGCACTTACAGAACCTGCTGGAAGTTACCTCACCTGCAGTGGCACCTCCCAGAAATGCTGTGGGAGCTGTGGCTGCTGGTAGTGTGAATCACCTCCAAAGCAGATTGGAGATTTCTGGTGAAATCCCAGTGTTTAATCTCAGGAGCTATGGCTGCTTCCTGACTTTCCCTTCATCTCCTCCCCTGCAGGAATCTCTGGGAAGAGCTGCTGCCAATTCCATCCGCTCCCTCTATGGCACCACCTTCCAAGTGGGCCCCATCTGCAGCACCATCTGTGAGTATTTGGCCACTGAGAGCTTTTAGGGCTGTCCCAGGACACCAATCCCTGTCCTCCCCACAGGGTGTGTCCCTGCTGGAAGCCACAGTGTCCCTGTGCAGTGACACCACAGGTCACACGTCACCCCTGAGCGTTCCCATCCAAACCTCATCCTTGTCCCCCAAAACACCAGCAGCAGGACAACAGAGCTCCAGCATTGCTCTGCTGCCCCTCTGGACCATCTCCCTTTCCCTTCCAGACCAAGCCAGCGGGGGCAGCATTGACTGGGCCTACGACAACGGCATCAAATATTCCTTTGCCTTCGAGCTGAGGGACACGGGGCGTTACGGGTTCCTGCTGCCCGCCAACCAGATCATCCCTGCTGCCAAGGAGACCTGGCTGGGCCTGATGAAAATCATGGAGCACGTGAGGAACAAGTCCTCCTGAGAGCTGGGCTGGGACTCAGCTCTGCAGCACAGCTCAGAAATCCTCCATGATGGCTGTTGTGATAGAAAGGGCTGAATAAACCCCTGTTCATTCCCCCCATGGTGTTTGCATGTGTTCCTTGTGTGTGACACATCCCTGAGGAGATTTTGGGCCACAACCCTCCCTGCCCACCCTCCAGTGCCACCCCAGCCATGGCAGGGACACCTCCCCCTGTCCCAGGCTGCTCCAGCCCCAGTGCCCAGCCTGGCCTTGGGCACTGCAGGGATCAGGGGCAGCCCCAGCTGCTGTGGCAATGCCAGCCCAGGCAGGAATTCCTCATTGCCAAGATGCCACCCATGGCTGCCCTCTGGCAGTGGGAGCCATTCCCTGTGTGCTGTCCCTGCAGGCCTTGTCCCCAGTCCCTCTGCAGCTCTGCTGGAGCCCCTGCAGGCCCTGCAATGTGCTGGGAGCTCTCCCTGGAGCCTTTTCCAGGCTGAAGGGGCTGATGCAGAGGGCCTGGTGTTAACCAGCATAATCCAGGCTATGGAACTAATTAAAGGAATTTAATTTCCCTTAATGAGCCTCAGGACCCTGCCAGGCCCCTGACCACTGTCCTCAAGTGTACACCCCCATATATTTGGCTGCCCCTTTTCTCCCTCCCAGGTGTTCCCAGTGGACATGGCTGAAGGGAAGATGAAGGTGGGAGGACATCTCCCCTGATCCATCACCCAGCCCCTCAGGAGCCCCTCGTTCCATTTTCATCCTGCAAATTTCTTGGGGATTAAGAGCAAAGAGCTCAGGAGGCCCTGAAGGATCAGAGATTAGCTCTGGCTGCTGCTGCTGTGGTGATTATTGAGTCTAACAGGTTTATCTTGGTGTCTTGTGACCCCCCAGCAGCTGGTGAGTTACTCACCCTCGGAGGCTGGCAGGAGAGCAAACAGCGCTGATGTGTCCGATAAAACCCTGCGGACTTGGTCTCAGCTGCTGGCAGGAAAAGGGGAAGGTGCAGCTGAGGGAAGCAGCCCAGGGCGCTGGGTTTGGGTTAAAAGCAGCTGGTTTGGAAAGCAAAGCCATGCTTGGGGCAGCCAGTGCTGCCCTTGTGTCCCTGTCTCCTTTGCTCATGGCCTTATCCAGTGGCACTGCTTCCCAAACTGACCCAGTTTCCAAAATCCCACCCTCTGCCCAGTGACTAAAAACTACTGATGGTAAATGCCAGGGACAGGGACACAGCTGGCTCTTGGACCTGGAGGAGCTCTTGTCCCCAGAGCAGGAACTGCAGAGCCTGAGGAGCCTTGGCTGGGAGTGTGGAACTGTCACCTTGTCCTGGTGTGGAAGCTCATTCCAACCATCCAGGGCTCGAGGGCTCCTGTCCCCTCCTCCTGAAGTGCCTGGTGTGAGGAGAGCTCCAGGTCTGGAACCCAAGCTCTTCACCACAGAGAGTGATGGGAGAGGCAACAGCCTCACCTGGAATGAGGGAGAGCCAGGAGGGACACCAGGAAATGCTTTTCATCAGGAGGAGAAGCAGCAGGACCTGGTGCCAGCGGGGCTGTGCAGCCTCCATCTCTGGAGGACTCCAAGATCCAGCAAGGAGGGCCCTGGTGGGTCCCCAGAGCTGCCCATGCCACACCCAAGCATTGGATACAGAACTCCTATGGTCCCTTCCCACCTCAACCACCCCATGATCCTGGAACCCCCTCAGCAACAGCCCCAACAGACCCCACACCTTCCCCCGGCACCTCCTGCTCCTGGTGCAGCCAGAACCCCCTGGATTCAGTGGAGAAAACCACGGTCAGAGGATGTCAACTGTAAAAGATGCCCCGGGAGGTGCCTGCCAGCCTGGGAACACAGCCCAGGAACCCAGAGCATCCCTGACAAGCACGGTGGGAGCTCAGGGGCAGCGCAGATAAGGCCCAACAAAGGCCCTGCTGTAACCTGCAGAACAAAGACACTGCTTTACCTGGGGAACAAAGACACCTCTGACAAACTGACCTCATGGATAGCCCCACTCAGTGACAGCTGCTCACAGCCCCTGCTTACACTGAAAACATAAAAATAATTCATTTTCTACCCAAAAATGAGCCTTTCTTTCTGAGCATTACCCCAGCTGAACGTCCTTGTGCACCTTTGAGCTCCACGACTTCTGTCCGCTTTGAAGTGAGATTTCATCCACCATCAAGTGACCCCACTCCTGGGAATGGTTTGATGAATTATTTGAATAATATATCTTACATTTTATACATCTGTATCTATATCTATATACATGTATGCATAAACTAATTAATCATAAATAAATCTACATTTAAATGTTTGTTTTTTCTGCAAGTAACTTTGTAGTAGCTTGTCATTACACATGCATTACTAATCATAATTATGATTGACTTACTCATAGCAATGTGTAATGAAGAAATCCATGGAAACAAAGAGGTGTTTCCTTGTGGTTTTGGGGCTCCTGTGACCACGCCATCCCCACCGTCCCACGCCCGTGGGTTGGGAGCCGCCCGTGCCCACGGCAGCTCGGGGCTGGGAGCGGGGACACTCATCCAGGACCCACTCACCGAGGGAGACGTTATCAGATCCTCCCTAATTTGGCTGCTCTTGTGTTGACTTTGCCAAATAAAGCAAACATTTGGGCTCTGGAGCCCTTCCTGCCTGCTCTGTTTGTCGCTGCCGACGCCGCGGGGGCGGCGGATGCGGCCCCGGTGAGGAGCTCCGGGAGGGACCCCGACACCGAGGGGGTTCTGTCCTTCCTCGGGGCTGTGCTCTGCTCCCACCCACCATGGAGACCCTCCTGGTCTTCCTCGCCCTCCTGGGGGTCAGCAGCACTGAGCGGCTCTTCGTGGGGTGAGTCCTGCTGGGGCAGGGGGCGGTGGGACACCCTGGCTGGGATGGGGACGGTCCATCCCCACCAGGGTCCCTCAGGGTCAGCCTGAAGGGTGACATCCCAAAGGATGGAAATCCAACAGGGATTTTGCCAACTGGGAAAGGTTTGGTTTCAGCCCAGGGTTGGAGGGAGGTTTGGAGCAGGTAGAAATCAGGGAATGCTGAAGCCTGAGGGCATCGCTCCAAGCTTTGCCAGGGTGGGGAATCCCAGAGGATCAGGGGATGATGTGTAGGGCTCAAAGATGATGGCTGTGGAGACATCCAAGGATTGTGGGAATGAAAACCAAAGATTGCTGGGAATAACAGCCAAAGATTGCTGGGAATAACCAAGGATTGCTGGGAATAACAGCCAAGGATTTGTGGGAATATCAGCCAAAGATAACTGGGAATAACCAAGGATTGCTGGGAATAACCAAGGATTGCTGGGAATAACCAAGGATTTATGGGAATAACCAAGGATTTATGGGAATAACACGCCGTGGGAAAGAACAAGATGTGGCTGGAGAGGGCCCTGGGGAGGGAGGGCAGCACTTTTCCAGAATAACACCCTGGCGTTGCAGCTCCTGCAGATAAGAACAGCACCAGGGCAGGAATGAGGCTAAGGGGGCATGGAATATAGGGGGGGTCAGGACAACTCAAAACTCCCAAAGCTTCCAGAAAGGTCTGAATGAATGGACTGGCAATGAGAACTAATTTGTAGAGAAAGTGGGAATTCTGTGTTCAGAGTAGGGAAAATTTATCCATAAAAAAGTCCCCCCAGGACGTCCCAGGAGCTGGACTGACACTGGAGCTGGGGCTCTCATGACCCAGGGAACAGCTGGAGCTGTGCCAGGGGGGTTTAGGTTGGATATCAGGAAAGGTTCCTGATCCAGAGCATGCTGGCACTGCCCAGGCTCCCCAGGGGATGGTCACATTCCCAAGGCTGCCAGAGCTCCAGGAGCGTTTGGACAACGCTCTCAAGGACAGGGTGGGATTGTTGGGGTGTCTGGGCAGAGCCTGGAGTTGGATTTGATCCTTGTGGGCCCCTTCCAGCTCAGGATATTCTGTGATGTGCCTGACCCACCTTCCTCCCTGCTGTGGTTGAGGGATCCATCCAGGATCCCATCACTCTCCTCCAGGCTGGGAGCCAAGACTGTGCAGGGAATGTCAGGGCTGCTCCCTGATTTTGGAAAAATCACAAGGATTTATTGCCTGCCTGAGTCCCCCAGGCACAGAATGGAAATTGTTATCACCTGGGGAGGTGGTTAAACTGATAAATGGGAGTTAAGAGGATGAAAGGTACGAAAGGGGAAAGGTGAAGGAATTTTGTGCCATTTTGGGAGCAGCTTTCAGCACTGCCCAGCAGGAGAGCTTGGAAGTAGAGGATTGATCCGAGATGAGAAAACCTCTGTCCCACAGAACATTTCCTCCTCTCCAGGGGCTGTGCCTGTCCTTGGGAAGCCCAGCCAGGCTGGATGGGACCTCTGCTAGGGAATACATCCATAGATAGAGAACATATCCATGGGAGAGATTCCCCAGCATCTGGGGAGCTGATCAAACAAGGCTGGAGATCATCTCAGACCCCCAGCACTTGCTCTTTTCCCATCATGGCTGCTCTGAATCTGCATTTTTTTTCTCTCAACACCCACAACTGATGAATTTTCCAACCCTCTGAGCTGGTGTGGAGCCTCCCCCAGGGCAGAGTCCCCCCCTGTGACCCCTGTGCCTCCCTGCAGGGACCAGGTCCTGCGTGTCATGGCCAGGAAGGAGGAGCACATCACCCTGCTCGGGGTGCTGGGCGAGCAGGAGGAGCTGCAGGTGAGCTCTGAGGGGCCCTGAGCACCCCCTGGTCACAGACCCTGGTGAATCCAGGGCTCCCTCCCATCCTTTTTCCTCCCCATTTTGGAGATGTATAATATAGAACCATACAAATGTGAATTTAACCTGGGGCTCCCTGAGCTCAGAGCTCCATTTATATGAACTGGGAACATCCCATAAATACTCAAACAACCTGGGCTGGAACATTTCTGTAAATCCCTACCCAGACATCCATCCGTGGCCCAAAATTTGCCCCAAACCCTTTTTAGACCCTTCATCAAAATTCCTGTGAGACCCTGGAGGTGCTGGGGAGCTCAGTGGATGAGCACCAGCACAGGATGGGGCGAAGTTTCCCCTTTCAGCCCAACTTCTTCTTCCCAGGTGGATTTTTGGCGTCACCCCAACAGCCTTGGCCACCCCGTGGACCTGCGTGTGCCCTTCCCCAGCCTCCAAGGAGTCAAAAAATTCCTGGATTTCCATAATTTTTCCTATAGCATCATGATCGAGGATGTGCAGGTAATGGCTGTGACAGGAACAGGATGAGCTCCTGCAGTTCAGCCCTGAGAGAAAGTTCAAAAGTTGGAAATCAAGGGAAAAAATCCAACCCCCTCCTCCTTCCAGCCTTTTTGATCTTGGGGTTTTTTGCCTCCTAACCAGGAATTATTGGATGAGGAAAAGGAAAGCATGAGGAGGTCCAGGAGGGTGAAGAGAAGCTCCAGGATGTTTGATTTCGCCTCCTACCACACGATAGATGAGGTACCTTTCCCTGCAGAGCACTGCCTTTGTGCTGCTGGGGTCACATCCGTGTGGTGAAGGTCGTGGTGAGTTCTTGGTGACAGGTGAGACCTCCCTGGACAGGTTCCTCCTCCTTGGCGGAGCTTTTAGCTGAGATGGGAGACTGGGAAACCTTCCACATCCAGCGTGGCCACACCTGGAACCTCCCACCCTGTGGAAGACATTTTCAGCTTCACTTTGGGGGTGATTGGAGCCCCGTTTGGGACTGGTGGGGGCTATGATGGTGTTGGGGGGGTCTTAGAACGTTTCCCCTCTACTTCTACTTCTACTTCCCCTCTTCATTCTACTTTTCCAAAAATGTTGGGACATGCCTTTCCCAGCTCACACAGAGCCCCAACCACCCCATGTTCTCCAGGGGAGCACAAGATCTTCCCCAGGGGAGTCCCAGGTCTCCAGGGAAGCACCAGATCTTCCCCAGGGAAGCTCTGCTTGTTGCGTCTCAAAAGCAAAAGGTGAGAGCCAGGCTGAGCCTGGTGAGCCAGCAGCTCCTCCTTGCAGATCTACGAGTGGATGGATGTCCTGGTGGAGGATCACCCCAAGCTGGTCAGCAAGGTCCAGGTGGGGCAGAGCTACGAGCAGCGGCCCCTGTACGTGCTGAAGGTGGGTCCTGGGGCAGCCTTGCCCTGAAAATGCCCTCAGGGTGAGAGGCTGTGCCAGGGGAGCTCAGGGTGGGCACAGCAGGAATTGCCCCATGGAAAGGGGGTGAGGCTGCCCAGGGGAGTTTGGGTGCCCATCCCTGGAGGTGTCCCAGCAACTCCTGGAGGTGGCACTCAGGGCTCTGGGCTGGGGACAGGTGGGGATGGGGCCCAGGGTGGATTCCATGATCCTGGAGGGTTTTCCAGCCTCAGTGATCCCGTGGCTCCGCACAGTTCAGCACCGGGGGATCGAACCGCCCGGCCATCTGGCTGGACACCGGCATCCACGCGCGGGAATGGATCACCCAAGCCACCGGCGTCTGGACGGCCAACAAGGTCACCTTGGGGCCACCTGGGGTGTGGGACCCCAATTCTTACCCTGCATCTGTCCCCCTCCTCATCTCCGAGGGGCACCGGGGCAGCTCCTGCTCCTCTCCATGCACAGATCGCCAAGGAATACGGGCAGGACCCCTCTGTCACGGCCATCCTGGACAGCATGGACATCTTCCTGGAGATTGTCACCAACCCTGACGGCTTTGCCTTCACCCACAGCTCTGTGAGTGCAGGGACACCACGGGGAGATCTTGTCCCAGCACTGCCCCCAACCACAGCTGTGTTTTTTGGGTGGGGAGGGATGTTCCTCCATGTGGGGTGGTGAGTGGAGATCCCTGGAGATGCTTGGACAGGGGTTGGGACTCACATTCCTGTTCCTGTGTCCTCTCTGTGTGCTCCTAGAACCGCCTGTGGCGCAAGACCAGGTCCATCAACGCTGGATCCCGCTGCGTGGGAGTGGATCCCAACAGAAATTGGGATGCTGGGTTTGGAGGTGAGACCTTGGCCACCAGATCCCATACCAGGCATTGCTTGAGCCTCAAAACATCAAAACTTTCTGCTAGAGTGGAGAAACCCAGGGATGGAAACCCTTCCTGAGGGATCCTCTCTGGATCTCCTCCTCCCCCTGCTCCAGGTGCCGGCTCCAGCAGCAATCCCTGCTCTGAGATCTATCATGGCCCTCACGCCCACTCCGAGCGGGAAGTGAGAGCCATCGTGGATTTCATCCGCGCCCACGGGAACGTCAAATCCGTCATCTCCATCCACAGCTACTCCCAGATGCTGCTCTTCCCCTACGGATACAGGAGGGCGCCCGCGCCCGACCACCAGGAAATGGTGAGATGGCCCCAAAACGTGGGGCTGGGACCTCTGGCAGAGCACCCCCGGAGCTCCCCTGCTCCTCTCATTAGATGCAACCTGAATATCAAACCCCTGCACCTGGGTTCTGGAGGAGGGAGGTTGTGAGATGGACCTCAAACATCAAAAATTAAGGGGTTTTGGGAAAACCTACAGCAGATGGGATGGGGAATGATGGGCTCTAGATCCCCGTGATCCACCAGATCCCAGCACTTTTGGTGGTTCCTTTGCAGAATGAACTGGCCAAGAAGGCCGTGAGCGACTTGGCCGCTGTGTTTGGGACAAAATACACCTACGGCAGCATCGCCAACACCATCTGTGAGTGTCCCTCCCTCACCCCGCAGCAAATCCCCAGAGAACGGGCTCCCATCGGGCTCCTCTCCCTGCAGACATGGCAGGAGGCACCACCATCGACTGGGCCTATGACAACGGGGTGAAATATTCCTTCACCTTGGAGCTGAGGGACTCGGGGCGCTACGGATTCCTCCTGCCCAGCTCCCAGATCATCCCCACTGCCACCGAGACGTGGCCGGCGCTCCTGGACATCATGGTCCACGTCCTGGAGCACCCATACTGAGCCAGCAGCTCCCCCAGCATTCCCTGCTCTCAATAAACCCTCACGGACATTCAGTGGTTTCAAGCACACTCATTATTTTTCATGCCAATCTCCAAAAAAGGGGTGGGAAAGGACTCCCAGACCTGCAGGTGTTGATTTTCCCCTCGTGACTTTGGCTCAAAGTCCCCATCCTTTGGAGCCAACAGCCAGCATGGGAGGAGGAGATGGGGTTTTTTGGGCAAGCAACCCCAAATTTTGGGGTTTTGAGCAGCTTTGCTCCATCATCCTTTCCCAGGGGGCTACAAGGAGGGACATGGGTACCCTCAGGGTATTTGCTGTTTAGTTGTGGCTACTGGGACAACTGTCACCTGCTCTGACCTCTGTCCTGGGCCAAGCTTTACACCACTTTCCTCAGCCCAATTTTAAACCAGTTTCCTCATTGCTGTGGTTTAAGGATCCAGCTCACCAAGCCCCAAGTGAAAATCTGCATTTTGTGCATTCTCAGCCCAAACTGATCCTTTCCCTCCCCTCAGCTGGCACTGAAGGCTGTGGGATTTTGGCACCTCCCGGTCTCACCTTGCTGGCAGCTGACTCACCAGGGCCCCAGCTGGTTCCTGGGACAGGTTTGGCCAGGACTGGGAGTGCCTGGATGGGGACAGCAGGGCCTGACCTTGGCTGGTGGCAGCCAGAGCCTTCCCAGGGCCCTGGGAAAAGGGACAGCTGGAGGGGCCGGGCTGGAGCCACCATCCCATGGGATTTAAGAGGCCCCAGGGCACTGCTGGGACCTGAGACTGGCTGTCCCTGCTGACCATGAGGCTCCTCGTGCTCCTGGCTGCCCTGGTGGCAGTGGCCACCTGCACCGAGACCTTCTTTGGGTAAGGGGCTGGGATGGGGACGGTGGCACTGGGTGGGGCAGAAGGAGTTGGTTCAGCCCTGAGGGAGCACAGGGAAAAGGCTCAGGGGAAATCCCTGGAATGGGGGGATGGATGGGTGGGGTTAGGTCGGATTAACGGGGCCGGAGCTCGTCCCACACCCCTCAGCACCCCCTGCCCCCACAGGCACCAGGTGCTGCGTGTCGTCCCCCAGAGCGATGAGGAGCTGCAGAAGGTGCAGGAGCTGCAGGACCTGGAGCATCTGCAGGTACTGGGTGTGGGGGTGGACTTTGGGGTCACCCCCCAGCCCATGGCCTTCATTTTACACCCCATAAGCAAAGCAAGGACGGGGTTGGATGTGGGACCATGGGAACCAAGCAGTGAAAAGCAAGACAGGCTGGTGCTGGGGGTGCATCCCGAGGCAGGATCTCACCCCTCGTGTCCATTTTTCCCACCCAGCTGGATTTCTGGCTGGAGCCCCGCAAGCTCGGCCTGCCTGTGGACATCCGCGTGCCTTTCCGCAGCCTGCAGGCCGTCAAAGTCCACCTGGAGGCCTCTGGGGTCTCCTATTCCATCATGATCGAGGATGTGCAGGTCAGCAGTGGCGCAGGGGAGGTGAGGGAGAGGGGGGATCCCATCAGTGGGAATGGGGCTCATCCCACCCCTGTCCCACAGGCCCTGCTGAATGAAGAGAAGGTGGAGATGCTCCGCAGCAGCCGCCACCGCTCGGTCGACACCGCCACCTTCAACTACGAGGCCTACCACACCATAGATGAGGTGGGAAAGCACAAGATTTGGGGAATTTTGGGGGAAAAAGTTTGCTCTTGGGCAGGGGGTGAGCTGGGAGTCACCCCCACATCTCTCATTCCCAGATCTACAACTTCATGGACATGCTGGTGGCCGAGAACCCCAACCTGGTGAGCAAGCTGGAGATTGGCCGCTCGACCGAGAACCGTCCCCTCTACGTGCTCAAGGTGAGGACGTGGGGATCGTGATCCAGAGGGGGGAAGCGGTGACAGGGACAAAGCCAACCCCCCCTCTCTGCTGTCCCAGTTCAGCACAGGGGGCACGAACCGCCCGGCCATCTGGATCGACACCGGCATCCACTCCCGCGAGTGGGTGACACAGGCCAGCGGCGTCTGGTTTGCCAAGAAGGTACTGACACCCCAGAAGGGTCCTCAGGGGCTGCGGGATCCAGGTGGGTGATTCCACAGGGAGAACAGGGAGCTCCAAACGTCCATCCTCTCTAGATTGTCGAGGATCACGCAAATAACGAAGGAGTGGCCTCCATCCTGGAGACGATGGACATCTTCCTGGAGATTGTCACCAACCCGGATGGCTTTGCCTACACCCACACCAAGGTACTGCCCTGGATCTCCTCTCCCTGGTTCCTACTCCTGCTCTGGATGGGGAGCAGGATTTGGGGGGTTGCACATCCCTGAGAGGGCAAAGCCTCCTCACCCACATTTCCATGGGATGGGAAGGGGCCCACACAAGCTGTGGAGCCCCAGCCCTGGGCACCAGCTGAGGTGGCTCTGCCCTTCCAGAACCGCATGTGGCGCAAGACCAGGTCCAAGCATGCGGGCGCCATCTGTGTCGGAGTGGATCCCAACCGCAACTGGGACGCAGGTTTTGGAGGTCAGAGCTGGCCCCTTGCCCCTGTGGAGCTTTTCCACTCTCCAGCTGGAAGCTCCAAAGCTGTTTCTGGCTCAAAGATCCATTGATGTCCCCTGGGGAAGAGGTGGGATTTGCTCTCCTGGTTTGGGCTTTGAGGCCCCACAGTGACAAGTGAAAGTCACCATACAAATCTCTAGGAGGAGATGCCCCAGGAGCACCTCTTGATCACCACCAAGGAGCTGGGGGGTGGGAAAACCTCTTGGGCTTGGAATCCCCCAAATTCCCGCTGTGTTCTCACCATCCTCTTCTCCACAGATGCCGGAGCCAGCTCAAGCTCCTGCTCAGAGACGTACCACGGACCCTACCCCAACTCGGAGCCCGAGGTGAAATCCATCGTAGACTTTGTGAAGAGCCATGGCAACATCAAGGCTTTCGTCTCCATCCACAGCTATTCCCAGCTCCTGCTCTACCCCTACGGCTACACCGAGACCCCGGCACCAGATGAGCAGGAACTGGTGAGGCCCATGTGCTTTGAGGGGCTGGGATGGGGTGGAGCTCTTCTGCTGCTCCAAGGGGGAGCCACCTCTGTCCTGCACCCCTTGGGAAGCTGGGAGGAGCTTTGTTGCACCCAGAAAAAGCTGTACCCACAGGTTTGTCCTTTCTTTGGCTCATCTTTCCCTGTTCCCTGTATTCCCAGCACGAGGTTTCTGCCAAGGCCGTGGCAGCTCTGTCCTCCCTGTATGGCACCAAGTTCACCTACGGCAGCATCATCACCACCATCTGTAAGTGCTGGGGCAGCCCCAAAACCCCCAGATCCCAAAACCATCCCTCACACTGGCCAAATATCCCATGGGATTCCTGTACTGTCGAAGTGTGTTTCTATACTTTGTAATAGTTCTGGTTTTGTATCCCCGTATTTTTCCCATATGGTTTACCTCAGATTGTACCCCCCTCTCTTTACCTGTGTAATCCCTTTGCTGAGATCATCCCCAAATCCTCACCCTGGCTCTCTGTCAGTCACTCAGCATCCCATCCCCTCCATCTAGAAGTTTCAGTTCAGGACATTGAGTGATTAGCCAGAGGCCAGGGGTCAGCCCTATACGCTGTCCTAAATGTTTGTCCCCCAATATTCATCCCTTAGGGTCACTTATTGGTCAGTAAGTGTTATCTACTCTAGGTTTCCACCTCCCTTTAAATGCAACCTTGGCACATCTCCTGGGACTCTCAACAGGAGCCCCTTGAGGTGTAGGGGCTCCTTCAGAATAAAACCTTGGATTAACCCCTGCTAAGAGTCAGCCTTTTATCCTCTACCCATGTCTCTGGTGTCTCTCCTGCTGCAAAGCTGACCAGCCTGGCTGCCCTCAGTACCCTTGGGGCACAAGAGAGTGTCCCCTGCTGTCTGCCAAGCCAGGGCTCCTGAGAGACTCCCAGAGACACTACAAAGCTCTGAATCCCACCTTTCTTTTTCCTCCCCCAGACAGAGCCAGTGGATCGACCGTGGACTGGACCTACAACCAGGGGATCAAATATTCCTTCACCTTCGAGCTGCGGGACACGGGGCGTTACGGGTTCCTGCTGCCCGCCAAGCAGATCGTCCCCACCGCCCAGGAGACCTGGCTGGCGCTGAAGGTCATCATGGAGCACGCCAGGGACAACATGTACTGAGCTGGGAGCAGGCTGCAGCAGCTGCAGAGAGGGGAGAAGGCAGTCGGTTAATAAATGCAAAGAAGGATGAGAAAAGCTTGTGGTTGTTTTCCCTTTTTCCCAAACTGGGTGGAAAAGGCCTTTCGGAGTTGGGGTTGGTGCCAGCACAAACAGGGTGTGCTGGGTCATGGCCTGGAAAAGGAATTGATTGAAAGGGCATGAAAATAGCAGGAACAAAAAGGAAGGAAAGCGGTGGTTTTCCCTTTGATCTGGCAGAGGATGGGAAGGGAACTGGGCTCTGGGACACGAGGCCAGCAGGATTTACTGGGACTCCAGGAGAGCTGCAGAGGGACTGGGGACAAGGGATGGAGGGACAGGACACAGGGAATGGCTCCCACTGCAGAGGGAGTCTTGGGAATTGAGAATTCCTGCCTGGGCTGGAATTGCCAGAGCAGCTGGGGCTGCCCCTGCATCCCTGGAATGTCCCAGGCCAGGCTGGACAGGGCTTGGGACACCCTGGGACAGTGGGAGGTGTCCAGGAGCTGGAACTGGATGGGCTTTAGGGTCCCTTCCCAGCCAACCCTTTCTGACTGTGACCCCTCCTCACCTGCTGCAATCCCTAGGGAATGGGGAGCTGAGCCCCTGCTCACTCCCAGCCTTTCCAGGCTCTCCACAGCTCTCAAAGCTGCAAATAAATCACCCAAACAGATGCTGTAATTTACATTTTTATTAAATTAAACCTCTCAGCCTCTAGGGAGTTTGACTCTGCTCCAAACAACACCAGGAGTCCAAATCCACACAAATCCACAGAGATGGTGGGAAAGTACATCCAGTCCTTGCTTTGATTCCTGGGATTTGGAGGATCACAAACAACTCAAGCCAGTTTTATCCAAGTTTCACCAGGAGGTTTTCATGCAGCACAGAGCAGCCAGGGATTCTGGATCTGTCTCCCACAGCTGGACAGCAAAATCAGGATTTTAGCCAATGCAATGACACTGCCAAGAGCTCATGGAGCTGGAAAAATCTACTCCCACAGCAGCAGGACCTTATCAGACTGAACCTGCCAGTCCTGCAGTCAGCACTGTCTCATTTCACACTCACAGTCAAAATAAAAGATAAACGTGCTCAGGGATGTTGAGTCCTAATCTCCCAAACAGGAAATTATGTGCCATTTCTCCTACTTTTTGTCCTTTCATCAGAATTATCCCAAAGTCACCAGTGAGTTTTGGGATGTGTTGAAAATTGTGTGGTTCAAAAAGGGGGAAAAACACCGAATCCAAAAATACACACAAACCCCACAAGACCACGATAACCAAAGCAGGACGAGGCTCAGCAATGCCAGATGGAAAACTGGAGAGCAGAATCCCTCCAAAATCACTTCCAAAGGGTCCCACAGGCAGCTCAGGAAAATCAGAGGATTCCCAGCTTATCCAGAAGCACCAGTGTGAGGAAAAATTTGTGATATTCACTTTTCCAACTGTTCAGTTCCTGATTCCAGGGCCCTGCTGGGTTTTAGGGACCCTGGCGAGGCAGCAGCAACAAATTTTCCTTCAGCCACCCTAAACCTTAAAGAAACTCCTAAAAAATCACTGGCAAAGGAGTCATTGGGAAAAGAAAATCCAGTTACTCTCCTTCAGGTCACCTTGAAAAAGACACAACTATTCACAAAGTGTCCATAAGCAAGCACGGCTGTCACAGCACCAACTGAGCAATAAAAACCATCTTTTTTACAAATACTTCTGTTCATTACCATAATTTATTTAAAAAAACCAAGAAGCAACCGTTCCAGGATCTTCTCTCACTTTTGTCAAGATGCTGAATGTCTTTATCTCTGCTAAAACCACCAAAGTTTGTGCTCACAGATGATTTGTGGCCTGTTCACCCTCACAGCTCCAGACCTGGGAATGTTACGGACACAAATTCCTCCAGCTGGACTAAAAACTTTTGTGGGACAGTTTCTACTGGTGCCAGCCTTTACTAGGAGTTTTCTCCCTCCCCTACAAAACCAGTTCTATCAGCTCTGTCCTGCCCTGCACCCCAAGTGATGCCATTGCAGCTGCCCAGCCTTACCCGAGCTGCCGGGTCTCACCAGGGCTGCTTTTCCCCGCCGATCCCTAAAAGCACAAAGGGGCTGCACTGCACTGCTCAGCATTCCCCAAACTGGGCTCTGCTTTATTTCCAGGGCCTGTTCTGGACGCTGGTCCTGCTGTGGGAGCGGCTGCTCAGGGACGCCAGGCTGCGGGGAGAGCTGTGCAGGCTGGGGCTGCTCCTGGCCGAGGAGAGCTTCGAGTCGCGGCCTGAGAGACCCCGGCTGAGGCGGCCTGCGGGAGAAACAGGCCCAGGTCACAAACTGGCTGTGCACGGGCTGGGGTGCCCCATCCCTGGGTGTGTCCAGCCAGCCTGGATGGGCTTGGAGCAGCCTGGGAGAGGGGAAGGTGTCCCTGCCCGTGGTGGGATGGATGGGGTTTAAGGCCCCTTCCCACCCAACCATTCCATGATGAGGTTGAGGCACGTTCTGGTGACGCCTTAAGAATTTTAGCTTTTATATTTTTCAAATCCTATACTGCATTATTGTCATGCACATGTCACAGTTGAGGCAGTCACCATATCCAGAGTATCACCACACAATTTCAGAAAGCTTCACCCTGTACACAGCAACACCACCCCACTTCAGAAGGCTGCAAGCATTTGCTCTTCTCATTCTTCAGCCCAACCTCTTATACCCCTAATGTGTGTGCCCTCTGTGCCCTCTGTGATTGCTCAGCACCCCTGGGCACTCCATGGCTCATCACCTGCAATGCTGCTCACCTGCTCCTCACAGCTGGAGCCAATGAGGGACGAAGCTGGGGCAGCCCAACTCCCAATTATCTCTGTGCCTACACCTTCCCACCCAACCATTCCATCATGAGGTTGAAGCATGTTCTGGTGATGCTTTAGCATAAATTTTAGCATTTATATTTTTCAAATCCTGCACTGCATTAGTGCTACAGCACATGTCACAGTTGAGACAGCCACCATACCCAGAGTATCACCATACAATATCAGAAAGCTTCACCCCATACACAGTAACACCACCCCACTTCAGAAGGCTACAAGCATCCTTCTCCTTCAGCCCAACCTTTTTTACCCCTCACATTCATGCACTGCACCTGTGTGCCCTCTGTTTCCCTTCGTGATTGCTCAGCACCCCTGGGCACTCCACAGCTCATTGCTGTCAATGCTGCTCACCTGCTCCTCACAGCTGGAGCCAATTACAGATGAGGCTGGGGCAGCTCCACTCCCAATTATCACAAACTCTGCACCTACACCTTCCCACCCAACCATCCCACCCAACCATTCCATGATGAGGTTGAAGCGTGTTCTGGTGATGCCTTAGCATAAATTTTAGCATTTATATTTTTCAAATCCTGTACTGTATTAGTGCATGACTAAACTCCACATGAAAGGTTAATTAACTTTATCTGCCCTTAATGTACCTGAAGGTATTTGATTAAATATATCTCCTTTTATTCTTTTAACTTTGCCTCAATGCCTTGTGAAGGCTGATCTAGATGGAACTAGAGAGTAAAGCAGGGATTTATTCACAGGATCTCCTGCATGGCTGCACCTTGGGCAGCACCAGAGCCCAGCCAGGGCTGCACCCAAGATGACCCAAAACGGCCCCAAAATGCACGAGCGCTGCCGGGGTCTGTCCCTGGGATCAGCTCTGCTCCATTTGCACCTTGCAGTTCATTGTCCCATTGCAGCTTTAGCCCAGGCAGTCCCACCCTGCTTGTTTTTCTCTCTCCAGCCCACGGGGTTTGTGCTCCTGGGCTGAGATTTGGGGCATTTGTCCTTGGTGCCCAGCTGGAGCAGGAATTGTTTTGTCTCCCTGCTCTGTGCACACAGCTCACCATCCCTGAATGTGAACCCAGCCCCACACACTAAAGCAGCACAGAATGGGAAAAATATAAAGGCCAAACCCTGAGGGATCAGCCTGGCCTCTGTGTCTAGGCAAGCCCAAAAAGGCAGCACTGGTCTCTTACTGGCAGCATCTGAAGGCATCTGCTCCTCAGCCAGGTAATGCCTCAACTTCTGGAGATCATCTGCAGAAAACCTCCACTTGTTCTCTGCCCGTGTGGGGGGCACCCTGGGCGCTGCTCTCCTGCGGGCAGTTCCTGGGGGAGCTGGCACCTGGCAGGACACGGGCAGTGAGCCGGTGATCAGCCCCTCTGGAATCTTCTGGGCAAGGACCTTGAGGCCTGCAGGGACACAGAGCAGCTGTTACCACAGCTGGGTGGGTCAGGAGGGACCAGTCAGGAGGGATTTGTGGAGCTGGAGGTGCAAAGTTTGGATGGAGAAATGTGGGTGGCAGGAAAGGGGGGAACTCTCAGGTGAGATCCCACAGGGACTCTGGGGACAATGGCAGGAGGACGTGGAGCTGCTGGAGAGAGTCCAGAGGAGGCCCTGGAGCTGCTCCCAGAGCAGGGAAGGCTCCAGGGAGAGCTCCCAGCACATTGCAGGGCCTGCAGGGGCTCCAGCAGAGCTGCAGAGGGACTGGGGACAAGGCCTGCAGGGACAGCACACAGGGAATGGCTCCCACTGCCAGAGGGCAGCCATGGGTGGCATCTTGGCAGTGAGGAATTCCTGCCTGGGCTGGCATTGCCAGAGCAGCTGGGGCTGCCCCTGATCCCTGCAGTGCCCAAGACCAGGCTGGACACTGGGGCTGGAACACCCTGGGACAGTGGGAGGTGTCCCTGCCCACAGGGACAGGACTGGCTGATCCTTCAGCTTCCACCCAACCCAAACCATCCCACAACTCCACAACCCAGACCTTTCCCATCTCCAGCTCCCACAAGTTGCTCCCTTTCCCCAGGAGGTGTGGGGGAGCTCTCCCAGCCCCACCTACCCCCAGACAACATGAAGAGGTTCTCAAAGCCCCTCTCACACATGGTGGTGGCTGCCTGGCTGGCCAAGCGCTCGTCGTTGTCGTACACGATGATGATTTTGCCATGGGCGTTTTTCTGCCATGGGAATTGTTAAGGAGTCAACTGTTGAACTTCAGGGATGTTGAAACATTTTAGGAAGCAACAGAGACCAATGGGATTGGGGAGGGAAAGACTCCATACTTGGCTTGCAAGTAGGAATGCTCTCCCTGAGGAATTCTCAGGGGCTGAGGCTGGCCAGACACAGCTTAATTCCCACTGGATCCAGCATTGCTTAAAGACTGGAAATGGGAACAGCCCCTCAGAATCAACAGCCTGGGAATGACCAGCCTAAAATCCCCCTTAATAATGCTCTGTCTGTCCCCAGTCCCATCAAGGTGCTGAGAGGAAGCCAAAGGATTTGATGGGTGCATCCCCAGAGCAGCAGCAGGAGAGCAGTGCCCAGGTCTGGCTTGGCCTCCCAGCTGCCAAAATCCTGGGAAATGCCAAATCCAGGCAGCTCCCACTGCAGCCAAGAGGAACCTTGAGGAAGCAGAATCCAGCATCTGATGGGGGCAATGGAGCTGCACCAGGTAACTCCTGTCCCATCCTAACTTTGCTTGGATAAGCCCCAGTTGATTTTGGGAGCCCCCACCAACATCCCCCCATGTTTTCATGTAAAGGATACATATTCCAGAATATTATTTGTGTAGGGATTCATGGTTCTAGACAACGTTGCAATGGGATAGGAATAGGCTGCAGAAGGGGAAAAAAAAGGGCAAATCACCCAGAGGCTGAACACCAACATCTGGGATACAACAGCCTAGACAACCCACTGAGTATGGGATCAACACCAGCCCTCCCAGGAAGATGTGCTGGATAAGCACTGGGAGCACACAGTGGTGCTCCAGCTGGGGGACAAACTGCAGCAGGGGTGTGCCCAGAGCCGCAGTCAATCTGTGCCCAGAGCCGCAGTCAATCTGTGCCCAGAGCCGCAGTCAATCTGTGCCCAGAGCTGCAGTCAATCTGTGCCCAGAGCCGCAGTCAATCTGTGCCCAGAGCCGCAGTCAGGCCCTGCCCATGCCCAGGGCTGCAGTCTGTCCCCATGCCCAGGGCTGCAGCCCATGTGTGCCCAGAGCTGCAGCCCATGCGTGCCCAGGTGCCCAGAGCTGCAGCCCATGCGTGCCTAGGTGCCCAGAGCTGCAGCCCATGTGTGCCCAGGGCTGCAGTCCATGCGTGCCCAGGTGCCCAGAGCTGCAGCCCATGCGTGCCCAGAGCTGCAGCCCATGTGTGCCCAGGTGCCCAGAGCTGCAGCCCACGCGTGCCCAGGTGCCCAGGGCTCACCCCCCACGATGTGGCACTGCTCGTAGGCGTCGCGGTCCCGCACGTCCAGCAGCAGGAAGGGGCAGTCGGGGTAGGGCCTCTCCCTGGCCTGGCTGTCCTGTTCCTCCTTCTTGGGAGAATCCTTCTCCACGTCCAGCTCCCCGACCCCACTGATCACACTGCAAAGGGAAGGGCAGCTTGAGCAATGCTTCTGTGTGTCACCACCACTCCCAAGGCTGGGGAGGAGCTGGGCTAAAGCTTCCTCTTCCAGCACCATCCTGGGATCCCCTCACGTGGTGGGTTTGGAATTATTTTCAATCCTAGAATGGTGTGGGTGGGAAGGGACCTTAAGGATCTCATTCCACCCCCTGCCATGGGCAGGGATACCTCCCCCTATCCCAGGCTGCTCCAAGTGTCCAGCCCAGCCTTGGGATCCAGGGGCAGCTCCAGCTTCACTGGGAATTCTATTCCAGCCCCTGCCCACCCTCCCAGCCAGGAATTCCTTCCCTGTGTCACTCTGAAGCCATTCCCTGTCTCCTGTCCCTCCATATCCACACAAAACCATCACCAACAGGAGTGCACATGACTGAGCTGACCAGAGCACTGTGTTATCCCCAAAATCCTGGAACGTGGGGGCTGGATGGAATCCCACAAACACATTTCCTTGTCACACCACCATCAGGTGACAACAATCTTGGGTTGCTGTTTAATGCAAACCCATTCCACCGGGAAATCCTGCCAACCCCCTCCCTGTCACCTACAATGACAAATACAGGACAAAACCCCTCAGCAGCAATTTAACATCACCAGCTGGGCTCAAATAACCATCAGCTGAGACAGGAAGGGAACGGTGTTGGTGTGAGGCACCTCTGCAGCGTGGAGCGAAGGGATTCCCCTGCCCCTGAGCTGTCCAGGAACAGGACAGGGCTGGCTGTCCCCTCAGGGCTCCCTTTGCCGTTTGTCCCCGCTCCATCGTCCCCTGCAGCACCAGCATCTGCAGAGAGAACAGGGAGCTCAGGAGCTGCACCAGGTAAACAAGCAGCTCCTAAGGGCAGCTTCTATTCCTGGAAAGAAAAGTGTGACAGCTTTAGCTTCATCCTCTTAACCGGGAGAATTTACCCAGAGCCTCCTTATTGAAAATAATAAAGAGCTCATAGATTTTTTCAGGGCTTGAGCTCTCATTGGAAGAAGTCAATAAAGCAGAATTTTTGATGTGGATTATGTTGCTGCCAGCACAAGGCTTTTCCTATTTGCAAACCTTTCATTTTAAGGAGTGTTTCTACTCCCAGGCCACAGGTGAAGTTTGATTTTCCATGTTTCCTCCTGATTAATCCCATCTGCCACTCCACGCCCTGGCAGTGACCCCAGCTCCCCCTCTGTCCCTGCCATCAGTGCTGTCACCTTGCAGCTTGTGCAGCTCCTCGTTTGTCACTTCCAGGCTTTCATTGGACAGAGAGGCCACCTGGAGAACCTGCAGGGCACAAAAACCAGCAGACACTGATCCCACATCCACAGCAGGGAGCAGCTCAAGGAAAACAACCCAGGGAGAAAAAATCCTGAGTCTACAGGATCCCACTCTTCACATTCCTGAGTTTAACCTTCCCGTTCCTCCCCTCCTGAGAAGATAATTTTTTTTTTCTAGTTTGAAGCAGTTTTCTTGAACCAGCACTCCCCAGCTCTTTATTTCCTGATCAATTTAATTTTTTTAATAGGATGATTAAATAAAATAATGCACAGACAGCCTTGAAGTCCCAGCTGCTCCCTTCTGCAGTTAAACCTGGGGTCAGGGAGGGCTGCAGACCCAAAACTCAGATTTAGGTGGTTTTACACAGGGAGAGCTGCACACACAAAACTCAGATTTAGCTGCTGTTTCACACAGGGAGGGCTGTACACACAAAACTCAGATTTAGGTGGTTTTACACAGGGAGAGCTGCACACACAAAACTCAGGCTTAGCTGCTGTTTTACACAGGGAGGGCTGCACACACAAAACTCAGATTTAGGTGGTTTTACACAGGGAGGGCTGCACACACAAAACTCAGATTTAGGTGGTTTTACACAGGGAGGGCTGCACACACAAAACTCAGATTTAGCTGCTGTTTCACACAGGGAGGGCTGCACACACAAAACTCAGATTTAGCTGCTGTTTCACACAGGGAGAGCTGCACACACAAAACTCAGATTTAGCTGCTGTTTCACACAGGGAGGGCTGCACACACAAAACTCAGATTTAGCTGCTGTTTCACACAGGGAGAGCTGCACACACAAAACTCAGATTTAGCTGCTGTTTTACACAGGGAGGGCTGCACACACAAAACTCAGATTTAGCTACTGTTTTACACAGCCTTTTTCTTTTGCAAGATGCTTGAAGATCCTTTTATTAAGTTAAAGGACAAATCAAATAAGGAATAAATTTCAAAGATGGGGTCACCACAAACTTTAATTTGTAATTAAAGGCATTTGGCCCCTGTGGAAATGAATTATTTGCTTTTATTAAAGGCGGGAAGAAGCCAAGACAGAATAATTACAGCTAAAGCTAAATAATTACAGAGGAATTTTTACTCCAAGGAAAAATGCTGCTCCTAAAAGATTTTGGAGGAGAGAAGGATTTGTACATACCAATTGAGCAAAAGTTGTCACCTTCAGCCTCTTGAACAGCTCATCCTTTTTGTACCTGTAATCTACAAAAACAAAACAAAGGTAAATTTCCAGTCCATTCCCAGTGTTTTTAGACACCAGGTCATGGCTTAATCCCAGCTTTTCTCTGAGACTCTGCTGCAGCCAGGCAGGAATTCAGGGCAGGTTGTGCTGAAGGATGAGAGCAGCAAACCTGGAGGCTTTGTGAAATACCTGTTGTAAATGAAGGGTTTGATTAATACCAGTTAAAAGAGAAGGTTTAGCTAATCCCAGATATAAAGAGAGATTTTGATTAATTCCAGTTATAAAGAGAGATTTTAATTGAGACCAGTTATAAAGAGACATCTTGTGCAGATATGATGAAGTGGAAGAGGCAGATTTAGTTCCTTGAATATGAATTTATATTTTCCATGGTGCAGGAAGCAGTTCAGGATTTCCCCCTTTCCCTGCTCTTCTTTGGAGCCCACTGGAGTCACAGAGCTCCTTAAACCGAAAGATTAATTTACCTTAATCTTTAATTTGTGTAAATAACAGCAGTATCAGATCATGGGGCATTGTGTCTCTGCAAATACCAAGCTAAACACACAGGTGTAATCTTAACAATTCAAAAAATCCAAGATTTTGTACTTTATCTGACAATTAAATTCTGATTTTTTCCATTTGCTGCCACGGGTCTCTCCAGGAACGGATAACTGGCACAAGAAACTGGACTAATTGAGTCTTAATGGGTAATTAATACAAGAAACTGGCCTAATTGAATCTTAATCCTGAAGACACAGCTTAGGGAGGAAGAAAACTGAGCAGGGCTGCTGGCAGAGACCCAGAGCAGAGATTCCAGAGCCAAGGTGGGAGCTGATCCCATCCAGGTCCTGCAGAGGAAGGGAAAAACCTCCTGGAGGAAACAAAAGGTGGAGGAGGAGAAAGAGAAGCAGGGTGGTATCAGGAGGAACATCTTGCTACGGAATAACCTGTCCTGGGAGCAAAGGGAGCTTTGTCCCTTGGGAAATGGGGCTGGGCTGCAGCTGCTCCCTCCTGGAGCTCAGGATCTTCGGCAAATCCACTCAGCTCAAGGATTCCAAATCCTCTAAAACCATCTGCTGAAGGCTCCATCAGCTCAGGGGACGTGGGGACAAGGGGGAAGGGCTGCCCTGCACATTCCTGCAGCCACCACACCAAAAAATTCCTGTGGGATTTGCTTGTGGAAATTCTCCAGCTGAGCTGTGTTGGAGAGCCACGGGAATGCTGGAGGCTGGGATCCTTTCCCTACACATTCAGAGTTCCCAAATTCAATATCCTACCCTAAATAATGCTGATTTTTGCAGAAAAAGCACTTCTCTGCTCCTCACAAGTTGTCCTAGGAAAAATGAAGCCCTTCCAAAATATCCAAACCACAGGGCAGAAGCACAGGAGGTGCAAAAAATGGAACGGAGGATGAAGAGCTGCAGAAATTGAATTTCAGGATGTTAATTAATGGGAAATGAGCCTCATGGTTCTTGCAAAACCACCTGGTTTCAAACCTCAAATGAGGCTGTTAAATCTTCCTTTAACTCCAAAGAACCCCAGCAACAATCATCTCCTGTAATTACTCCCCATTTCATCTGCTCCAGGATTAAAATTGCCCAGCAAAGGCCAGAAAAGAACCTTTCTGTTATGGCAAATAAAGTTCATTTAGAAGGACAAATGAAAGTGGCAAAAAAAAAAAAGCAGCAAAAAATAAAAGCAGCAAAGCTTGGGAAGTGCTGGATGGATAAAAACGAAGCAGAACCGCTGCCAAATGATGCAGCTCCTGCATGGCTCCTTCCCACCTCAAACAAAGCATTTTCACCCCAAAAAAGCCTCTTTGCCCTAGATCTTGCCTTTTTCTTGCTAGATTTTGCCTTTTTCACCCAAAATCCCTTCCCAGAGAGCTCAGGAGTGCTGCCTGCAGCTCCAAGAGCAACCCCACATACCCAGTCTGATCCTGCATGGCTCCTTCCCACCTCAAACAAGGATGCAGCTCCTGCATGGCTCTCTCCTACCTCAAACAAGGACTTTTTACCCCAAAAAAAGCCTTTTTTCCCCTAGATCTTACCTTTTTTTTGCTAGATCTTGCCTTTTTCACCCAAAATACCTTCCCAGAGTGCTTCTTGCAGCTCCAAGAGCAGCCCCACAGACCCAGTGGGGTCATGCATGGCTCCTAACCTCCTCAAACAAGGAATTTTTACCCCCAAAAAGCCTTTTTTTCCCCCCTATATTTGACTTTTTCTCACTAGATCTTGCCTTTTTCACCCAAAATCCCTTCCCAGAGAGCTCAGGAGTGCTGCTTGCAGCTCCAAGAGCAACCCCACATACCCAGTCCAGTCCTGCATGGCTCCTTCCCACCTCAAACAAGGAATTTTCACCCCAAAAAAGCCTTTTTACCCCCCAAAAAGCCTTTTTTTCCCTAGATCTTGCCCTTTTCACCCAAAACACCTTCCCAGAGAGCCCAGGAGTGCTGCCTGCAGCTCCAGGAGCAGCCCCACGTACCTGGTCCTGCTCAGCTCCTTCCCACCTCAAACAAGGATGCAGCTCCTGCATGGCTCCCATCCTCCTCAAACAAGGAATTTTCACCCCAAAAAAGCCTTTTTACCCCCCAAAAAGCCTTTTCCCCCCTAGATCTTGCCCTTTTCACCCAAAACACCTTCCCAGAGAGCCCAGGAGTGCTGCCTGCAGCTCCAGGAGCAGCCCCACGTACCCGGTCCTGCTCGGCTCCTTCCCACCTCAAAGAAGGATGCAGCTCCTGCATGGGTCCCATCCTCCTCAAACAAGGAATTTTCACCCCAAAAAAGCCTTTTCCCCCTAGATCTTGCCCTTTTCACCCAAAACACCTTCCCAGAGAGCCCAGGAGCGCTGCCTGCAGCTCCAGGAGCAGCCCCACGTACCCGGTCCGGTCCTGGCGGATCCGTTGGGATTTTCTGACATGGCTTTGCCTGGGATGATTCTGTTTTCCAAGGAACTGGCTCCTCAGGGCTTTGGAGAGGAGGGGACCGAGAGCAGGGAGAAGGGAGAGACCTCCTGTGTGTCCTCAAGGCAATGAACCCTCCCAAGGATGGATGGTCGGTGGGTGCAGCTGCTGAATTTTTGATGGCGTGGACGGGGATCTCTCGGGTTACACGAGGGACAGAGAGGAGCCTGTGCCGGGGATTTCAATCTGCATCCAAAGGGTGTCATCTATCCCTGAGAAACCAAGGGGCAGAATCCTCCACTCCCTGGCAACACAAGGCGGCCATTCAGCCCGCACAGAGTGAGAAAGCCCCTCCAAGAAAAAAAGAGAGAGAGGAGGGAATAAAAGAAGCGCGCGGAACAGATCCGCGCCGAGATTGGAAAGGCACAAAAAACGAGATTTTCAGCAGAAATAAAAAGCCAGGCAGTGTCCAGCACTGAAATCTCAGTCAACAGAGCATTCTGGAAAGCTCAAGGTCATTCCTCTTTTCATTTTTCCCCCCCAAAGACCTGCAGTGTTTGGAAAAAACCAACCCAAAGCCAACAAACAAGGCGCAGACAAAGGGCTGTTTTGATAGCACCAAATAAATTCCCTCAAAGTGGGGCTGGGAACTCAACCTGAACAGCTCAAATCCCAATTCATGCAGCCTTCAGCTCAATTCAGGGTTTTTTTCACCTCCATAAATGCAGCTCTGAGGTTGAAGAGCTTTCCTGGCTCCTCATGGGAGAATAATCTGGGAATAAAGTCATAAATCATTGGTTTTGTTGGGAAAAATTATTTGGAAAGCCTGGGTTTGGTGGGAAAATAGAGAAATAAAGATAATTTAGGTCTTCATTAGTCTGAACAACATAAAGTCTTCAAAATGCCCATGTTTAGTAATGGAAACACAAGGAAAGAGCTTGGGTTTTATCTTTTTTGGAGTATTTCAATAGGAATTTAAATTATATAAAGATAAAAGAGCTCAAGTTGTGACCTAAAAGTGAAATAAAAGTCCCAGAAATGATCCATAAATCTTCCCAGATCAGTCCCGCCTGGATTTCTTAGCTCAGAGAGCTTCCAATAACACAATCCAATAACCAAGAAGGATCTGGAAGATTCCTGCTTGGATTTTTAAATGAAATCTGTGGAGATTTCCAAGGAAAACCTGCTGGAATTCATCTCCTGCCCTTTGAGTTTTCAACCAAGCCACTTTTAGCCCATCCTGCTCCTCCCCAGGTACTCACTTCTTTTGATCTCTTCCAATTTTTCCATGTATTTCGACAAACTATTTCCTGTAACAACAACAAAAAAATCAATTCATTACAATTATTTATTTTTATAGGTTTTCTTCAGGCCCACAGAGGCTTACATTTTAATTGCTTTGAAGGGAACAGCTGTTTGTTGTAGATCCTCTTTCACAGGGCAATAAAAGGTACAAAAATGCCACAATTTTCCTCTTTTCTCTCAAGGAAAGTAGAATTAAAGAGAAAAACCCAAGGATTTGCTGCTCCTTTCCCAACATTTTGGTGAGGATGCTACAAGATAACGTTACTGGGTGAAATTCAGCTGCTCTAACAACAAAAACCCCACAAAGACACCCCCAAATAATGATCTTGGCTCACACCCTTGATAAGATACAGGAAAAATCCATGGACAGAAATTCCAACATCAGTAATTTCTATGGGAACCACCACAAGGGAGCCTGACCCAGTTTAAACCTATTTAACCCCAAATTCTTCTTTTAAAAAGAAGAGGAGAAAAAAAATAAACAAGTTTCGAGACAATAATGACTTTAAACATGTGATCATCTACACACAGAGCATTTAATCTCAATTTTCAGGGGGCTGCATGGTGTTGTGTGTAGATAAATATACATAAATACATTAAAAAATATATATAAAATATACATAAATTTGTATAATTCGTGCTTGTTTAAATTTCAGATTTGAAGGAAATTGTAAATAGGACATTTTAATAATTTTTATAATTGTAAATAGGAATTTTAAATAATTTTTATAATTATAAATAGAAAATGTCTATAATTTTTATAATATTTGGTGACACTAATCACAACTACAATAAGGATTCTGCAGAATTGGGATGAATTAGCTCCGGGCAGAGGTAATTAAAACATTAATTATATTTTTCTGTCATCCTACACCAATTTTGGATGGTTTTACCCCACAGCAATTTCACTTACCAGTATCCAGACGAGTTTTTATATGTTGATATTTGGGATTCGGGGGGATGCGCCGGGTTAGAAACTGTTTCAAAATGGAAAAGACGAGAAGCCAAAATTAAAAAAAATAAGTTAAAAAAAAAGGAGAAAAACGAGCATAAAACGCGACTTGAAGGGGTTTAGGAGACAGAAAAACGAGCGAGGAATTCCTGAATGCCCATGTCGGTATAGACGCCGCTGGTTTGAAGGCTCGGAAGGAGAATTTCTGCCGTTTGCTCTCCGCGCGGAGCTCTCCCGGCTGCGGGCGCTGCCCGAACCATCTCCCCGGCCCTGCCCCGTGCTCCCCTCTGCCCCCGAGGCTGCGGAGAAGGGGAGGCCCCTCCCGGCACCTGGGGGTCTCCGAAGCCGCCCCGAGCCGACATCGCCCCTCACGGCCGCCGGCCCGCTCCGCCCGGCCCTCACGCGCGGCCGCGCTCCCGCCTCCCGCCCACCCCTCAACTACGCCCGCCGCCATTGGCCGCGCGCCGCGCCCGCGGCCAATCGGAGGCCGCGCGGCGGGGAGCGCGCGCGTCGCCCGGCAACGGGAGGGACGCGGCGGGCGGGAAGCGGCAAAGGGGGGAGCTGCGCATGCGCGGGGCGGAGGCCGCGCCCCTCCGGGACGGCGCGATGGCGGCGCGCGCCCGCGGCAGCACCTGAGAGCAGGTGAGAGCGGCGCGCGCGCGGCCGAGGCCACGCCCCCCGCCGGGAGCGCGCGCGGAGGCTCCGCCCCCCGTCCCGCGCTCAGGGAGGGGGCGTGGCCTGAGGGGAGGGGGGATGGGGGTCCCGGGCTTGGTTTGTGGGCGGGCTCTGTGGGGTGTGTCCCCTCAGGTGGGTGTGTCCCCTCAGTGGGTGTGTCCCCTCAGGTGGGTGTGTCCCCTCAGGTGGGTGTGTCCCCTCAGGTGGGTGTGTCCCGTCAGGTGGGAGTGTCCCCTCAGGTGGGAGTGTCCCCTCAGGTGGGTGTGTCCCGTCAGGTGGGAGTGTCCCCTCAGGTGGGAGTGTCCCCTCAGGTGGGTGTGTCCCGTCAGGTGGGAGTGTCCCCTCAGGTGGGAGTGTCCCCTCAGTGGGTGTGTCCCCTCAGGTGGGAGTGTCCCCTCAGTGGGTGTGTCCCCTCAGTGGGTGCGTCCCCTCAGGTGGGAGTGTCCCCTCAGGTGGGTGTGTCCCCTCAGGTGGGAGCATCCCCTCAGTGGGAGTGTCCCCTCAGGTGGGTGTGTCCCCTCAGGTGGGTGTGTCCCCTCAGGTGGGTGTGTCCCCTTAGTGGGTGTGTCCCCTCAGTGGGTGTGTCCCCTCAGGTGGGAGTGTCCCCTCAGGTGGGTGTGTCCCCTCAGGTGGGTGTGTCCCCTCAGGTGGGAGTGTCCCCTCAGGTGGGTGTGTCCCCTTAGTGGGTGTGTCCCCTCAGTGGGTGTGTCCCCTCAGTGGGTGTGTCTCCCTTTGACTGCCATTGATTCCCTGAACCTTGATGGGGTCACGACCCCCAAGACCCCAATAAGCTCCTGACCACCCCCATGGCCCCTCAACTCCCCCCAATGACCCCATGGCCCCCGTGGACTCTTAGTGGGGTCATGCCCCTTCTCAGAACCCCATGAATCCCCACCCCACCTTCAGACCCCGATGGATCCACAGCCTCCCAATGACCCCATGTTCCCCCTCAAACCCCAGATGGCCCCACAGTCCCCCTCAGACCCCAAAGGGGACCTTTGTTCCTCCCCAAATGCCAAATGGCCCCACAATCCCCCTCAAAACCCAAATGGGATTGACCTCCCCTCTCAGACCCCAAACATTTGCTGGATCTGCCACCCTGGGGACATGCAGGTTATGGGAATGCGGGAGTTTTGGGGCCATGGAGGTGGGTTATAGGAATTTAGGAGTTTTGGGGCCATGGAGGTGGGCTATAGGAATTTAGGAGTTTTGGGGCCATGGAGGTGGGTTATAGGAATGGGGGAGTTTTGGGGCCATGGACGTGGGTTATAGGAATGGGGGAGTTTTGGGGCCATGGAGGTGGGTTATGGGAATGGGGGAGTTTTGGGGCCATGGAGGTGGGTTATGGGAATGGGGGAGTTTTGGGGCCATGGAGGTGGGTTATGGGGACCTGGGGATCTCAGTGGGAGCGCACAGCCCCGGGGTGACCCCGGTGTCCCCGTGTCCCCCAGGATGAAGGAGTGGTGGCTGCAGGTGGGGCTGCTGGGCGTGCCCCTCCTCGCCGTGTACCTGCACATCCCACCCCCCCAGCTGTCCCCAGCGCTGCGCTCCTGGAAATCCTCCGGGAGCTTCTTCACCTACAAGGACCTGAACATCTTCTACAGAGGTGACACAGCCACCCATCCCATGGGGACTTGCGAGACCTGGGCCAGGAGGTGACAAATCCCTCCCGGTTTTTGCCATCCTGGATCCTGGGGATGGACCAGAACGTTTCACTGGGGAAAGTTGGTTCTTGTACCTTGCTGGGAATGATCTCAAGATGGATCCGTCCTTCTCCTCTGGGTGTCCATGGCTGAAACTGGGATTCCACCTCCAAAATTCTGAACATCCAAGGGTTGCTCCCAGGCAAAATCTGCCAGTTCCATCAAGTCTGGCTGGCCTTGGCCTCTGCTGGCTGCCCCTGCAATTCTGGGGCTCGGTTCTTTCCTTCCTATGGAGATCACTGGGACACAACATGGAGAAGACACTGGAAACCCTTTTTGCAGCATGGAAAAGCCACTGGAAACCCTTTTTGCAGCAGCACAGAGGCTGCTGGAGTTAATTTGGGCTAATTAAATCTTTTTATCAATTAAAAATCCACAGATTTGAAATCAATCCCTGGGTTGATCACGGAGCCGGTGAGGTTTCCAAAGGGAAGCTGTGGTGGGACTCAAACCCATCCTGGGTTTTGGGGAGCAGAGGGAGAGGTGGATTCCCGGTGGGATGGACTCAGTTCCTGTCCTGGAAGGGAGGGATTTTGGGAAGAGCTGACCCCAGGGTGTCCCACTGTCCCCACAGATTCCAGCGGCGCCGTGGGCAGCTCGGACGTCGTGGTGCTCCTGCACGGCTTCCCAACGTCCAGCTACGACTGGAGCAAGGTCAGGGGTGGCATCTGACCCAAATCCCAGGATTTACAGCTCCTGGGGATGAGCAGGCAGCACAGCAGGGGTGGGCCGTGCTCCAGAGAACTCCTGATTTCTGCTGGAGGTACCACCGTGCTCCAGGATTTCACCTTGCTCCTCTCCCAGTGTGAAATCCAAGCTCTTTCCACACCCCACATTCCAGGAAACACCCACAACAATCCCTTGGCTTTTCTGGGTATGGTGGGGCTGTTTATTGGGGAATGTTGACCTGCTGCTGTTTTCTTGGAGCTGGGATGTTCTCTGGGGTGCTGGGGAGGAGCACGTCCATCCATGGCTGCTCACCCTGCAGATGTTTCCATCCTCTGCTCCCACTGGATGATTTTTTGATGCATTTCTCCTCTTCCCAGATCTGGGAGGGGCTGACCCAGCGCTTCCACCGCGTGATTGCCCTCGATTTCCTTGGATTTGGGTTCAGTGACAAGCCTGTGAGTACCCTGGCATGAGGATTTTCATGGTTGCTTTCGGCCCAGCACTCCGGAAAATTGGTTTTTTGTTACAGACATCTTTTATGAAAAATCTTTTCTTTAAGATTTTTCCTCCTGAGAAGCTGAGAGGCCTCAGGAACAAAATGTAAACAATGGTTATCTGCTGCTGTGGAATGCAACAGGTGCATCTGGGATTGGTCTCATGTGGGTGTTTCTAATTAATGGCCAATCACAGTCAGCTGGCTCGGACTCTCTGTCCAAGCCACAAACCTTTGTTATCATTCTTTCTTTTTCTATTCTTAGCCAGCCTTCTGATGAAATCCTTTCTTCTATTCTTTTAGTGTAGTTTTATATATAATAAAATAATAAATCAGCCTTGTGAAACATGGAGTCAGATCCTCATCTCTTCCCTCATCCTGGGACTCCTGTGAACACCATCACAGTTTTTACCACCAAGGAGAAAAATTGGTTTTTCTCCTCCCATTCCCTCTGGAAAAGGGATAAATCATTACAGCAGTGGAAGGGATAGGGAAGGTTTGTGGTGGGTGGGTTTGAAGGGACTCCAAATGCACCTTGACCCTCTGGAGCATGGACAATGCTCCAATGGCCTTGTGGACATCCCAACCGCTGGGTCTGGGCTCACAAGTGGTTCCATATCTCCACAGTCCTCCCTTGAGGCATTTCTTCTGTGGGCTGAGGGCTCCTGCTGGGCCAGGCTCTCACTGGGACCCCCTCCCCCTCTTGCAGAGGCCCCATGGCTACTCCATCTTCGAGCAGGCCACCATCGTGGAGGGGCTGCTGCGCCACCTCGGGCTGCGGCACCAGCGCATCAACCTCCTGTCGCACGACTACGGGGACACGGTGGCCCAGGAGCTGCTGCACAGGTCCTGCCCCACCTCCTGCCCTCTGCTGTCCCCACCACGATGATTTCCAGCAGATAAGTGGAAGGATGTGGTGCAGAATTCCCTTTTCCTTGTGCCTGTGGTGTCTCAGCCAGTTCCCAAAGGAAATGGAGATGATCCCGCGCAGCTTGAGCTCCTGCTCGGCCATTTCTGGGAGCCTGGGGAGGTTTGGTTGTGTTTCACCTTCTTCTCTGCTGTCCCCAGGTATGAGCACAACAGAACTGGGAGCATCCTGATCAACAGCCTCTGTTTGTCCAACGGAGGTGAGGTTTGTGCAGGGTGGGATGGGGATCCGTGGGATGGGAACCCATGGGATGGGGATATATGGGATGGGAACCTATAGGATGGGAATCCATGGGATGGGGATCCATGGGATGGGGCTCCATGAAAGGGAACCCATGGGATTGGGATCCATGGGATGGGAACCATGGGATTGGGATCCATGGGATGGGAACCATGGAATGGGGATCCATGGGATTGGGATCCATGGGATGGGAACCATGGGATGGGAACCCATGGGATGGGAACCATGGAATGGGGATCCATGGGATTGGGATCCATGGGATGGGAACCCTTGGGATGGAAACCTATGGAATGGGAACCTATGGGATGGGAACCCATGGGATGGGGATCCATGGGATAGGAACCCATGGGATTGGTATTCACGGGATGGGGATCCATGAGATTGGTATCCATGGGAAGGGGATCCATAGGAAGAGAATCCATGGGATGAGGATCCATTGGATAGGAACCCATACAATTGGTATCCATAGGATAGGAACCCTTAGGATGGGAATCCATAGGATGGGAACCCATGGAATAGGAATCCATGGGATTAGGATCCATGGGATTGGAATCCATGGGATGAGAACCCATGGGATGGATTGGCTTTCCCATCTCCACCCAAATCCCAAGGATTGCAATCAAGGTGCTCTAATTAAGCAGGAGAATCAATTCTGGGGCTCCCTGGGCCACTTTCATGGCACCATGAAGGGGGACAGCCTGGGAGATGTGCAGCAAAACCCTTCCAGCCTTACAGCTCCCTTCTTTGCTGTTCTTCCAGGGATTTTTCCTGAAACAAACTACCCCCGCTTCATCCAGAAGGTGAGCTGTTCCCCTCCTCAGCCATGCTGAACCCCAAAATCCCAAACAAACACCCCTTGGTGAGCTGCTCCCCTCTCCAGTCACACTGAATCCCAAACAAACACCCCTTGGTGAGCTGTTCCCCTCCCCAGCCATGCTGAACCCCAAAATCGCAAACAAACACCCCTTGGTGAGCTGCTCCTCTCTCCAGTCACACTGAATCCCAAAATCGCAAACAAACAACCCTTGGTGAGCTGCTCCTCTCTCCAGTCACACTGAATCCCAAAATCCCAAACAAACACCCCTTGGTGAGCTGCTCCCCTCTCCAGTCACACTGAATCCCAAAATCCCAAACAAACACCCCTTGGTGAGCTGCTCCTCTCTCCAGTCACACTGAACCCCAAAATCCCAAACAAACACCCCTGGAGCGCTGCTGTCACACCCCATGGACACCTCCAGGGTCTGGGCCTCATGGGAAGAGTCCTCCATGGATTTATCTGTGTGTCCAATGCCGAGTTGTGCTCTCTCCTTTTTCCCTTCTTCCCAAGCTCCTCAAGGATGGGGGTTTGCTGTCCCCCCTCCTCCTGCGGCTCATGAACTTCTTCTTCTTCTCTGGAGGGTGAGTGGGGTCTCGGGGGTGCTGGGCACCATCCATAACCACGTGAACCAAGTGGGGAAGGGGAAATGCAGCAATGAGAAGGAATTCCTGGTGGGGACACCCTGGAATAGAATTCCTAGAGCAGCTGTGGCAGCCCCAGCATCCCTGGAAGTGTCCAAGGCCAGGTTGGAGCACCCTGGGACAGTGGGAGGGAATGCCACCACAGGGTGGCAGTGAATGATCCTTAAATTCCTTCCAACCCAAACCATTCCATGATTCCATAAACGAGGGATTTGGCAGGGAGCAGCAGTGGATGATCCTTAAATTCCTTTCCAACACAAACCATTCCATGGTTCCATAAATCAGGGATTTGGCAGGAGCAGGTTCCTGGCACTGGCCCTGCAGAGGTGGGATTGACATCTGGACCATTCCCTCTCCACACTGGCCAAGCACTTCAGTTTAATAATACACCAATCAACTTTTCCCTGGACACTGGAAACCTCCTCTCCACAAGTGTTGGAATTCCACATTTCAGAGGCAACAAAGCCCCTGCACAATCCGATTTTCCCCCCAAAGAAGCCCTTTCAGGCCATCCAACACTTATCCCTACTTATCTGGGAGACATCCTGGCCCTTGGAGTTGTGCTGTGGAAACTGAAGTGCTGGAATTTTTTGCCCTGGAGGAGTTTCTGAGTGGTTCCCTGACATAGCTGCTGTTGTGTCTCTCTAAATCCTTTTGTGTTCCAGGCTTGGGGCAGTTTTTGGGCCCTACACTCAGCCCTCCCAGGCAGAGCTCTGGGACATGTGGACAGCAGTGAGGAACAACGACGGGAACCTCGTCATGGACAGGTACCTGGCATGAACTCCTGCATGAGCTGGGTGTCACACCTGCCCTGAGGGGCCCAGAGCTCTCCAGAACTTCAGCTGCTGCTGGAAAACACCCCTTGGAGTCCAATATTGGAGATACCTGGAGATCAATATTGGGATAATATTGGTGGAGATGTTTGTTTTTGTTGGAGATCAACATTACATCCCAAGAAAGAGCTGGGGGGTGATGTCGGAGCAGAAATTCTCTAGGATGATGCAGGGCAGGGAAATGAAGGTTGGAGTTGGGTCTGAGATGGGGATTTTTTCCTTTGGAAGGGTTTGGATTGGGGAGAGTTTTGGTAATGATTAGAGCTCAATCCCTACTTGGCAGATATTTGAGCAGCATTGTCCCAGGAGAGATTTGCCTCTGGATTTGAACCTTCTGGGCCATTCCCAGAAATCCCAATCCCAAATCTTCACTTTGGCAATTTTGGAAGGACATGTTTTGTGCAGTTTGTGGCTTTTAGAAGGCGCTTGTGCTTGAGTTGGTGGTGGTTGAGTTGAGCTCCTTGTCTCCCCTTCCCCAGTGGGAGAACAGAATCCCTGAGCCCAGGGATGATGGTGTGGGGCTGGATTCCCACAGGAGATGCAGATCCCACCTGGATCTCATTGTGCCCATGGCCCCAGGAGTGAATTCCAGGCTGGGCAGCACCCACTGCATAACCAGGGCTTTCTTTCTTTCTTTCTTTCTTCCTTTCTTTCTCTCTTCCTTCCTTCCTTCCCTCAGTATTTTGCAGTACATAAACCAGAGGAAGAAGCACAGAGAGCGCTGGGTTGGAGCTTTGATGTCTACCTCAGTCCCATGTGAGTAGGAATCCATCCCGTGACTGTTTGGCATTTTTGGGAATTGCCCCCCTCATTTCCAGACTCCCTCCACTCATCAGCCTCTCATTATCCTGAGCTCAAACCCAGTTTTGCAGCAGAGACAACATTCCCTGTTCACAGCTGCTCCTCCAAGTGCTGCCCCAGGAAAGCTGGGGAGCTTTTCAAGCCCCAAAAGTTTGAACCAGTGAAAATTTTGGGGGTTGGGGGCTGGACTTGATCCCAGGGCAGCCCAGCAAAAGCCCATTCAGTTGTTTTGTTCAGTGCTCCCAAGCCTCCAGTGGAGGGATCACTCCTGCAGGTCTCCTTGGGGATGTTCTAATTAATGAATCCATTAATTTATGGATATAAAAGCTCTGTCTGTGCTTCCCTTGCAGTGCATCTCATCTATGGACCCCTGGACCCTGTGAATCCACACCCAGAGTTCCTCCAGCTTTACAAGTAAGACAAAAATGGGAATTTCAAGGGATATTTTGCCTGGCTCTTCCCTCAATTCCATCCTCATGGAGGCTGTTTTCAATTCCCACTGGCACCTCTACAGCCACGTGGTTCAGTCAGAGCAGTTTGGAAATTGGTTCTGCATTGTAGGCACCAAAATCAGGATTTTCAGTCATGATCCATTTTTAAACCACACAGGGAAGATTTGTTTCCTGAGGAAGTCATCTCCTCCAAAGTGACCTGAGGGAAATCCAGCACTTGGAAGGGGTCAGATGGAGCTGCTCCAGTCTTTTTTTACCCCAAAAATGGGCACAATTGAGTCTGCAGCAGTTCCTGTGCTTAACCTTGCTCTGTTTTTCCACCAGGAAGGTGCTTCCCATGTCCACAGTGTCTGTGCTGGATGACCACATCAGCCACTACCCCCAGCTGGAGGATCCCCTGGGATTTCTGAATGCCTACCTGAACTTCATCAACTCCTTCTGAGCTGCTGCAAATCAGTTCTCAGTCAGGCTTTGGGGACAGGAAAAAAATTATTTTCTCTCCCCAATCCAATACTGTGCTCACACCCTCATCCTGGGCTGCCAAATTGAGTGAAATCCTTGGAGAGCTGGAAAAATGAAGGGAAAAGCAGGATTCTGACAGCTCCTCCAGCCCTGCACTCCCCTTCTTGCCCAGCTGAACTCAGTAGAGTTTAAATCAACACAAAATCAGAATTTCTTACTTCCTTCATCAGCCTGACTTGGGAAGGAACAACCTCTTCATCAGCAGGGAGAGGAGGAGTTCCCTCACAAATCCCTCCATCCCCTTCCCTTCCCAGTTCTCCATGTGGGGTTTTTCCCAGTTTGACCCCAGGAAAAGGCTGCCCTGAGGTTTGGTTATTACCTGACAAAGCTCAGAGAACTGAATCTGCCTCAAGAGATGGAGTTTAATCTCTCTCTGTACATTGATTTTTCTGTGTGGAAGAAGAGACAGTCAGAAAAATATTGCAAATTTGGAGGTGTGGGGTGGTTTTTAACTGTTTATGTTGGGAATTTAATAGCATCCCTTTAGGAATAAGGGGTTTTTGCTTTATAAACAGCCATTATGGGATATTTTTTCTGTACTGGAGCAGACAAAATTAGAACAAAAAAAAAAAATCTATTTTATTAACAGTAATTCATATGAATTCCACCACTTGAACCAGTGTTTATTTTCTGTTAATAAAAAGCAATTTTGACAAAAATCTGATTCTGTTTTCTCACATCTTTTCTCTTCCCTGGTTGAGATGCCGTAAGTCAGGTGGGAATGGTGTGACAACGAGGGAAGGGACACGGGAATGGCTCAGTACCAGCCAGCCACTAACGGACAGCATAGAAAAGAGTTCCCAAATGGAGGAATAAAAACCCCATGCAGAAGGACAGCAGGACAGAGGGGCAGCCCCAGGAGCTCAGTGGGACCCTCAGCCCACCGAGGCCAGGATGACATCGACGGACGTCTCGTCCTTGCTCCTGACTGTCACCTGCATGGTCACACCGTCCCCAAGGGCCAGCCTGGACCTGACCAGCACGTCACAGCCACCTCTGTACACACCTGGGACAGAGCAACACGGACAGGTCACTTGGGAGAGGCTCAGGATCCACTCCTGAGCCAGGGCAGGGCAGGTTTGGTCTTCAGCCAGGTTCTGTGGGTCACATCCCATGGAGTGCTCCAGCTTGGAGAGCTGGGACAGGCCCTGGGGTGCTGGTGACAGTGGCTGCATGTCCCCAGGTGGGCAAGAGACCAATGGCACCTGGGCTGTGCCAGTCTCAGTGTGGGCACAGCCTGAGGGACACCCTGGGGACAGCTCTGGGCAGGAGAGACCTGGAGAGGCTGGAGAGGGTCCAGGGAATGGAGCTGGGAAGGGTCTGGAGGGGCTGAGGGAGCTGGGAAGGGTCTGGAGAACCAGGAGGGGCTGAGGGAGCTGGGCAGGGCCTGGAGAACCAGGAGGGGCTGAGGGAGCTGGGAAGGGTCTGGAGAACCAGGAGGGGCTGAGGGAGCTGGGAAGGGTCTGGAGAACCAGGAATGGCTGAGGGAGCTGGGAAGGGTCTGGAGAACCAGGAGGGGCTGAGGGAGCTGGGCAGGGGCTGAGCCTGGAGCAAAGGAGGCTCAGGGGCCCTTGTGGCTCTGCACAAGTCCCTGCCAGGAGGGCACAGCCGGGGGGAACAGGGACAGGAGCAGAGGGAGCGGCCTCAGGCTGGGCCAGGGCAGCCCCAGGGGGGATTTTAGGGAAAATTCCTCCTGGAAAGGGCTGTGCAGCCCTGGCAGAGGGGTGGAGTCCCCATTCCTGGAGGGATTTCAAAGCCCTGCGATTGTGGCACTTGGGTACAGGGTCAGTGGTGGCCTTAACAGTGCTGGGAATGGTTGCACTCACTGACCCCAGAGGGTTTTTCCCACCTAAACCATTCCATGATTCAGGAGAAGTTGTGGGTGCTGCAGGGCAGCTCAGGATGTGTCTCTAGCTACAGGAACTTAAGAACAAGACACTCCCATAATCACCCTTCTGAGATCAGCTCAGGCATTAAGGGGTTAAATCCTGTCTGCTCTGGAAGTTCCCAAATCAGAGATTCTCCCCCATTCCCACAGGTGGAATTCCCCATTCCCAGAGCTTGGCCTGAGCACAGACAGAGGTCTCCAAGTTCGGACCAGCTGCATTCAACACTGGGTCACTTCAGAGAAAAATTCTCTTTTACAGAGGAAAAACTCCCAAAATATCAGCAGGGTCTCCTAAACCATTTCCCTTCATTAGAAAAATCCATGGGGACACGGAAACATGGAATTCAGCAGCAGGAACACTTACCAGCCAAGTAGAGGGTGTGAGAATTTTTGTTTTCTGGCACTTTATCTGACCTCTCACAGGGCTGCATGCCCAGGAACTTGATGATGTTATTGACAGCTTCTGCTCTCAGAGATTGAAGAAGAAAATCATTCCAGGGAATTATTTATTTATCACACTAAATCAAACCCCAGCCTGGCAGCTGGGTGATCAATAAATGGGGGATTATCTCACCATCCAGGGTTTTGATGGAGCTGAGTGCAAAGGTTTCTTCTTTCTCAAAGTCATCTCCCACCTCCTCCCAGGCAGCTGCAAAGTTGGGCTTTAGAACCTTCTGGAGATGGTCAGACACTGTCACCTCCAAGTCTTCCAGCTGGGAGGAAAAAAAAGGAAATTTTCAGGCCAGTTACGGAAATGATCCTCACCTGGGAAAAGAGCCCACAGATTTTGCCAAGACAATGCCTGGCTTTAATTCCAGGAGAATCATATCATACCAGCTTCTAAAAAGAGGGGAAATATTATTTATAATTATTTATGGGGAAACAGTATTGATTTAAGAGGAGAAATAGTATTTATGATGAATAAATAAATAGTATTTATTTATTAATTCATAATCCTTAACAATTTTTACACAAAAAATCTGTGAGACTAAAAGAGAGCAGAAAACGAGGCCATCACTTGGGTCAAAGCCTTTACAGCTCCTCCTGAGCTTCTTCCATGGAGAGAATTCCTCAGAATCCATGGAATTCCAGGAGGGTTTGGGTTGGAAGGGTCTTGAGGATGATCCAGTGCCACCCCTGCCATGGCAGGGACACCTCCCCCTGTCCCAGGCTGCTCCAGCCCCAGTGCCCAGCCTGGCCTTGGGCACTGCAGGGATCAGGGGCAGCCCCAGCTGCTCTGGGAATCCCTTCCCAAAATCCCACCCCAGGCTCCCTCTCCAGGGAATTCCCTCCATTCCCAGCTCTCCCAGCCTGGCATTGGATCCATCCCCACCCCGACTCCTCTCTAGGAAGGGATTTTGGGGTCTGGGGGCTTCACTGGCAATCTCAGCACTCCAGGAAGGGTCTCCCTTCCCTTTGCCATCCCCAACTTCCATAAAAATCCCTGGGGATGGATTCTGAGTGTCCCAAATCCCAGAATGGTTTGGGTGGGAAGGGCCCTTCAAGCCCATCCCATTCCAATGCCACCATCCCAGGCTGCTCCAGCCTGGCCTTGGGCACTGCAGGGATCAGGGGCAGCCCCAGCTGCTGTGGCAATGCCAGCCCAGGCAGGAATTCCTCATTGCCAAGATGCCACCCATGGCTGCCCTCTGGCAGTGGGAGCCATTCCCTGTGTGCTGTCCCTGCAGGCCTTGTCCCCAGTCCCTCTACAGCTCTGCTGGAGCCCCTGCAGGCCCTGAAAGCTCTCCCTGGAGCCTTCCCTGCTCCCCAAGCTCTCTCCAGAAGGACCCTTTATTTCCTCCAATATTTCCTGAAATCTGACTGTATTCTTATCATTAATTAACAAAAATCCAAATGTTTGGAGTGGAATATTGCAGCACAATTCTGAAAACACAATGGAAGCTATTTCGTCCTTCCCTCCTCTCTGTCCCCACACATCCCATCCCACAAGGCACTAAAACTTTGACAGCAATGAAGCTTTGGGGAAGGATCTAAAAATGACATTTCACAGAATTTTGCTGTTTCAGGCACATTGAATGACTTCAGGATTGAGAGGAAATGTGGGATCTCAGCACCTCAGGATGGAGGTGCAGAGAGGCCGAGACCACCCTTGGGGGGCTCGGGAGTCCTGGAATGTTGCCAGGAGTGTCTGGTGGCTGGGCTTTGATCCTACACAGGAGATGAGACCTGTATGAGGACTAGGAGGAATTCACTGGGTGAATGGTGAAGGGATAAGTTAGATAAAGTGTAAAACACAGGGTTTAGGATTTTGGTACAGGGGGGTCTAAAGAAGTAAGATGGAGGAATTGGGGCGTGTCCTGTTCTTCTTCTTCTTCTTCTTGGCCTCCATCTTCTGTGGTGATGGTGGCACTTTGGGATTGGTTATTACTAGAAGTGCAATGGTTAATAAGGGTAGAAAGTATTGGAGAAAAATGATAAATATTGTACACGTAACTTAGGGTATAAAGATAAGTGACCGCCCAGGGGCTTTGGGAGTGTGCCCATGGCTGACTTGCTGTGCAGACCTCTGTCGGGCTGAAAGAAAATCTTTTAGATAAACAATTAATAAACACCAAGACCAAGACAAGATCAGAAGTCTCTCCTCGTCCTTTGAAGCGTCGGCTCTTCAAGGCCATCCCTGGACCTAAACAGCCTAAAACAGCAGCAGAAAACCTTACAAGGAAACTTAACCCAATGGTTCCATTTCTCCCAAAGGAGTGAGAATGGGGAACAGGGAACAGATGCTGGACTCACCACATACTCATCCTCATAGCCATCCTCCTCCGGCACCCCCGTGCTGGGGTCGCAGTCCCGCACCGTGAACCTCATGGTGCAGCTGAAGGTGCAGGCCACTGGGGAGACAAAACCCTGGGTAAATGGGGAGAGTCCTCTGCTGGAACCCTCACTTCCCAAAAGCAGACTGCTAAACCCATCAGCTTTGCCCCAGCAATACACATGTGCCCAGGACAGAGCACTTTGAGATCATTTTTCTCTTTGATTTTAACATAAAGGCCAAAGGAGGAGCTCAGGAGAGTTCCAGGGGTAACAAATCACTGATGCCAAATGCTGCAGCAGCCACCAGGAAAAAATCCATGAGGGTTTCTGACAAATGGAATAGCATCCAAACCCACAGTTTAGCAAACTCAGTTTAGTTTTAATCTTCCCTGGTATTAAAATAACTTAAAAATCCATTCCACTGATAAGTCACATTAAATAACTCATGTTAAATAATAAGTCATGTTAAAAACCCAGTGGTGTTTAAATGAGATTAAGAAAATAGAGAGGAGTTTCACATGCAAGAAAATCTCATTTGTATATTTTGTAGTAGTTTCTGATTCTCTAAAGAGAGGAAAAATTTAATTAGTCCATTAAATAAAGTCTCAAATTAGGAATATTTTTATTCTATCTGCATTTTCCTTTCAGTGGTTCTATTCTTAAACACTACCAAACATCCAAGGTTTTAAATGTGTTCCTTTCACTGATTCCAGGCCATAAATCCAAATTTCCATTACCTGCATCCTCTGCAAGCCTCTTTAACAACCCATCTTTAATCCTCCAAAAAAGGAGGATAATTATAACATAATTAATTAATAACAACAATAAAAATTATAGAATATTATCACTCACTATTTATAAAAATTATTTTGCTAAATGATTATTTATAAAAATTATTTTGCTAAAAAGCAGCACTTGTGATGCAGTGTGGTGGTTTTGTATGGGAGGTATTTATGGGAGTGATGTAAAAGAGTTTGTGTAACAGAGTTTGTGGAACTACTGGGAAGTTGTACATGTAAAAAAGTGTTCTAAAAATTTTGTTCTTATTACTTTTTCTTTTAGTTATTGTTAATAAATTTTTATTTATACCCTTTTAAAGTTTTGAACCTGCTTTACCTTCATCGTAATAGCCAACACCAAAACCCACCATACTCTTTAATACACTAACCAAAAAAATCTCAAAATTAACGAAATCTCAAATTAACAAACCAAAACCACTACACAAAATTGTATTTCCACCCAGTTCAAACTAAAACCACCAGATCCCCAGAAAAAAGAAAAATCCAAGGAGCTCAGGATGAACCAATCCCCGCTCCTGGCATTCCCCCAACCCTCCATTTGAGGGATGTGTGGGGCCCAATGTCTCACCTGCAGTGGGGTCATCCTGGGGGATGCTGACCAGGGTGTAGCACATGGCAGGCTGGTTGTAGGCCAGGCTGGGAGCTGGGATGCAGCAGATCACATCATACCCCTCTGATGGCTCCATCTGCACTGTCACTCTCTCCAGGAGCTGATCATTCAAGGTGTTGGTGCAGTCAAACTGCAGCAGCAAACACAGGGAAAAGGATTTGCAAACATTTCCTCACCCAGTTTCCCCCCTGTGGCAGATATGTTTTATGGAAAATCCTTTCCTTAGGATTTTTCCTCCTGAGAAGCTGAGAGGCCTCAGGAACAAAATGTAAACAATGGTTATCTGCTGCTGTGGGATGCAACAGGTGCATCTGGGATTGGTCTCATGTGGTTGTTTCTAATTAATGGCCAATCACAGTCAGCTGGCTCAGACTCTCCATCCAAGCCACAAACCTTTGTTATCATTCTTTCCTTTTCTATTCTTAGCCAGCCTTCTGATGAAATCCTTTCTTCTATTCTTTTAATGTAGTTTTAATATAATCTATATAATAAAATAATAAATCAGCCTTGTGAAACATGGAGTCAGATCCTCATCTCTTCCCTCATCCTCAGAGCCCTGTGAACACTGTCACACCTCCCCACACCAAATCAGCTAAAATCCTCCATGGCATGCAGCAAATTCCCTGGGTTTTGATCAATTCTGTCAGATCCTGGGAGAAGGGGATGGATTCTCTCACCTGGAAAACTATGTGGGCTGGGAACACGTGCTTGATGCAGCGAACAAAATATTCTGTTTCTGCTTCTGTGAGCTGCACTGGCTCTGAGGATTTGAACAATGGACCCAGGCCCTTAAACTCTGGGATGGCTGCCAGTTGTTCTGTGCAGGAAGGAAAAGAGATCAGCAGGGACAGGCTCTGATCCTGCCCTCATTCAGCACTTCAGGGAGTCCCAGCAGGGTTTGGGTTGGAAGGGACATTGAGGATAATTCAGTTCCACTCCCTGGACACCTCCCACCATCCCAGGCTGCTCCAGCCCCAGTGTCCAACCTTGGCCATTGCAGGGATCAGGGGCAGCCCCAGCTGCTCTGGGAATCCCTTCCCAAAATCCCACCCCAGGCTCCCTCTCCAGGGAATTCCCTCCATTCCCAGCTCTCCCAGCCTGGCATTGGATCCATCCCCACCCCGACTCCTCTCCAGGAAGGGATTTTGGGGTCTGGGGGCTTCACTGGCAATCTCAGCACTCCAGGAAGGGTCTCCCTTCCCTTTGCCATCCCCAACTTTCATAAAAATCCCTGGGGATGGATTCTGAGTGTCCCAAATCCCAGAATGGTTTGGGTGGGAAGGGCCCTTCAAGCCCATCCCATTCCAATGCCACCATCCCAGGCTGCTCCAGCCTGGCCTTGGGCACTGCAGGGATCAGGGGCAGCCCCAGCTGCTGTGGCAATGCCAGCCCAGGCAGGAATTCCTCATTGCCAAGATGCCACCCATGGCTGCCCTCTGGCAGTGGGAGCCATTCCCTGTGTGCTGTCCCTGCAGGCCTTGTCCCCAGTCCCTCTGCAGCTCTGCTGGATCTCTGGACAGCCTCAGATCCCTCCTACCTTGAAAGATATCCTGGCGTGAAGGAGTCACTTTCTCAGGTTTGCTGGTCACCAGGGCAATCTCTGTGGAGAAAAAGAGCAAAAACTTTGTGCTCTGTTTCAACTAAACCATGCACGAGATTTAAATGCCATTAAATCTCCACTAAATATTCCTCATATTATCTTCCTTACATTTATTACACTCCCTCTATGTTTCTCACATTCTGCTGCAAACCACTGCCAGCCTGGCTTCTCACACACTGAAGTATCTTTTTATTTGGTGTGGAAATACTGGATTGAAAGTAGAGAAAGTAAGGCAGAGTTATGAGGAATAAACCACACCTTAGCCCTGGAATAAACCACACCTTAGCCCTGGAATAAACCACACCTTAGCCCTGAAAAGCCAGCAAAGAAATTAAAGGAGGAAAGGGGAGGGAAAAAAAATAACTCCAAAGTTGGTTGGGGTAAGTGAAGATGCTCAAGAATTGTGCAAGGACATGGAAGAAAGCCAGAGAAGTGGCTGGGAGCTCCTGGAGCGGCTTTTCCAAAGGCTGAGAACCAATAAATGCACATTATGCACAGATTTGTCCCTGCTAACAGATGAGTAGCCCCAGGGCTCTGTGCCCTGCCTCAGCCCCTGCCATCAGTCTGGGATTTACCTGCTTTCTGCTCCAGGATGGGGGCAGTGGCCAGGGGAACTGTTTTCATGTCAAAGGGTTTCTCTGAGGGCTCCAGGGTGTACTGGTGCAGGGCCTTCTCCATGCCAGGAACAGACACTGTCAGCCCTGCAGAGCAGAAAGGCAGAAAAATTCAGTTTTGAGAGCAGGAACTGCCCCAGCACTGCTGATCCAGAGCAAACACAAAACAAGCAAAGCAGGAAAAAAGCTGCTCTGAAGATGACACAAAGTTGCCAAGTCTGAACAGTTCATTCCCAACAATTTTACACGGATTAATTAAATCCTCTGCTCACATGAATTTTCAATCACAGACAAAGCATGTTTATAACCAACCCTCATCCTTGTTTTGGATTGGGAAAAGATGGAGCAAAAACCAAGAAATGAAAGGCCAGGTCGCACTCCTGGCTGCATTTCCCAGACCTTGCTTCCCAGATTGAGATTATTTAGGATTCCCAGAGCAGTGTGGCTGCCCCTGGGTCCCAGGGAGTGTCCAAGGCCAGGCTGGACAGGTTTAGGTTGCTAAATCTCCCACTCCCAGCACAATCACAATCAGGAAGTGCTGAGGCCAGAAAAAACCTGTGAATGAGCAGCTCTGAGTGGTTTCCTGTCTCCCACTGACCATTGAAGATGTAGGCAGCATTCAGGGCCAGCTGTCTCTGCTGCAGCACATTCAGGTAGAACGTTGCCCTGTCCCTGACCTCGTCGTCGCTGTCCATCATGCACCTGTTTGGGGACAAGGGGACAAGGTCAGCTCTGGCCACCAGAGAGCTGAGCTAAAATGGCACTGACAAAAACTGCCTTTGATACTGCAGGGACAGCCAGAGCTCCCTCCAGGGACTTTCAAGTTGTGCAAAAATGTGTTTGTACAACAGAGGGTTGGGGTAATTTCAATTAAATCATTAACACCACATGGCTTAGGAAGAAACGTGAAAGTGTGACATGGGAACACCCAGCTCTGGAAACACAAATGTCATTCCTGAGTAACCTGGATAGGAATTCTCTTGCTTCAAGGGCTGTTAAAAATGTTCAGGTGTAGAAAAGCTCTGTAGAGGGAAGGTGACTTTTTATATGGACAGATATTGATAGGACAAGGGGGAACAACTCCAAACTAGAAGAGATTTAGGTCGGATGTGAGGAAGAAATTCCTCACTAAAAGAGATTTAGGCTGTATGTGAGGATGGGGAGGCCTTGGAAGATCCAAGGCCAGGCTGGATGGGGCTTGGAGCACCCTGGCACAGTGGCAAGGGTGGCACTGGATGAGTTTCAAGCTCTTCCAACCCAAAGCAGTCAATGACTTTATGATTTATTACCCCAGAGCAATGCCCTCAGACCAAATGACATCCCATGTTTCCATGGCTGATCCCATCCTTCACTTCCCTGTGCTCCTTCCTTCCATCCCCTCCCTCCAGCAGTGCTCTGCTGCCCCAGCCACACAGGGAAGGTGGCAGAATAATTTCCCACTCCCCAGCTGGGACTGCCAGCCCCAGTGCCAGCCCAGCTGCTGGGACATTGTCTGCAGCCACCAGAGTGTCCCCCCAGTGCCAGCCCAGCTGCTGGGACATTGTCTGCAGCCACCAGAGTGTCCCCCCAGTGCCAGCCCAGCTGCTGGGACATTGTGTGCAGCCATCAGTGTCCCCCAGTGCCAGCCCAGCTGTTGTCACCCTGTTTGCAGCCACCAGTGTCCCCCCACAGTGCCAGCCCCAGCTGCTGGGACATTGTCTGCAGCCATCAGTGTCCCCCAGTGCCAGCCCAGCTGCTCGGACATTGTCTGCAGCCACCAGTGTCCCCCCAGTGCCAATCCCAGCTGCTGGGACATTGTCTGCAGCCACCAGTGTCCCCCCAGTGCCAATCCCAGCTGCTGGGACATTGTTTGCAGCCACCAGTGTCCCCCCACAGTGCCAGCCCCAGCTGCTGGGACATTGTGTGCAGCCATCAGTGTCCTCTCAGTGCCAGCCCAGCTGTTGTCACCCTGTTTGCAGCCATCAGTGTCCCCCCAGCCCCACTGACCTCTGCAGCAGCACCAGGATGCTGGGGAGCAGATTCTCATTCTGGGCCCCAAACTTGGCCAGAGCACTGACAGCAGCTGCAGAGAGAACAGGGAGGGTCAGAGCAGCCCAAGTTCAGCACAAACTCATCCTCACAGCTCTCAATTTTTAATTTACACAGCTCTTCCACACCACAAACCTTTCAGTGATAGGGAAAGACTCAACTATTCCTGTATTTCCACATGGAAATAGTTCTGTGATCAAGACCAGCTTCACAGCTCTGGAAACCAGCTTCAATCTGCTTTCTAGGAAACCCCTTGGAAGGTTTTCTCCCAAATTTGTCCTAAACCAGGACACTCCCTACTAAAACGATCTCAAATTTCATTTCCAGGTTGAGGAAAAGGTGTGATAATTTACTTTGGAAGGAATTTGAGATGAGATTTTTGAATTGTTCTTGATGGTGTGGTTTATTTTTTACATAGGTAGGAAGGGTGAATTTGGTTTATATTGTTATAGTATGGTTTAGAAGGCTACAAGATTCTTTTTAAGGATCTATTGACTAATAAAACACTGTTAATAGGGATATTTATGTTTTTTATTTAATCTTTAAGTATTTTGTTTTATGGATTTATGTTATAGTGTGAGGATTTTTAGTTAATTATGTTACAACACACAAACTTACAGTACTGCATTCTAAACTTTTTATCTCTGTAACTACTTTTATTTTTTATATCTTAGCCTTTAAAAACTCTAAACTTTACTTAGTTTAACGAGTCTCTGCTCTAAACTATAAATCCACATTCTCACTTTTGGCACTTAAGTTTGGAAGTTTTTTCTAAGGTCTCAGATCAAATCTTGTGTTTAATTCTAAGCTTTGGCTTACAGCCCCAAAGTTCTGAGAGTTCTTTGCATGTGGGATTCTAACAAAAAGGCAAAGAGCCAGAAGTGCAGGCCTGGAGCTGCACTCACCAGCCCTGACAGCCTCGTTCCCCTCTCTCAAAGGGGTTTTTGAGAAACCCCTATGAAGGTTTTTTCCCAGATTTATCCTAAACCAGGACACTTTCTAAAATTTTTGAAGTTCCTTTCCAGTTTGAGTTAAAGGCAAGGAGCCAGAAGTGCAGGCCTGGAGCTGCACTCACCAGCCCTGACAACCTCGTTCCCCTCTCTCAAAGGGGTTTTTGAGAAAGCCCTTTGGAGATTTTCTCCCAAATTTGCCCTAAAACTAAGACACCTAACTAAAATTATCTCAAATTTCATTTCCAGTTTGAGGAAAGGCAAGGAGCCAGAATTCCAAGCCTGAAATTCTCACAACCTCATTGTCCATAACCACCCTGGGGTCCTCCTTGCAGGATCTTGGTGGCCAGCACAGTGTGGGGCTGCTTGAATCTGCTTTCTAGAGAAACCCCTTTGGAATTTCTCCCAAATTTGCCCTAATTCAGGACACCTTACTACAATTATCTCAAATTTCACTTCCACTTTGAGGAAAAGGCAAGGAGCCAGAATTGCAGGTCTGGGATTCTCACAGCCCTCACAGGCTCGCTCCCCTCTCTCAAAAGGGTTTTTGAGAAACCTCTTTGGAATTTCTCCCAAATTTGCCCTAAAACCAAGACACCTTACCACAATTATCTTGAATTTCATTTCCAGTTTGAGGAAAAGGCAATGAGTCAGAATTCCATGCCTGGAGCTGCACTCACCAGCCCTGACAGCCTTGTTCTCCTCTTTCAAAGGGCTTTTGGAGAAACCCCTATGAAGGTTTTCTCCCAGACTTACCCTAAACCAGGACACCTTAGTACAATTACCTCAAATTTCACTTCCACTTTGAGGAAAAGGCAAGGAGCCAGAATTGCAGGTCTGGGATTCTCACAGCCCTCACAGGCTCGCTCCCCTCTCTCAAAGGGGTTTTTGAGAAACCTCTTTGGAATTTCTCCCAAATTTGCCCTAAAACCAGGACACCTTAGTACAATTATCTCAAATTTCCTTTCCAGTTTGAGGAAAGGCAAGGAGCCAGACCTGCAGCTGCACTCACCAGCCCTGACAGCCTCGTTCTCCAGCACCACCCTGTTGAAGATGAAGCGGATGTACTTGGAGGGGCAGGGGGTCCTGGGCCCCTCCTTGCCCAGCAGGTGCAGGATCTTGGTGGCCAGCACGGTGTGCTCGCAGTCCTCGATGAACTCGCACAGGTGAGCCAGCCCTGCCTCCTTGCTCTCGGGGTTCTCCTCGATGATGCTGATGATGCAGTCCACGATGGCTCTCTTGTACTCAAAGCCACCCTGCAAAGGGACATCAGGGACACTGAGCTTGGGTTGGAGCCATGCTCAGCTCCTTCATGCTTCACTGACTGCTTCCCATGGAGAAACCAATCATTTGTATAAACTGGGGGGGAAATGGACTGGATGTCCTCACAGGGCATTCCCAGCCCTGTAGGCATCCTCAGCACTGGGATTTTAGCTTTCATGGTTTTTAAGCCCTGTACTGCTTTAGGGTGTAACTCCAAACTCCACATAAAGTGTTAGTTACTGTCCTCACATTTTGGTCAGCCAAAACAATCCCTCAAGGCCTGAAACTCAAGGACATCCTACAGCCTGAGGCTCCAAAAAGTGTAAATAAAAGTGACTTTTATTGCACACTTCATTACCTGAAGCTGTAATTGGAGGACTAACCCCTGAAATGTAAATGGACCAAACTTATAATTGTGCCCATCATCCATCTTGGGTGTAGCCCCTTAGAGGCTTCTGACTGCCCAAGGAGTGATGCCTTAAGTTTTATATTTCCTATTTTCCAGATTCTGCACTGCATTATGTGTAACTCTGAACTTCCTATAAAGTGCCAGCAAGTTCTCCTCACAGCCCAGTCAGACAGAACAATCCTTCTCCAGCCCCTTGGGTTTTGGGCAGCTTCAGGGCCAAAAGTGCAACAGCAGGGAATTGAGGGGAGCAATCTGGGAGGATGGGACTGCAGAACCTGGAGCTGGAATTGGCCAATTAACCCAATATGGAAATGGACCAAAACTTATAAAAGTGTGAACACTCATGACTCAGAGTCCATCCTGGGTGAAGTCATGGCTGGGCTCTTGCACTGCCCAAGGTGAATCCATGGAGGCCTTTAATAAATCCCTATTTTATTGCTTTAACACTGTCCAGCCTCTGTTCTAGGTGGCCTCTGTACCTATTGAAGGCCTTTAATAAATCCCTACTTTATTCCTTTATTTTTGTCTAGCCTCTGTTCTAAGTAGCCTCTCAAGGCAGGAGATGTATCCATGGAGGCCTTTAATAAATCCCTATTTTATTCCTTTAACTCTGTCCAGCCTCTGTTCTAAGTAACCTCTCAAGGCATGAGGTGTATCCATTGAGGCTTTTAATAAATCCCAACTTTATTCCTTTATTTCTGCCCAGCCTCTGCTCTAAGGAGCCCCTCAAGGCATCACCGATTCCCGAGCATTTCACACAGGTCTGACCCAGCAGGAGCTGCCATCACTCAGCCCCATCTCCCTGTGCACCCACTGACAGAAGAGACCCTTCCCACCACCCAGCAGGTCCAAATGTGCCAGAACCCTGCCCAACCCCGTCCCCAGAGCAGGAGCCCCACGTACATCATCCCTGAGCATGTTGGAGAGGAAGGTCATCATCACGCTGTGCTTGCGAGGGTACTTCTGGCACAGGGCACTGATGGCCTGCACGACCACAACCTGAGGGGACACACAGGGACATGGGTCATGGCTCCTTCCTGGGAAAAACACAGGTTCCAGCTCAGGTGGTCACCCTGAGTGAGTAAATCCATGTGCAAGGAGAAAAATCAGGTGGTGGATTCTCAGGGTTTGTGCAAAGCCTGGCTCTGCGAAAAAAAAATGGAATTTAGGATGGAATGTGTTAACTCAAAGTCTTCCTTTTTCCTTTCCTTTCCTCTCCTTCCTTCCTTTTCCTTCTTCCTCCCTCCCCTTCCCTCCCTTCTCCAATTTTAATTTCTCATGTTCTGTCATTAAAACTCTTCGCAATTTCAAACTTGTCTGATACTTATTTTTCTCATAAAAACAAGGACTTGAAGCAGAATGATTTTGCAGAGCTGTGCTCCTCATGATGTAACAGGTACAACTGAACCATCCTGAACTTATTTCTTACCAGATTAGTCACTACAAATCTTACAGATTAGGTAGAAATTCATAATGAACAGTTTCCAAATTATGCACCAATTTCTTGCCAGTTTAGTCACTATAAAACCTACAAATGAGGTAGAAATTATTAACACAGTTAGGTAGAAATAATTAACACAGTTTCCTAACTGTGCACTAATTTCTTACCAGATTAGTCAATACAAATCTTAAAAATTAGGTAGAAATTAATAATTTACAGTTTCCAAACTGTGCACCAATTTCTTACCAGTTTAGTCCCTATAAAATTTACAAATTAGGTAGAAATTAATAATTTACAGTTTCCAAACTGTGCACCAATTTCTTACCAGTTTAGTCCCTATAAAATTTAAAAATTAGGTAGAAATTCATAATTTACAGTTTCCAAATTATGCACCAATTTCTTGCTAGTTTAGTTACTATAAAACCTACAAATTAGGTAGAAATTCCTAATTAACACAGTTTCCTAACTATGCATCAAGACTGATGTAATTTAAACTCACTTAAAATCCTTCCTCCTCTCTAACACCACCAGAAGGAAGTCCAAGATTTGCAGGATATTGCCCAGGAGCCAGGAATCCACCAAATGACATTTTTCCTTCCTTGGAGAGGTGGGAGGAAGGCATACAAGGATAATTAAGCTGAAAAGGAAATTCTGAATTTTGCCCAGCCAGACTAAACCATCACAGCATTGACAAACAGGAAAAGCTTCAAACCAAACAAGAATGGGAGAAAAACCTGCAGCTGGAAAGAGCAGAGGCCTCCAGTGGCACACCTTAAACTCATCTGAGATTTCTGACATGAAGGAGGAGATCTGTTTCATGAGCCTGTCCACGCTGCTCTCGCTGCCAGTCTTGAGCAGGGTGGTGATGGCCAGCGTGGCAATGCTCCTGTTGGAGTCTGTGATGAGGTTCTCCAGGTCCAGGTTGCAGGCAGTCACTGCAGATGGATGTTTCATGGCCACCTGCAAGGAATGCAATTCCAAAATTATGTGGGAGGTGCAGCATCCTGCAGTTCAAAGCACTGGATGCAAGCAGAGCTGCAGTGTTTTAAATGGATTTTAAGTTACAGCTCGTGGGTTTGAGTCTCAAATTTCTGCAGCTCTGAAATCAGAATATCTCCTTCAAGTGGATTTTGTAATATTAAATATCCAGCTGAAAGCTCACAGATTATCAAACTACAGCTTGCTCTATCCCTGTGGTCCCAAAATGAGCAAGCACAGCCTGAATGCAGGAAGGATTTCTGTCCCAGCAGGAGAGCTGGCACAGAAAAGCCAGATTGGCTTTTCCCAAGTCTCAGCACGGAATAATTCCAAATAAAGTCACGCCAAGGGCAGCTGCTCTGCCTGATGTAGCACAGCCATCATTAGGCCCTGCTGGCTGGCCCTGAGCTCACAGAACGAAGCTCTTGGGAGGTTTTGGAGCACTCACTTTATTGAGGGTCCTCACGGCTGCGTAGCGCAGGACAGGCTTGGGAGAGCTGCAGAAAAGCTGCAACACTGGGAAAGAAAAGAAACAAACAACCAAAAAAACAAGATTTGGCTTCTTTCAAAGAAAGGAAATAGAGTAGAATGTCTAATATATCTCCAACTACACACTGCTAAATATTCATGCACTCCATGCATAATTTAGCACACAGGTTAGAAAAACTCCTGTGTTTTATCCCACTGCCAATGACAGGGGTGGCTCGGGTGTCTCCACATTCCAGTTCTATATTCCAGCTGCAGGAGAGTTTTCCCAGACAATCTGTGGCTGTTCCATGCCTGGAAATGTCCAAGGCTGGGTTGGACAGGGCTTGGAGCACACTGGGACAGGGGAGGTGTCCCTGTCGTGGCACTGGATGATCTTTAAGGTCCATTCCAACCCCAACCATGATTCCCTCCCATCCCAAATTCCTGCAGCTGGATAAAGACAAGCATCACCTCTAATCCCATTTATCTACACCTCTGGATGGAAAAGGGATCTCATCCAAAAGCCCTTTAACTTGGCAATAAAGGACTTTTAACCCCAAATTACCAGAGAATCAGGGTTTGGGTATTATAATTCTGCTGGATTTTCTCTGAATGTCTTTATTTCAGCTGTTTCAGGGGTACAAGGGCTGTGACCCACCTGACACAGCAGGTGCCAGCTCCCTGGCAGTGCAGTTGGGCAGGTGGATGATGGCAGAGGCAGCCTCATAAATCACCATCTCGTGCTTGTTCCTCAGGCAGCTCTCAATGAAGTCAAACAGGGGACTCTCGTGCCTACAAACACAGCAATCCCAGGGGTTTAGGATGGAAAAACCCATTTAAGATTGAGTGCAAGACTTTCATGGCCACAAACACAACAATCCCAGGATATTTTATGTGAAAACCCTTTGAATCCAAGATATTTGTGGCTACAAACACACCAATCCCAGGATTTTAGGATGGAAAAGTCCCTTTAAGATCAAGTCTAAGACTTTCATGACTACAAACACAACAATCCCAGGATCTTTTATGCTGGAAAAACCCTTTGAATCCAAGGCTTTCATGGCCACAAACACAACAATCAAAATATCTTTCAGGTTGGAAAAATGCCTTTAAGATTGAGTCCAAGCCTTTATGGCTACACATACAACAATCCCAGGATCTTTTACGCTGGAAAAACCCTTTGAATCCAAGGCTTTTATGGCCACAAACACAACAATCCCAGGACCTTTCAGGCTGGAAAACCCATTTAAGATCAAGTTCAAGACTTTCAAGGCCACAAACACAAAAATTTCAGGATCTCTTACATTGGAAAAACTCTTTGAATCCAAGACATTTGTGGCTACAAACACAACAACCCCAGGATTTTAGGTTGGGAAATTCCCTTTAAGATAAAGTCCAAGGTATTCATGGTTACAAACACAACAATCCCAGGATTTAAGGCTGGAAAAATCCATTTGAGTACAAGACTTTCAGGCCTATAAACACAATCCCAGGATCTCTTAGGTTGGAAAAATCCATTTGAGTCCAAGACTTTAATTGTTACAAAAGAAGAATCCCATGATTTTAGGCTGGGAAAATGCCTTTCAGATTGAGTCCAAGCCTTTATGGCTACACACACAACAATCCCAAGATCTTTTATGTTGGAAAAATTCTTAGAATCCAAGACTTTCATGGCCACAAACACAACAATCCCAGGATCTTTTAGGTTGGAAAAACCCATTTAAGATCAAGTCCAAAACTTTCATGGCTGCAAAAAAGAATCCCAAGATTTTAGGCTGGAAAACCCCCTTAAAATCAAGTCCAAGACTTTCAAGGCCACAAACACAACAATCCCAGGATCTTTCAGTCTTGGATTCAAAGAGTTTTTCCAGCCTTTCATGGCTACAAATACAACAATCCCAAGATCTTTTATGCTGGAAAAACCCTTTGAATCCAAGACTTTCATGCCTATAAATACAACAATTAAAGGATCTTTTAGGATGGAAAAACCCATTTAAGATCAAGTCAAAAAACTTTCATGGCTACAAAAAAGAATCCCAGGATTTCAGGCTGGAAAAATCCCTTAAGATCAAGTCCAAGGCATTCATGGTTACAAACACAACAGTCCCAGGATCTTTTAGGCTGGAAAAACCCTTTAAGATCGAGTCCAAGTCTTTATGGCTACAAATGCAACAATCCCAGGATCTTTTAGTCTTGGATTCAAAGGGTTTTTCCAACCTTTCATGGCTACAAACACAACAATCCCAGGGGTAGAGGATGGGAAAATCCCTTTAAGATTGAATCCAAGACATTTGTGGCTACAAACACACCAATCCCAGGATCTTTTAGTCTTGGATTCAAAGGGTTTTTCCAGCCTTTCATGGGTACAAATACAACAATCCCAAGACTTTTTATGTTGGAAAAACCCATTTAAGATCAAGTCCAAAACTTTAATGGTTACAAAAGAAGAATCCCAGGACTTTAGGCTGGAAAAACCCTTTAAGATCAAGTCCAAGTCTTTATGGCTACAAATGCAATAATCCCAAGATTTTTTATGCTAGAAAAACCCTTTGAATCCAGCACTTTCATAGCTACAAACAACAATCCCAGGAACTTTTAGGCTGGAAAAACCCATTTAAGATCAAGTCCAAAACTTCCATGGATACAAAAGAAGAATCCCAGGATTTCAGGCTGGAAAAACCTTTTAAGATCAAGTCCAAGTCTTTATGGCTACAAATGCAACAATCCCAGGACCTTTTAGGCTGGAAAAACCCATTTAAGATTGAATCCAAGCCTTTATGGCTACAAATACAGCAATCCCAGGATTTCAGGCTGGAAAAACCTTTTAAGATCAAGCCCAAGTCTTTATGGCTACAAACACAACAATCCCAGGATCTTTTAGGTTGGAAAATCCCCTTTAAGATTGTGTCCAAGACTTTCGTGGCTATAAAAGAAGAATCCCCGGATTTCAGGCTGGAGAAACTCCTTAAGATCAAGTCCAAGGCTTTCAAGGCTACAAAGACAACAATCCCAGGATCTTTTAGTCTTGGATTCAAAGGGTTATTCCAGCCTTTCATGGCTACAAACACAACAATTCCAGGCTCTTTTAGGCTGGCAAACCCCTTTAAAGATAAGTCCCTGCATTATCTCAGCACCACATTTCAGCCTCTGTGGAGATTTCCAGAAACACTAAAAACCCACAGCAGTTTCCAACCCTTCATGAATTTCTGTGATTTCAACCCTGCCTCTCACTTACCCCTCCTCAGACTCCCTGAGGAGTTTGCTGGCAATCCTGATCAGCATGCAGTAGGCAAACTGGGATTTCAGGCCAGATTTGGTGAATTTGTTCAGCATCTTGGACACAGCCAGGCGGTCGTTTTTCCTAAGGTGATAGAGCAGCCCCAAAGCATGATACTATGGGATGGGAAACAGAGGGCAGGACTGAGTGCAGCTGCAAAATCCACGTCAAAACATCCAACAGTGGGGTAATTATTGTCCTTTCCTGCACAAATACCTTCTAACCTCAACTGAGCTGAGATTCCTGACAAGTTGCAAAGATCTGCAACGTTTCCTTGCCCTTTCTGTCCACTCTCAACTATTCCTGAAGATCCAAAGAGCCACAATGTTAATTTATTTCCTTTTTTTTTTCCCCATTGAATGTCATAACTTCAAAGGTTTCACATTTGCACAGTAATTCCTGCATTTCTATGAACTCCACATTCAGGACATCCCAAAGCCTTGAAAAGACAGCTGGCCTCACAAAAATCCTTGAGGCCTTTTTGATGGAAGCACAAAGGGACATGTCCAGTTCCTTGCCAAGTTATTTTGGGTTTTTTTTTCCTCCCATACAATTGATTTACTGCAAGGCTTAATGAAGCTGCTAAGCAGGCAAGAACAAAGCTGATTTTACAGAATCTCTGTGATCATGAGTCTGAATAATCCCATATTCTGAACACCATCAGAATAATCCCATATTCTGAACACCATCAGAATAATCCCATATTCTGAACATTCAGAATAATCCCATATTCTGAACATCATCAGAATAATCCCATATTCTGAACACCATCAGAATAATCCCATATTCTGAACATCATCAGAATAATCCCATATTCTGAACATCATCAGAATAATCCCATTTCCACTGATGTCTGGAATGTCTGTGCAAAAATTTTGCTCTTGTGGATATTTTGGCTCATCTTTTGCATCTGGTAAATTTTCTGAAGGCCAAGAGATGCTCATTTGAAGGCAGTGAGATAATTTCCCACTTTTTGAGCACTCAGATTCAAATCCCTTCTGTAAAAACCACTGTGGGACAGGCATTCCAGAAATTTAGGGTAAAAAGGGAAGAGAACTCCAGAGCCAGCTCTTAATTAACAATCTTGTCCTGGCATCATGGGAAATTTAATTAATTTTTTAAAACTGTCAAGTTATTTCCCAAAAATCCCAATTCTTGCTTTCAAAAGACTAAAGAAGAAGATTTTTTTTCTCAAGTTTTCTTCAGAACTCCAGAATGCCACTAAGCCCCCGCAGCGTTTTTAGGGACAGCCACCCTCAAACACACCTGGACCATGATGTTGTCACTGGAAGCTGCTTCCTGAGCTTCATTGATCCACCTTTTGACCACATCATAGCTGATCTTCATCATGTGCTGCAAAGAATTGGGATTGGAGACAAGTTCACAGCAGTTTCACAGCCACTCTTTATCCTACACCCCTGTAAACTGTGGATTTCCCTCCATCCCAGTCCCAAATTACCATGCTCCACTTCCATGAATTAAAATATTCACTCATGAGGTCTTTCCCAGCCTTTTCTCCTCAAAAAGGGAGAGGAAATCAGAGTGGATTCCTTCCCCCTGCCCTGCTGGTGTCTATTAGCAGAAATAATCCTGAACTGCAGTTTCAGCAGGAGATTTCATGGCCCCTCCCCAGATAAACTCATGTTTTACACAGGCTGCAGAAACCTGAGCATTTGGCACTAGAAATTATTATGATTGATGTACTCAAATGTAAGAAAAGAATTGGAGGAGAGGAAGGAAAGTGGGTTTTTCTTATTTTCCAGTGAGATGAAGAAACATCTCAGAGAAAAAAAAATCAAAACAAGAACAGCAGACTCAGCTTCCCAGCCTGCCAAAACACCAGATTGACAAAAACCTTACCAAGGAAGACACGAGTGCAGAGCTGGACACACCAGGGACCTTGTCCACAATGGCCTGTTTCATGTACCTCTCAATGGCCTGCAGCATTGTACCCTGGAAAACAGGGAAACAGGGAAAGGGGAAGTGTGGGTGCTGTGGAGGAAGGGGATAAAAGCAGCAGAAAGCAAAAATTCACATTCAAAGGACCCTCAGCAAAAATCTGGAGTTAATTCTGCAAGGTAGACGTGGGTTTGAGCTGCTTGGTCCTGATGGGTCAGGGACAAAGTCACAGCAGAGCAATCCCAGGTAAAAACTGGAGCTTCCAAAATCTTCCAGCTGCACATTCCAGTGCTCCAGCACCACATTTTCCTGGAAATTGCACAGAGAACTGAGTGCAGCAATCTGAAACTTCCAGATTTTCTACCTGCACATTTCCAGTGCACAGGGCATAGATCAGAGCAAGCCCAGAGAGAAACTGGAGCTTCCAAACATTGCAGCTGCACATTCCAGTGCTCCAGCCCCACATTTCTCCTGGAAATTGCACAGAGCAATCCCAGATAAAAACTGGAGCTTCCAAACCCTTCCAGCTGCACATTCCAGTGCTCCAGCCCCACATTTCTCCTGGAAATTGCACAGGGCATTGAGTGGAGCAATCTCAGATCAGAAACTGAAACTTCCACATTTTCCAGCTGCACATTCCAGTGCTCCAGCACCACATTTCTCTTGGAAACTGCAGAGGGCATCAAGCAAAGCAGACCCAGATAAAAACTGGAGCTTCCAAACCTTCCAGCTGCACATTCCCAGTGCCCCAATGTCACAGAGCTCCTGGAAATTGCACTGGGCATCAAGAAGACCAATCTCAGATGGAAACTGGAGCTTCCAAACCTTCCAGCTGCACATTCCCAGTGCTCCGGCCCCACAATGCTCCTGGAGACTGCACAGAGATCTGAGAGCAGCAATTTCAGACAGAAACTGAAACTTCCAAATCTTCCAGCTGCACATTCCCAGTGCTCCAGCACCACATTTCTTCTGGAAATTGCACAGGCACTGAGTGCAGTAATCCCAGATAAAAACTGGAACTCCAAACATTCCAGCTGCACATTCCAGTGCTGCAGTGTCCCAGAGGTGCTGGAAATGGCACTGAGCAGCCCCCATAAAGCAGCAGCCCCAGCACTGCTGTAAATTCACCCTACAAGAGGGCAGTTTTGGGATCGAGGGGGCAGTTTTGGGATCGAGGGGGCAGTTTTGGGATTCCAAAGCCCCCATCAGCTCCCCCCAGTGCCTGTACTCACATCAGTGATCCTGCACAGAGCTCGGATGGCCGGGCCTCGATAGACATCCTCCTTGCCTGTCATGTCTTTGGTGAGACTGAAAGCACCAAACACCCCGTTAGCACCTCCTGATCACCCCAATCCCACAGGGACTGTGTGACATCCACCCCACCGGGCTGCTCTGCCCTGTTAGCACCTCCTGATCAGCCCAATCCCACAGGGACTGTGTGACATCCACCCCACCCAGCTGCTCTGCCTCTGCTGAGGAACAGCCTGCTCATAATCAGCTTCATTTGACATTTATCAACATCAAAATAAATGCACAACCCATTGAATTGCTGTGCCATGGCCTGCTTTGCTAAGCTCATTCTGTTTCTTGGTGCTGCTGCTTGCTCCACATGGAATTTTCATTTAGAAATACTGAGCAAAGTTCACTTTGGCTTATTTTCTATATTTCTAAAGCTGTTCAGCAATCCAACAACAGATGCAATTTTTGCTCTTGCAACAGCTGCAATGTCTATTTTTGCAGTTAAAAAATTAAGAGTTCACTCTTAAAAAATTAAGAGTTCAGAATGAACTGGGCTTTGCTCTGCTTTTCTTTAATTGCCCTGACTGCAAAGTCCCAGCCTAAACTCTGACAAAACAGGAATTAAAAACCCCAACACCGCAAACCACAGGAAAACAAAGTAACAGCCACTTGATAAACTGAATTCTGCCAGAGAGAGGAAACAAAATAACAACCAGAGGTGTATCACAGAACTGCTGTATCCCTATAAAACCTCAACTGTAGCAGCTCAACCACAGCCAGGGAGCTGCAGCCCCTTTTCCAGAGGTGTAAAAATCCTTTTCCCGGGTTCTGGAGGGGGTCCCACCTGCTGGTGACAATGATGACATCCTCAGAGATATTGGCCATCTCTTTGATTGTCAGGTAACACATTCTTCTGAGGGTTTGCTGTGGAAATGGGAAGAAAAAGATTAAACTCAAAGGTAATTAGAGGTTTTAAAAGATAAATGAAGAAAAAAATTAAATATTTCACTTTGAAAGAAAAAGAAGCTTTTAAACAAAACACATTGTTTTCAACTCAAAGTTAAAAGTGCAGAACTACATTTGACCCCTGGATAAGAGCCAAACTCCCTGACATCAAACTAATCAGAAGAGGAAGACATCAATGTTTGGTAAAATGATAAGAACGGATACAAAAATTCATTATAATTATCAAAGAAGTGATGCAGCATATCTGTACTCAGAAGCCTCACAATCATCAGTTAAAAGCTTTGAAAATAATTTTGTTATTGTAAAAAAAAGGAAACACATGTGAAGTGTTGACATCAAGTCTTTGAAAACAATTAACTTTATATTTTAAAAAATATCCACATTTACTTTTTAAATGTGGATATGAGAAACACTTTAAACACACTGCACTCCCAAAAATGTTGTGACATCTTTGAACAGCTACACCTTCCTTGGACAAAACCCTTTCTAATTAAAGTTAATGAGCCCCATCCCATGGAATACACTGCAGAAGAGATCACAGGAGGACTTCACACTCTGCTGAGCCCAAAGCTGAATTCCCAAACTCAATTCCCAAACCATTCTATGGTTTTTAGGGTGCTCTCATCCCTTGCCTCAATGAGCTCGAGGCTGATCCATGTGCTGATCTGCAGGCACTTTTGGAATTCCATTTCCCATTACGCAGATGGAGATTTGCACAAGTGGCACTGCTTTGTGAAGCCAGGCTTTGTCACAGCCCCGCTCTTACAGCAGTAATTCATTCACCCAGAGCCCACACAACAACCACATGGTGCTACCCAGCCCTTGATCCCCACAGCAGAGCTCCATTCACCCAGAGCCCACACAACAACCACATGGTGCTACCCAGCCCTTGATCCCCACAGCAGAGCTCCATTCACCCAGAGCCCACACAACAACCACATGGTGCTACCCAGCCCTTGATCCCCACAGCAGAGCTCCTCCTGTGCAGCGCTGCCTCCCACACCCCGAAGCCCAGCGCTGGCAGCTCCTGCAAGCCCAGGCAGAGCAGGGAGAGGCAAAACCCAGGTTCTTACATCGTTGGACTGAAACAATCTGGTCATGGCAAAAAAAGCTTCCGTGGCTTCCGTGGTCCCAAAGTGCTCACCCTGAAACCAGCAGAGAGGAAAAGCAGGAATTAAAACCCAGCTCCTTTTCTAATGCCCTCCCACACAGCAGGAATCTCTCCTTGGAGATTTTCTCCTGAAAGAAACCATCCTGTCCTTCCCAGGGAATCCACAATTCTCTGCTCTAAATGCCCTCCACAGAGATGGAAGTTTCCCAAAGAGTTTTCCCTGTGGAAAACATCTTTCCCACTAAAAATGTTAAATATTTCCCACTAAAATATTATTCAAATTCATTCTGGATGGAGAGAAATCCTGACAGTTACCTGGTTCAGCAGGTACAGGATCTTGGTAAGGATGTGGAGGCATCTCCGTGGGTTTATGGGGGTCTCATTGAAGAGCCGTGCCTGGGGATGAAACAGATTCTGCTTGAACAGGTCCCAACAATGATTACTTCTCTTTAACATCAAATTAAATTAATCTGTTTCCAGCATAGGAGCTTGTAATTTTATTTGTATTATATGTGTCTTAGAGAACGTGTTCAAAATTCAGTGAATCTGTTTCCAGCTGGGCAATATGTAATTTTTATTTGTATTAAACAGAGGCTCAGAAAACGTGTTCAAAATTCAGTGAATCTGTTTCCAGCCAAGTAGTTTGTAGTTTTAATTTGTATTAAATGAGTCTCAAATAATGTGTTCAAAATTCAGTGAATTGGTTTTCAACAGAGCAGCTTGTAATTTTTATTTTTATTAAATGTGAGGCTCAGAGAACGTGTTCAAAATTCAATGAATCTGTTTCCAGCCAAGCAGCTTGTAATTTTTATTTGTATTATATGTGTCTTAGAGAATGCGTTGAAAATTAAAAGAATCTGTTTCCAGCTGGGCAACATGTAATTTTTATTTCTATTAAATATGAGTCTCAGAAAATGTGTTCAAAATTCAGTGAATCTGTTTCCAGCTGGACAACATATAATTTTTATTTCTATTAAATATGAGTCTCAGAAAATGTGTTCAAAATTCAATGAATCTGTTTCCAACAGAGCAACTTGTAATTTTTATTTGTATTATATGTGTCTTAGAGAACGTGTTCAAAATTCAGTGAATCTGTTTCCAGCTGGGCAATATGTAATTTTTATTTGTATTAAATAGAGGCTCAGAAAATGTGTTCAAAATTAAGCAAATCTGTTTCCAGCCAAGCAGCTTGTAGTTTTAATTTGTATTAAATGAGTCTCAAATAATGTGTTCAAAATTCAGTGAATTGGTTTTCAACAGAGCAGCTTGTAATTTTTATTTTTATTAAATGTGAGGCTCAGAGAACGTGTTCAAAATTCAATGAATCTGTTTCCAGCCAAGCAGCTTGTAGTTTTAATTTGTATTAAATATGAGGCTCAGAGAATGTGTTCAAAATTCAATGAATCTGTTTCCAGCCAAGCAGCTTGTAATTTTTATTTGTATTAAATATGAGTCTGTGTAAATATGAGAATAGGTTCTTGTATCTTTCGTTTGCAGCAATCTGAACAAAGCACAAACAACTCAATTTGCCATCTGGAAGTGGCAAAAATGCCTGAAAATACAACATTTTTTCTTCAGGAAGAGCCCCCTGAGATGCCACACGCCCATGTGGGAGGCAGAAGCCACGAGTCACCTAATTACCCTAAAAACCCCTCGTTAACTGCAGATAAAATAATTTACTGACACTTTGTGTGGTTCCAATGAGTTCTGTGAATTTGGCCATGCACATTTCGTGTGGTTCCAATGAGTTCTGTGAATTTGGCCATGCACATTTCGTGTGGTTCCAATGAGTTCTGTGAATTTGGCCATGCACATTTCGTGTGGTTCCAATGAGTTCTGTGAATTTGGCCATGCACATTTCGTGTGGTTCCAATGAGTTCTGTGAATTTGGCCATGCACATTTCGTGTGGTTTCAATGAGTTCTGTGAATTTGGCCATGCACATTTCGTGTGGTTCCAATGAGTTCTGTGAATTTGGCCATGCACATTTCGTGTGGTTTCAATGAGTTCTGTGAATTTGGCCATGCACATTTCGTGTGGTTCCAATGAGTTCTGTGAATTTGGCCATGCACATTTCCCCACGAGCAAGCAGGAATTCCAGAATTACCCTGGGACCGTCCCTACCTCCTGGAGCACAGCGCTCTTCTCCAGATGCTGGAAAGGGTTGGAGCCACTGCCTGGGGAAACAGAAACCTCTGAGCCGTGGAAGTGAATTCCTCACAGCCCAGCTGAGCACACAGAGCAGCCCAAACTCAACACAACCACCCCAAACCAGTGCCACTCCTCTGGGAATACCTGATGGTGGCCAGCAGCTTTGAATCCGCTTCCTAAAGTGGTAAATTCAGAGTTACAGAAAGAATAAAGGTAAAAAAACCCAAAACTTGAGAGGAAGAAAATGGTTTGCTATTTCAAACACCTTTAATACCTTTTATTACCTTTCATATACCAAATATTTTTAATATTTCTTAATACATAGATGGCCTTTACATAAAACTATTTCCTTTTCCCACTTTCTTAATTTCATTATAAATATATAATTTCCTAATCCACTTGTTTTTATTATATTATATATATTATTATATATCATTATATCTATTATATATATTTTATTTTATATTATGTCATATGCTATAATATATTATAATATATATTAATATATATTCTATTCTATTCTATATATATTATATAATATATAATATATAATATATAATATATAATATATATAATATATTATATATATAATATATTATATATAATATAATATATATAATATATATAATATATAATATAATATAAATTGTGATATAATACATAACTATTTAAATTATATATAATATATATAAAACAAAAATAAAAATTTTAGAACAGTAACTAATACTTGGTCTTTACCTTCTTCTTCCTAAGTTTAAATAATGTTTTGTAATTAAAAAAAGTCCATGTTACAAATTTCAAATAATTATGTATTACATTAAAAGTAAAAATAATTGAAATTTAATTTCTCAATTAAATAATTTAGCCTTTATAAGCCTTACATTAAAAAAATCACTATTTTATAACTTTTAATTAAATACTGTAAAAGTCACAACTTATAACAGAAATAAAAAATAACAAACATCTAAACCTAAACACAGAATTCTATCTCTAACACTTCAATCTCAATTTTAACAAAAATAGGAAAAAAACCCCAAACCAACAGCAGGGTGCTGCAAGCCCTGCCCAGCCTGGCCTTGGGCATTGCAGGGCTAGGGCTATTACATAGGGTTTGTTATAGAAATATAGAGGGTTTATTCTATCCTAGAGGGTTTATTATATAAATACATGTCATCAATTCTCTGTTTTTTTTTTTTTTTTTAGGGGTGAAACATCTGCACTGAGCAGAGACAGGGATAAAACCCTCTCTAAAAAGGGAGAGCAAACAGACCCCAGTTCCTTTAGATTTGTCACCAGAGGGGAGAAATCCTTCGTCGGTCAGTCCCTACAGCTGAAACACAAATTGCCCTGAGCTGCAGAGATGAGAGACCCCGGCAGCACGGCCTGGGCTGCAAGGAGATTTCAGGATCATTCACTTCCACCTGCTGCCACCAGCAGGGACATTTCCACTAGCCCAGCCCGCTCCAGCCTGGCCTGGGGCACTTGCAGGGACGCAGCCACGCTGCTCTGGGAATTCTGTGTCACCTCAGCACCTCCCTGACCCCCAAACCCCCCTCAGCATCCCACTCACCTCAGCACCTCTCACCAGCTCCCTCAGCTCAGTATCTCTCAGCACAGCATCTCCCTCCCTCACCTCAGCACCTTCCTCAGCTCAGCATCTCCCTCACCTCACCACCTCCCTGAACTCAGCACCTTCCTCAGCTCAGCATCTCCCTCAGCACCTTCCTCAGCTCAGCACCTTCCTCAGCTCAGCACCTTCCTTCCTCACCTCAGCACCTTCCTCACCCCAGCCTCTCCCTCAGCACCTTCCTCAGCTCAGCATCTCCCTCAGCACCTTCCTCAGCTCAGCATCTCCCTCACCTCAGCACCTTCCTCAGCTCAGCACCTTCCTCAGCTCAGCACCTCCCTGAACTCAGCACCTTCCTGAACTCAGCATCTCCCTCAGCTCAGCACCTTACTCAGCTCAGCACCTTCCTCAGCTCAGCACCTTCCTCACCTCAGCATTTCCCTCAGCTCAGCACCTTCCTCACCTCAGCATTTCCCTCATCTCAGCACCTTCCTCACCTCAGCACCTTCCTCACCTCAGCATCTTCCTCACCTCAGCATCTCCCTCACCTCAGCATCTCCCTCAGCACCTCCCTGAACTCAGCACCTCCCTCACCTCAGCACCTTCCTCACCTCAGCACCTTCCTCACCTCAGCACCTTCCTCACCTCAGCACCTTCCTCACCTCAGCATCTCCCTCACCTCAGTACCTTCCTCAGCTCAGCACCTCCCTGAACTCAGCATCTCCCTCACCTCAGCACGTTCCTTCCTCACCTCAGCACCTTCCTCAGCTCAGCATCTCCCTCACCTCAGCACCTCCCTCGGCATCTCCCTCACCTCAGCATCTCCCTCAGCACCCTCCTCACCTCAGCACCCCCCTCACCTCAGCACCTCCCTCACCTCAGCACCTCCCGCACCTCAGCACCTCCCGCACCTCAGCACCTCCCGCACCTCAGCACCTCCCGCACCTCCACCCCGCGTTCACCCCAACCCCCGCCGTCTCCTCAGCCCCCTCCCGGCCCCAGCACAGCTCCCCTCGCCGCCAACCCCCCCGTACCGGACTCCTCGTCCTTTTTATCGAACTTCTTGATCATGGCGGCCCCGCTCCCGCTCGCTCCGAGAGCCGCCGCCTCAGCAGCCCCGCCGGAAGCCCCGCCCCCGTCCGGCTCTCTGGCATCTGATTGGGCATCGGCGCTGTCAATCAGTCCCGGGGCTTTCCGTCTCGCCAAGCCGCGCCCCCGCCCGCGCGCTGAGGGGCGGGGCCAGAGTGAGAGCGCGTCTTAAAGGAGCCGCGTCGTTATTTTTTGAGGGGAGTGAGGTTCCGCTGGCCGACAGAGAGATAAATAAATAGCTAAATAAATAATCTGCGCTCCTGGCCAAGAAACGGAGACTCCTGTGGAGTTCACAAGGAATTTACGTGGAATTCACATGGAATTGGCATCGAATTCACGTGGAATACACGTGGCAATCCAACCCTCTGGGGCCTTTGGCAACAGCTGGGGTGAGTGAAGCAACTCCTGCGTAACTCTTATGTAACTCACATTTAACTCCCGTGACAAACCACACATTGAACCCCTTGGCAAAAAAAAAAAAACCAACAAAACTCTCATGTAACTCATGTGTTAACAAGTTAACAAAGTTAACTCTCAAGGCAAAGAAACCATTGAACCCACTGGCAAAATAAAGGATTGCCATTAATCTGCCAAGTAACTTCCATGTAACTCGTGTGTAACTCACAGGGAACTCACAAGTAACTCTCAGGTTACTATCCAGACTAAACAACCATAGCAGCCCATTGGCAAAAAAAGGATTCTCATTAATGTCCCCATGTAACTCATGTGTAACTCACAAGGAACTCACATGTAATTCCCAATTAATTCCCATGTAACTTGTGTCATTCTCAAGGAACTCACAAGTAACTCTCAAATAACTTTCTAGACTAAACAACTATTTGAGCGTTTGGCAAAAATTGAAAAAAGATTCCCATTAATCCCTCAAGTAACTCCCATGTAATTTGCAAGGAACTCACATGTACATCCCACGTAATTCCCAATTAATTCCCGTGTAACTTGTGCAGCTTGCAAGGAATTCACTAGTAATTCTCACCTAACTCTCCATATAAAACAAACATTTGAGCCCTTTGCCAAAAAAAAAAAAAAATCCCAATAATCTCCCAAGTAATTCCCATATAATTCCCATGTACCTCATATGTAACTTGCAAGGAACCGACATATAATTCCCATGTAATTCCCAAGAAATTCCCTTGTAACTCATGTATAACTCACAAGGAATTGACATGTAATTCCCATGTAATTCCTATGTAATTCCCATGCAATTCCCAATTCATTCCCATGTAACTCATGTGTAACTCAGAAGTAACTCACATGTAAATACAAAATAATTCCCATGTAACTCATCTGTAACTTGCAAGGAACCCACATGTAATTCCTAAGTAGTTCCCAAGTAATTTCCATGTAATTCCCAAGTAATTCCCATGTAATGTATGTGTAACTCATGTATAACTCACACATAACTCTTTTAACACATCAAGCCTTTGAGCCCCTTTAGAAAAAACTGCCTAAAGTCATGCCAGGGCAGGTTTAGGTTGGATGTTGGGAAAATTCTTTGTTGGGAAAATTTGTGCCCATTCCCAGAGGGATTAAACACCCTGGGGATGTGGCACTTGGGGACACGGGCAGTGCTGGGAATGGGACTAAGTTTTCCCTAAAATATGAGGAATTGGGATATTTACTGTTATTAGCAATTTATTTGGTGATAGATATTTATTTCCTGTTGGATATTTATTTGCTGTTAGATGTTTATTAGCACATGTTCCTATTGATAGTTGTTTTCTATTGTTTGATACTATCTGTTATTAAATCCCTATTATTAGGTATATAATATCTATCTATTATTAGTAGATATTTAGATTAAATAAAGAGGGGAAGTGATGCCTCAGGGTTTGGCTTTTCTATTTTTCCCATTCTGTGCTGCTTTAGTGTGTGGGGCTGGGTTCACATTCAGGGATGGTGAGCAGTGTGCACAGAGCAGGGAGACAAAACAATTCCTGCTCCAGCTGGGCACCAAGGACAAATGCCCCAAATCTCAGCCCAGGAGCACAAACCCCGTGGGCTGGAGAGAGAAAAACAAGCAGGGTGGGACTGCCTGGGCTAAAGCTGCAATGGGACAATGAACTGCCCTGTGTGGGTAAAAATTCCAGTGCTTTTGGCTTGGAGCAGGGGTTGTAAGGGAAGGATTTTGTTTTACTCCTCAAAACACCAGCAGCAAATGGGCTTCTGAAACAAGGGGGGTAGAGGATGGGTTTATTTCCTAAAATAAAAAGTGAGATATATATAGTATATAGTATATAGTATATAGTATATAGTATATAGTATATAGTATATACTATATACTATATACTATATACTATATACTATATACTATATACTATATATATATAATATAGTATAATATATAATACATAATAATATATAATATATAATACATAACATATAATATATAACATATAACATATAACATATAATATATATGATATATTATATAAATGATATGATATGATATGATATGATGATATATGATATGATATAATATATATGCTATATGCTATATGCTATATGCTATATTATATATAATATATTATATATAATATATTATATATTATATATTATATATTATATATTATATATTATATATTATATATTATATATTATATATTATATATTATATATAGTGTGTTATATATCATTTATCATTTATCATACGTTATTTTAACCGTTGTCCCTGCCTGTATCCTGTTAAATCCAGCAGCAGTGACTTGGACAGGCTGGAGCACAAAGCCATGAGCCCATTTTAAAATTTTCTTTCCAAAGCTGGATTTTTCATGGTATTTTAGGAACTTGACAATGAAAAACTTCTGAATTTCATCCCATTTTCCTGACTTCTCTTGCTTGTAATCCACCATCCAGGGAGTTGTGAAAACTGCTGGGGTAATTTATGAGTTCTTAAACTTAATTCTGGTTCTTTCCTGTGCTGCTGAGCCAGGTTTAACAGCCCAGACAACAATTCTGGGCAGGACATCAGGAGTGGGGTGACCTTTCCTGCCACATCCTGCTCAAGTGGAAACACATCCTACTCCTGACAGAATTATTTTCTCCTGAATAACCCCCTGGTAAATAAATGCAGATAAACTCCATGGTCTCCAGATAAAGAGACTGGAGTGATGAATGGGTTCATTCAGTGCCTTTCCCCCTCAAACTGAGGAAAGAAATCAACATTAAAATGTCAGGGATTATTTCAAATTTCTGGTTTCCCTTCCCCATTCCCATTTCTGGTTTCCCTTCCCATTCCCTCTCTTCAGCATTTTTGGGGTCTCCAGTTTACAGAAGTGATTCCCATCCCACTGGGAATGAAGACTGGCAGGGCTGCCAGAGCTCAGATTGGATTTTATGGAGTGACCTGAGGGATTTGGGAATTTCCATCTAAAAGCTGCCCTGCTTTTCCCTTGTTTTTCCAAATGGGAGTTGTGTGCTGCATTCCAAACCCCAGGGACAGGGAAGTTCAGGGCAAACTGGACACCTGTGATATATAATATATAATATATTATTTTTAAAATATATATAATATTTTATTTTATATGTTATATGTTATATAATATGTTATGTGCAATATATATAATATATAATATATAATATATAATATATAATATATTATATATTATATATTATATATTATATATTATATATTATATATAACATACAATACACATTATGTAATATATTATCTATTATTTTAAATATATAATATTTTTATTTTATTTAATATGTTATGTTTTATATAATATATAACATATATTTTACATAATATATTAATTCTATATAATATATTAGTGTTTATATTATAATATTAATATTATATATTAATTATATATATTTTAGATATTAGATATAAATTATATTATATTATATTATATTATATTATATTATAGCATTGCATTGCATTGCATTGCTTTGCATTGCATTGCATTATATATATAACACTTATAACAGGTATTGTTATAATATATAAAATGTATTCCATATTAAGTACATTTAATATATATTAAATATATCAATATATTTAACATACTTAATATATTAAATTATTTTATGTTTTTAATATTTTTCATATATTATAAATTATATTTTATTATATAGTATCATATATTAAATATGTTATCTATTATATGTGTATAACATTAGATATATTACACATCACAATATAGAATATAATATATAATATTATATAATGCTGTAATGTAATGTAATGTAATATAATATAATATAATATAATATAATATAATATAATATAATAGTGGGATATTTTTTGTCCCACATCCAGGATATTTATCCCAGGATTTATCCTCCCAGGATGAGGAGGGAAACACAACCACCCACAGGGATGCTGTGGGTGCTTCCCAGCCTGTTCCTGCCACGCTCCCAGCTCTGGGGTTTCCACTGAAACTCGAGGGTTTGTAATCTCAGCCACCTGCAGGAAGAGGAATTGTTCCAAAGCAAATCCCTCAGCAAATGTCACAGGCAAGTTTTTCCAGCAGTTTTTCTTCCTCTTTAACACATCATCTCCTTCAAGTGCTTGTAGAGGTCAAGGAGAACATCCCAGCTTTAATTCCAAGGGGAATATTTGGGTTTCCGTACAAGTTTTTCCAGTGATTTAACACAGGCTTATATTCAAGAATCCCAAGCTATCAGAATTCACAGCTGTTGATAGCAGAGCCAAGTGGAATTTGATAATTATTGACTTTAAAGATAAAGTTTAAAAAGAAGGGGAAAAGGAAACAAACCCCATGTGATGGACATTTATTTATTTATTCCTAGAAAGTGAAGGTGCAAGGGTCCATACAAATCTTCCCTCTTCCTTCTCACCCTCAGAGAACAAAACAATGTATGAATTCTTTTTGTTGCAGGAGAAACCCTCTGGGAATGTTATTTCAGGGAAAAGGGGATGTGTCCAAGCCTCCAGCTGGAATTTTCACAACCTGTTTTGTCAGTGCTCTTCCCTCCTAGAACAGCATCAAATAATTGAGTTGGATTAAATAAAACCTGGGACCAAAATCTGTTCATTCTGTTTGGGCAAAGGCTGCTTCTCAAAAACAGCCTCGCTTCTGAGAATTGAAAGTTCCCAGACCAGAAGTTGAGACCTGAAGCAAGCTCAAAATAACCCGGTGGTTTCACGGGTGCTTTCCCTCACAGGGAAACCGAGGTGAAATCCAGAAAACCCCCCCGGAGATCCCCTGAGCCGAGCCCAGCCACCCACCCTGCTGCTCCCGCTGCATTCCTGGAGCGTCACACTCCCGACACTCCGGCAGGGAGAGATTTCCCTTGGGAAGGCTGGAATCTCTCTAGCCCGAGGTCACAAATGCAGCACAGACACCTCGTTTTTACCAATTCTGCCAAATCCCAGCCAAAACAGGAAATGTTTGTTGTAAAACTGCAGCAAGTGTTACACGTGGTGTATTTTAGCTTTTATGAGAGAATGACCTTGCAAAGCTTAGCACTGGATCTTCTCCTTCTCCTTCTCCTTCTCCTTCTCCTTCTCCTTCTCCTTCTTATTCCTTTTCACCATCTCCTCATTCTCCTTGCTTTTCTCCTTCTCCTTCTCTTTCATTTCTCCTTCTCCCTTTCCACCTTCTCCTTCCTTTTCTCCTTCTCCTCCTCCTTCTCCTTCTTCCTTTTCACCTTCTCCTCCTCATTCTCTTTCATTTTCACCTTCTTTTTCTCATTTTCCTTCCTTTTCTCCTCTTCTGTCCTTTTCTCCTTCTCCATCTTCCTTTTCACCTTCTCCTCCTCATTCTCCTTCCTTTTCTCCTTCCTTTTCTCCTTCTCCTTCTCCTTCTCTCATTAAAAAAAAAAAAAAAATCATAATTCCCATGGCACAAAATGTTACCACCGGAATTTTTTCCTTTCTCTTCATTCCCAGGGCAATATTTTGACTTTTCCAGGTGTCTCCAAGCACAATGGGCAGCGCTGCCTCGGGACAGAATCTGGGCCCAGCAACTGCTCCTTGCTGGATTAAAAGGAGGTAATTAAAATGAAAGTAATTAACCTGATGGGAAACCAGCCCAGGCTGCCAAACACAGACCATTTCCTGGGACCATTTTCTCTGAGCACATTGAATTATCAGGGACGAATCACAGTCCCAAATATTCCTTGGAGAATGAACTCACATCCTGAGCATGTTTTCGGTACTCAGTGCAGGAATCTGTGAGAGCTGATAAGAAATTAGGTAAATCCTGCTTAAATCCTCCCAGGTAAACAAAAGCTGATTAATAACTGGTGTTTGGACCATTCTGCTCCTTGAGGCAGAGTTTTGGTTTCTGTTTCTGGAATAAGAATGCAAAGGAATACTTTTGTCCTGGAAGGAGATGGATCCTCATCCCTGGTGCTTTAAAACTAGGAGTTTGTCTTGCTTTGGACACTAATCTCTAGTCCTGACTTAAAATCCAGCTTTTTTTACCCAGGAATCTCCAGTTCAAGAGAAACATCCAAGAACACAAAACCCTTCCATGAGCTGCATGCAAGGAGAAACCTGGAACTCCTCAACCCTTCCACCTGTGCTGCTGCATCCTCCAGCTTCCCTTCCCTGGAGCTGCTGGGGGGCCTCAGGAATTCCCACCTGGATGCTGAAGTGTCCCTTCACCAAACCAGCTGGACAGGGAAGCATCCCTTGAACCCCCCAGGAACTCATGCGTGGAAAACGTGGGAGAACTGTCCATACCAAGAGCCCCAGCTGCCTGAGCAAGGTGAGGAACAAGGGATAATCCTCATTCCCTCAAGGTTGGAGTGACACGGCCTGGAATCATCCCAAGTGGAAATGTACCATTGTTAGCAGAGCTTTGAAAACAAAATCTTCCAGTAATTCCCAGCTTGAGTTGTCCCAGGGTGGAAACTTCCTGATGACTTATGGGAAATCATGGAATCTGAGAATGGCTTGGAAAGGATCCCAAGGATCACCCAGTGCCACCCCTGCCATGGCAGGGACACCTCCCACTGTCCCAGGCTGCTCCAGCCCCAGTGTCCAACCCTGGCCACTGCAGGGATCAGGGGCAGCCCCAGCTGCTGTGGCAATGCCAGCCCAGGCAGGAATTCCTCATTGCCAAGATGCCACCCATGGCTGCCCTCTGGCAGTGGGAGCCATTCCCTGTGTGCTGTCCCTGCAGGCCTTGTCCCCAGTCCCTCTGCAGCTCTGCTGGAGCCCCTGCAGGCCCTGAAATGTGCTGGGAGCTCTCCCTGGAGCCTTCTCCAGGCTGAAGGGCTGGTGCAGAGGGCCTGGTGTTAACCAGGGATCTGGTTAATTAAATGGCTGCTGTAATTGGAGCAAACCCTATCCATGTAAATGTTCAAATAGTCAATGATTAAGTGCTGCTCAAACCTTTTGTGCCCTCATCCTTTTGCACCCTCTCCAGCCCGTCCCCATATTAATAATTCTGATTTGATCCTGACCTGGAGCTCATTTCATCCATGTGATAAAAAATAGAATGGACTGAGCCAGGGACATGGAATGTTGGAGAGAATCCAGAGGAGGCCACCAGGGTGATCAGAGGGATGGAGCAGCTGGGAGGAAAGGCTGGGAGAGCTGGGGGTGCTCACCTGGAGCAGGGAGGGATCCAGGGAGAGCTGGGAATGTTCCCCTGGAGCAGGGAAGGCTCCAGGGAGAGCTCCCAGCACATTGCAGGGCCTGCAGGGGCTCCAGCAGAGCTGCAGAGGGACTGGGGACAAGGCCTGCAGGGACAGCACACAGGGAATGGCTCCCACTGCCAGAGGGCAGCCATGGGTGGCATCTTGGCAATGAGGAATTCCTGCCTGGGCTGGCATTGCCAGAGCAGCTGGGGCTGCCCCTGATCCCTGCAATGGCCAGGGTTGGACACTGGAGCTGGAGCACCTGGGACAGGGGGAGGTGTCCCTGCCATGGCTGGGGGATGGGAAAAGATGATTTTAAGATCCCTTCCCACCCAAACTTTTCCATAATTTGATGAAATTTATATTAAAACCTGGTTTTGCCAATTCCACTGATGGTGGTGGTGACGAGACAGTGGTGACAACCCAGCCCAAAAATTGCTTCTCAGATGTTCAAAGCCCTTGAAAACAACCTCCAACACATGAGCTTGGATGTGGGGTGGATGATTCCAAAGGTGAATTCCTCTGGAGATCCAGATGCTGTGCCCAGCCCTTGCTGTTCTCCCTGCCCCAAGGGAGGGATCCTTTGGCATCACATCCTTGTCCTGGTGCTGGATGGGAAGGATCCTTTGATGCTGCACCTTGGGGAGGTCACAAAGGGCTCCCTGAGACAGGGACCTGGCAAGGCTTGGTGGGATCATCCCACAAATACGGGAAAATTCCCTCTGACCACCCCAGAGCTGCTCTGGAACTCAATTCCTGAGCTGGGAGTTCCTTCCCAGCTGCACCCCACACTCACAGGGTCAGACCACTCACCCCACGTTTGCCATGGCAGAGCCTCAGATGTCTCAACCCTTAAATAATTTTAATCTCAGTGCAGTAAATAAATAATAAAACAACAGCTCAAGCTGGTGCCTCTCAGGAGGTAAAGGACACCCTGGGTTTGGACCTTCACAGTCCAAGCATGGAAAATTCCGGATTCCTCAGCTCCTGCCATAGCTCTGAGTGTCTGGTCACTTGGCTGGACCACAGGTCCCTGTCCCTTTGCTGGTCAGTGCCAGCTCATGTCCTGTTGTCCCCAGCTCACGTCCTCTGGTCCCCAGCTCATGTCCTGCTGTCCCAGCTCATGTCCTGCTGTCCCCAGCTTGTGTCCTGTTGTTCCCAGCTCATGTCCTGCTGTCCCAGCTCATGTCCTGCTGTCCCAGCTCATGTCCTGCTGTCCCCAGCTCATGTCCTGCTGTCCCAGCTCATGTCCTGCTGTCCCCAGCTTGTGTCCTGTTGTTCCCAGCTCATGTCCTGCTGTCCCAGCTCATGTCCTGCTGTCCCCAGCTCATGTCCTGCTGTTCCCAGCTCATGTCCTGCTGTCCCCAGCTTGTCCTGTTGTCCCAGCTCATGTCCTGTTGTCCCCAGCTCATGTCCTGCTGTCCCCAGCTTGTCCTGTTGTCCCAGCTCATGTCCTGCTGTCCCCAGCTCATGTCCTGCTGTCCCCAGCTCATGTCCTGTTGTTCCCAGCTCATGTCCTGCTGTCCCCAGCTCATGTCCTCTGGTCCCCAGCTCATGTCCTGCTGTCCCAGCTCATGTCCTGCTGTCCCCAGCTTGTCCTGTTGTCCCAGCTCATGTCCTGCTGTCCCCAGCTCATGTCCTGCTGTCCCAGCTCATGTCCTGTTGTCCCCAGCTCATGTCCTCTGGTCCCCAGCTCATGTCCTGCTGTCCCCAGCTCATGTCCTGCTGTCCCCAGCTTGTCCTGTTGTCCCAGCTCATGTCCTGCTGTCCCCAGCTCATGTCCTCTGGTCCCCAGCTCATGTCCTGTTGTCACCACGCAGAGCTGGACCTGCCACTTGCACTGAGTGTGTTCCTGAGCAGCCAATCACTCCCTAGCTCTGGTTTTTCATGGAAAGGCTCGAGGATTTCCATGGAAGGTATTGCAAAAAGTGCCCTTCCCTGCCTGGAGGGATCACGGCCCTGCAGGTAAACTCTCACCCAGTTGTGCTTATCTTCTGGAAGATTAGCAGCTGCAGAGCTCGTTTGCATCAGCAGCACCAAAACCCTCATCTGGAAAGCTCAGACACAATTGGATTGTTTATTTCCTTTGGAGGAGTCCTTGAGAGGACAGGCAAAGTCTTCCCCTGCAGGCTGAATTTTCTCTCCCCCAGGCTGAGCTGACCAGGCTGAGCTGCAGCCCAGAGTGCTGTGAACCCTGCCCTGCTGACATTTCCCAGCCGGGATCCTGTGGGTTCCCAGCCCGTCCAGAGTACAGCCACAGGCGTCACCAGGCACCCTGGGCACTGGGACAGCCCTCAGCTGCAGGGCAGCTCCCCGCATCCTCTCTTTGCTCTTCCTCAACATCTTCATGGTGAGATTTTTGTGGTTTGGGTTTGTTTGCTTTTTGTTAGGGTCAGGATTAAATGTATGAGACAGCATTTCTTGCTTGGATTCAGATATTTCCTAGTTCTGGTTCTTATTTCTATTTCAGTCTCACAAACTGTGAGTTTTATATATTCCACTCAAAAACACAAAAAATGGAGTTGTATCTCTTTCTTTAGAAGGTTTTTTTAAGGATAAAATGTTTAGTTAAGAAATTATACTTTAATTATTTTTACTTTTAACTTAATGACTAACTACCTGTGGCCTGCAATGTGGACTTTTTTGTCCAATTACACAACACCCCCCAAACCCAGGGAGAAGAAGGTGAAGAAGAAGAAGAAGTAGTCACCACCCTAAAATCTCTATCTTGTTATATCTATATCTATAAATCTATTACTATATATCTATTACTATATATCTAGATATATAAATATATAGATATATAGTATATATACATACAATATATCTATATATATACTATATATGTATATGTATCAATATATAGATATATAGTATATATCTATACTATATGTATATGTATATATACACTATATATACTATATATCTATATCTGTATCTATATATCCATTACTGCATTCTAAACCCTTAAACTCTGAGTTTCCCCCCCTATGATCTCACACACTTCCATTCAAACTGCACACCCACAGTCCCAGTTCCACCATTCCATTCTGGAAGCTTCTCCAGGCCTCAGCTAAGTGCAGGGTTCTCTGGGGGTCAGTGCTGGCAGCACAGAAATCTCCAATTCCCAGCACAGAAATCTCCAATTCCCAGAACAGAAATCTCCAATTCCCAGCACAGAAATCTCCAATTCCCAGCACAGAAATCTCCAATTCCCAGCACAGAAATCTCCAATTCCCAGCACAGAAATCTCCAATTCCTAGCACAGAAATCTCCAATTCCCAGCACAGAAATCTCCAATTCTCAGCAGCCTCTCTTCTGCTTCAGGGAGGGTTCATGGTGGTTAATTCTCTTTCCTTGGGGGCAGAGGGAGAATTTATCCCCCTGTCACGAAGATTTGGCCATGAAATGTTATCCAAGTTACCCTTTGCTTTCCCTTTGCTAGACACGTGGGGCTATTTGCTGATACTCACTGATAAAATAAATAAAAACCCAAACATGTGAGAATAAAGAGGCCACGAGGAAGGAGCTGAGCTGGGCAGGATTTGTTGTGAGCAGGATCTGAGTCCTGGCAATGCTGTTGGATAGAGCCTGACTGCAGGAGCTCTGCAGAACTTGCAGGGCTGGATCACAGCTCGTTTCCCGGTTTGGAGATTAGTGTGGGGACCAGCACGTTCCATCTCCAGGACTGGGATTCGTGGAATCCCCTGCACGCCTCGGGACTCCGCGATTCCCCCGGGCAGGGAGTGCTGCCTCCTGTCCTGCCGGGATCGGATCCCTTCCCGAGATGTTGCATCCCGGGAGAACCGCGGCCCTCCCGGCTATCGCAGCGACCCCAATCTCGCATCCCCCCGGCACTGCTTTCTCCAGGGGTACCCCATCCCCTCTCCTCCACCCGATACTGCACCCCGCGGGTCACGAACCCCAAAATTTCGTCCTTTTCCTCCCAGGGCATCTCACGCGCGCTGGGCGCCGCATCCCTGTGTTTCATCCCTTTCCGGCTATTGTGTTATAAGTCGGTCCCCGGGACCGAATTCCGCTGGGGTCCCGAACCCCCCCCCCGGCACCGCCGCCCCCGGACCCCGCATCCCCTCCCCGTCCCGCCGCCCACCCCTCAGGGCGGCGCGTCCCTGCCGGTGCCCGACTCGAAAGCGAAAGCGAAAGCGCTGGGGCCGCCCCGGGACGGCGACAGCTGCGGGGAAGCGCCGCGGAGCTGCCGCCGGCTCGCGGAGCTGCCCCGGGCCGGGCCATGGCACCGCCGCTGCTGCCGCTGCTCTGCGGCACCGCCGCGCTCCTGCTGCTCCGCGCCGCCGCCGACTCCGGTAAGCGGGGCTGCCCCGGGCTCCCGGCGCCCGCTCCGAGCGCTGCCCGCGGCGTCCACACCCTCCGGGGAGCGCTGCGCCTTCCCGCGGGTGCCCGCTCCCGTTCCGGGGTCCCTCCGCCTTCCCCGGGGTGCCCGCTCCGTCCCGGGCGTGCCCGCTCCGCTGCCCGGGATGCCCGCGGTGCTCCCGGGATCCCCGCTCCGCTCCCAGGAGCCTGCCCGACTTCCGGAGGGGATCGCGCCACTGCCGGGGCTGCCGAGCTCCCACCGAGGTGCCCGCGCTCTCCCTGGGCTGCCCGTGCCACCCCTGAGGTGTTTGCTCCGGTCCCGAAGGTGCTCGCTCCGCTTGCCCGGGATGCCCGCGCTAATCCCCGAGCTGCCCGCTCTGCTCCCCGGGATCCCGGTGCCAATCCCCGAGCTGCCCGCTCTGCTCCCCGGGATCCCGGTGCCAATCCCCGAGCTGCCCGCTCTGCTCCCCGGGATCCCGGTGCCAATCCCCGAGCTGCCCGCTCTGCTCCCCGGGATCCCGGTGCCAATCTCCGGGGCCCGCTACCCTTCCCGGGCTACCCACGTTATTCCCTGGGGTACCCAAACTCCCATTTGGGGTGCCCACACTGTCCCTGGGGTGGCCATGCCATCCCTAAGATGCTTTCTCTGCTTCCTTGGGTGGTTGTTCTGCTCCCCGGGGTGCCCATGCTACTCCCTGGGGGTACCCAAGTGCCCTCTCAAGGTGCCCAGGTTGTTCTCCAGGATGTCCATGCTGCTCCCTGGGGTATCTGTGCTGCTCCCTGGGGTGTCCATGCCACACCTGGGGTGTCCCTGATGCTCCCTGGAGTGTCCATGGCATCCCTGGGGTGTCCATGCCACACCTGGGGTGCCCACGCTGCTCCCTGCATTCCCACACCTCTCCCTGGGTGCCCCCTGCCCCTGCAGGCTGCAGCCCCACGTTCCCTGGGTGCTCACCTGGCTCCTGGCAGTGTCCAGGGAGGCTCTCCAGGATCTGTGCTGGACGTGGGAGCTGCAGCCCTGTGGGTTTTCAGCCTGGCTGCGCTCCCTGGGTTTCCCATGGCACTGGGAGTTGTCCGTGGCTGCTGAGCCTGGAATGTCACATCACTGTCCTGCCTCTCCAAAGGCCCAAAACCCTGGGATCGCTGGATCATGATGGCTGAAAGACACCTTCAAGGTCACTGAGTGTAACAATTAACCCAGCACTGCCAAGGCCAGCACTGACCCTGTCCCCAGTGTCACATCCACGGGCCTTTAAATCCCTCCAGGGATGGGGACTCCACCCCTGCCCCGGGCAGCCCATCCCAATGCTTTAGAGCCCTTTCCAGGAGGAATTTCCCTAAAATCCCCCCTGAGCTGCCCTGGCCCAGCCTGAGGCCGTTCCCTCTGCTCCTGTCCCTGTTCCCTGGGCTGTGCCCTCCTGGCAGGGACTTGTGCAGAGCCACAAGGGCCCCTGAGCCTCCTTTGCTCCAGGCTCAGCCCCTGCCCAGCTCCCTCAGCCCCTCCTGGTTCTCCACACCCTTCCCCAGTTCTGTTGCTCTTGGATCTTTGGGAAAATTCTCATCACAGCTTGGGCCTTGGAACTACGCCTTGGTTCATCCTCCCAGAAGCTCCTGGAAGCAGCAAGAGCATTAGGAAATACTTCATTTGCTGATCATGTGGCAGCTGTGAAGGATTCTGTGAAATAAGGCTGGAAGGGAATGCACAGCTTTGGGACAGCTTCAGTGCTCACTGTTCTCCGAGCTCCTGTGGGCTCCTGAAGCCTTGGAAAATGAATTTATCCCTATTTATAACAGAACGACACAAATGGCCAGGAATGTAAAAGTCTTGGGTGACCAAAATAAGCCAGAAGAGTGCCATGCACTGGGAAAACATGAGCCCTGAGCCTCAGGAACAAGCTAAAAATAGCCCTCCAAAGTCGTTCCTCACTGATCACGGATCCCAGACACCCTGACAACATTCCAGGCAGCAGTGCTGCCACCAGGATCGTTGTTTGGGGCAAAACCCATGGGTTTAGGCCATGTTAGAGAAAATAAATAATATTTATTTCTTTTAATTCACATGATGGAGAATTGGGTGTGCTGTTGCATCCCACGATGTTCCCACTGGGCATCCTGTCCTCCCCGGCTCAATTGGGAATATTTTTGAGTTGAAACGTGGAAGTTTTATCGATTTCCGTGATTTTGGCATCTCTCATGGATTTTTCTTGCATCCAGATTTATGAAATTCCTCTTTTCTCCACTTTTGTTTTTGCTCATGGCTTTTAAATTTTGAGCAGGAAACCCCCACTTCTCTGGGCCTTTTCCTGATGATTTTTTAAGGAGAACAGCCAAGTTTTTCGTGGTGTGGATTCTCCAGTGTCCAGCTGTGGTTGTGCATCCCTGGGAAGCTGTCTTTGGACATGGAATGGCATCACATGGCAGCATCTCCATGGCAGGGATCATCCTGGCTGTATTCCCTGTTCTGCTTCCCAGCGTGCCAGGATGAACTCATCCTCCACAACCGGCATCGCTGGTGGGGAAAGACAAGAAAAAGAGAAGGAAAAAATCCATGGAAATGCAAACTCCATGGATATCGGGCACATTTCAACGTGGATATTTAATCCCAGCAGGATGCAGGGAATCCAGATGGAAATCAGGCAGCTGGAGGTGTTTTCCTGGGATGGTCAGCTCCCGGCGCCGCAGCTCCTTTGGGAGTTGGCCAAGAATGGGATGAGTCTTTCAGCACCTGGGATGATCCATCCATGGGAAATTCCAACTCATTCCTGAGGGATTAAAGCCTAAATTCTGCATCTCCAGCTGATTCCTCCCCTTTTCCCCCTTGGAACGTGTTCTGTCTCATCAAACAAGCTGAAATCCATGGATAGTGTGAACACCGGATGGTGATCCCGGAGAGCGGCGCTGCTGGGATCTTGTTGGAACAACTTGGGCATTTTTTAGGAGATTCCAATCAATTGTTAAAAAAAACCCTCTTTGAAGGGATTGGGATGAGGAGAGGAGGTTTAAAAGCTGGAAGGCATAAACACAGCTCACAGATCCTGGATTTTCCTGGACATTTTTGGTGTTTCCAGCTGAATTTCCTGCTGTGCTCCCTTCGGAAGCGCAGCTGGAATTGGCACCAGGAGGGTTTCTCACTGACTAAGGGCACAGTGCCAGCTCTGGTGAGTTGTGACACTGTTGTGAAACATCCTCAGGCAGGCATTTCCTGGTTCCAAGAGCTGCTGATTCCAGGAATTTCACCCTCATCTTGAGAGGAGACCAAGAGCTGCTGCACTCAGCACATGCATGTCCCCATGTCACTCGTGTCCTCTGGCCAGGATCACACCCAGATCCACCTGGGCACTGAAACGAAGCAGATTCCTCCTGGATGTTCTGGGGATGCGCCACAAATTGGGGCAGGAGGTTTTCAGGATGGAGATTTTTATCTCTGGATGTTTTGGGTGTTGTGGGTGCATGTTGTGTTCCTGTCTCCATTGCTGCTGTCCCACTGTCCCCAGTGCCCATCCCCAGCTGCTGTCCCACTGTCCCCAGCCCCAGTCCCCATCCTGCTCCCATTCCCACTGTTCCCAGTCCCCCATCCCCACGATTTCTGTTCCCATCCCCACGATTTCCAGTTCCCCATCCTGCTCCCATTCCCACGATTTCCAGTTCCCCATTCTGTTCCCATTCCCACAATTTCCAGTTCCCCATTCTGTTCCCATTCCCACGATTTCCAGTTCCCCATTCTGTTCCCATTCCCACGATTTCCAGTTCCCCATTCTGTTCCCATCCCCACTGTTTCCAATTCCCCATTCTGTTCCCATCTCTATTGTTTCCAATTCCCCATTCTGCTCCCATCCCCTCTGTTTCTATCATGTTCCCATGCCCACTGTGCTTCCAACCCCGTGTTCCCATTCCTACTGTTTCCATCCCCATTGTGCTCCTATTCCCATCCTGCTCTCAATCCCCATCCTGTTCCCATTCCCACTGTTCCCATTCCCATCCTGCTCCCATCTCCATCCTGTTCCCATCCCCACTGTTCCCATCCCCACTGTTCCCATTCCCACTGTTCCCATTCCCACTGTTCCCATTCCCACTGTTCCCATCCCCATCCTGCTCCCATCCCCGCTGCCATCACACTCCTGTCCCTGTCACTGGCACATTCCCATCCCTGTGTGCTCCTGTCCTCCCTGCCATGGCATTCCCATTCCCAGTGTTCTTCCACCTCTATTCCATAATGATCCCAGCCCAGCTGTGTGTTCCTCCTGGCTGGACACTGCTCCATCCCAGCTGGACATTGTTCCATCCACGGCAGGCATCAATTCATCCATCCATCCTGGCCATGCCTCATTCCATCCTATCCCTCCTTCCCATCCCAGATATCCATCATTCCTATTTCCCAGATACCCATCTTTCCATCCTATCCCTCCTTCCCAGATATCCATCTTTCCATCCTATCCCTCCTTTCCAGATATCCATCTTTCCATCCTATCCCTCCTTTCCAGATATCCATCTTTCCATCCTATCCCTCCTTCACATCCCAGATATCCATCATTCCTATTTCCCAGATATCCATCTTTCCATCCTATCCCTCCTTTCCAGATATCCATCTTTCCATCCTATCCCTATTCCCCAGATATCCATCATTCCTATTTCCCAGATATCCATAATTCCATCATGTCCCTACTTCCCATCCCAGATATCCACTGCTCCATCTTATCCCTGCTTCCCATTGCTCCACACTTCACATCCCAGCCCTGCATGGATCCATCCCATCTGTGCATCCCATCCCAGATATCTCCAATGCTCCATCCTGCTCCATCCATCCATCCATCCATCCATCCATCCATCCATCCATCCATCCATCATCCATCCATCCATCATCCATCCATCCATCCATCCATCCATCCATCCATCCATCCATCCATCCATCCCATCCCATCCCATCCCATCCCATCCCATCCCATCCCATCCCATCCCATCCCAGGGATGGATCATGAGCTGTTCCATCCATCCCATCCCAGGATCCAGGAGCTGTTCCCACACCACCACAGGGATCCAGGAGCTGGCACAGCTTTGGAGAAACCAGGAAATTTTGCCCCTTGCACCAGAAAAGAGTGGAAATTTCATCACCCTGCTATGGAACCGAGCTCATCCTGAGGCTGAAGGGAAGCAGGAGCTTGTTTGGGGAAAAGCAAAGCCACAACTCAAAATCCACTGCTGTCCCTCTGTCTGGAGTACTTGGATTTCAGCTGCCACCTTCCAGAGGGGGAAAACTCCTGGGAAGAGGCTGGAGGACTCACCAGCAGCTGGAATTTTTCACGTCCAGCTGCGAAATGAGTGGAGAAGGAAGGATTGGGGCAGTGACCACAGCTGGAATTCAGCAGCTGGGGGCAGCTGGGGCTGCTGGCCTGGGACAGTCACTGCAAGGGGATGGAATTCCATAAAAATTCCTTGCTGGCTGGAGGAGCTGCTGAGTGACCACAAACATGCCGGAAGTGGAGTTTTCCCTTTCTCCAGCCTCTGGAGCAGCTGCTACAAGTGATCCAAAAAAAGCTGGGAATATTTTCCCTTTCTCCATCCCCCGTGTCAGGCACGAGGTTCCTTTATTTTTGCAGGATGGATAAATCCCTATATCCACCTCTAGGCAGGATTTTCTAGCATCATGGAAAGGTCTGGGTTGGAAGGGAATTTAGGGATCACCTCATTCCGTGTTCCACCATGGACAGGGACACCTTCCTCTATCCCAGGCTGCTCCAAGCCCCGTCCAACCCACCCTTGGACACTTCCAGGGATGAGGGGTGGGGAAATTGCCCAGCACAGCCAGAGGTTTTCTCATCTCCCTGTTGTGATTCCATGTTTTTTTCCCATCCCAGTGCACTGCAGCCCCCCCAAGGCCGTGGCCAACGCTCACATCGACGCCGGGAACCGCACGGAGCTCAACTCCCGCCTGCGCTACTCCTGCAAGCCCGGCTACAAGCGGAAAGCTGGAACCTCCAGCCTCATCCAGTGCGTCCTCTGGAACGGCTCCCAGCCCCGCTGGACCGACCCCACCCTCCAGTGCATCCGTAGGTCCTCGGGGGAAGCTGGGACGCCTCCAAACAGGAGGATGGGAAGAAATGCGAGCGCCGCCCGAGTTCTGTTTCCTCCAAAGGAATCAGAAATGGGGAAATTATGGAGAGGAATTTAATCCGTGGAATTCCTAATGGCTAATGGCTTGGGAAAACAAAAGTTTAGGGCCTCGCATCCTTCAGTGCTCCCAGACCTGGGAGAGGAATTTATTGTTGAGGACAGAACACCAGGAGGAACGCGGAATTTATAAACCGCAAAGAGACTTTGCATAAGGCAGCTGCCCAATTTGAGATAACATAATTAAAAATATGGATATGAAAGGATGGATTAATTAGGATAATTAAAAAGGGACAAATTATTAATCAATAGATGGTAGAATGGTAATTCATGACTTGAATTTATAAACTACAAAGAGACTTTGCATAAGGCAGAGGTGCCCAATTTGAGATAACATAATTAAAAATATGGATATGAAAGGATGGATTAATTAGGATAATTAAAAAGGGACAAATTATTAATCAATAGAAGATAGAGTGGAAATAATGACTTGAAGGCAGTGAACATTAATTCCTTGTTTTGCTGAAATATAAAAATTGTTAAAATTTGACAACTAACATCCATGTTTTGGAATTTGTGGAATTTCCCCCAGACCTCAGTGTTGGATAGGATAATTTTGACTCTCTAACTTACCAAACCACTTGGAGAGTTCCTGTCCCAGCTGATGGTGTCTCCCTGTTGTGTTTTCCCCAAGGAGATCCAGCTCTTTCCAGGGAAGCCCCCGGCGCGGCGAGCACGACCCAGAGGGGTGAGGAACGGGATTGGGATTGGGTTTGGAGCTGCCACGGCCACGGCAAGGCCACAGCTCCCAGGGTGTGGGAACCACAACATTCCTGCGCCAGGATCAGATCCCACGGGGTGAAATCCCAGTGTTCTGTGGCTGCTGGATGAGGGCACGGAAATGACGGCACCGCCTTTTGATTTTGGGAATTTAAACATTTCCCACTGTTTTCCCAGCAGGAACCACCAGTGCCAGCCCAAATTCCAGCCCCTCTCCAGCTCCCAGTCAGTCACCTGTGCCACCAGCACCTGATGGGCCATCCCCAGATGGATCCAGGCCACCGGAGATGGTTCCAACACCGGACACGTCCACGCTGGGAGAGGGGACAACCCCGCTGCCCATCCCGCCCTCGGATTATGCCGCAGGTTGGGCTGATTGCCAAGGAATGCCAACCTCCCCTGGGGCCTGGTGCATCCACAAAGGCTCTCTTACTTTTCCAATGGAACTTCTCCTTCTCTCCGACCTCCTTTTTAGTGAGGCTCCTCCCAGCATCCACCCCTCTCCTACCTTTGCAGCTCAACATTTCCTTTTCTCTCCTCTTTTCCAGTTTCCATCCGGTCCGTGGCCTCTTCTGTTGGTAAGCTGGGGGAAAAAAAGTCTTTGGGAAACAAGGGCTTATTTCAATTTTTTTAAGCTTAAAATCCCTTTTGGGGTCTGTGGGAGCTTTATTCCATGGCCAATGGGAATGCCACTGAGGGGGGGAAGGATTCAGCACCCAAATTTCTTCCTGGAAAGAATTCCCAATTCCCCCTCTCCAGGGGTGGGGAGGGAATCTTGTGATGGTGCCTGGAGTGGTTTTGGCTCCTCACGGAGCTGTTTAGGTGGAATTCCTCAGCCATAGGCTGGGAGACGCTCCTCACCCCGAGTGTCCATCCCTCAGGACTCCTGGCGCCGCTGGCCATCGGAATTGCGGCCATCTGCTGCTGGAGGAGGAGGAGGAGGAGAAGGAGGAGGAGGAAGTAAGTGCCAAACCCCAGCATTGAGTTTTCCGAGGCTTCTGTGTTTTCCAAAGAAAAGCCTTGGGATGCCACTGATGCTCCTCTTCCCCCCACAGAGGCACCAGGCAGGGCTACGCCGTGACGGAGACAGACATTCCCATGGAGGGAATTCCCTCTGGGAACGAGGAGGTGCCACCTCCTGTCATTGTCCCCACGGGCTGAGCACCCCCCCTGGGGACACTGGGCACACCCACCATGCCGAGGGATGCCGGAGGATGGAATTCTGGATGCTCCCCTGAAGGGGGACAGAGCACACAGAGCAGCCAGGGATGTGTGGCTGCTCTTCCCGGCCTGAACATGGACGATTCCCATGGATGATCCCAAAGGTGGGTGGGTGTCCTGCACTGGGATTTGGGGGAATTGGCTCTGGGGATGCTGCTGGTGGGCAGGGAGAGGGTTGGGATGTTGGGATGGAGTTTGGGATGAAGCTGAGCTGCCCTGCCCCAGGTAATTCTCATTCCCTGTCCAAGAGCATGGATAGAGTTGGAATAGCAGGATACCTGTCCCATCCCTTTCCCAGCTTTGTCCCCAAATCCCAGAAATCAGATGGAGAGCACCCAGCCAAGATCTTCCCCACATCCTCATCCATTTCCTGGCTTTGCCCCAAATCCCAGAAAATGGATGCAGAGGGACCCAGCCAAGCATTTCCCCACATCCTCAGCTTTGTCCCCAAATCAAGACAAGTGAAAGATTTTGGGACCATTTTGGTTCATCTTGGGTGCAGCTCTGGCTTTGTCCTGCTCTCTGTTTCCAGCTCCCCAATCCCTTTCCTGGCTTTGTCCCCAAATCCCAGAAAATGGATGGAGAAGGACCCAGCCAAGCATTTCCCCACATCCTCATCCCTTTCCCAGCTTTGTCCCCAGATCCCAGGAATTAGAGCAGAGAGAACCAGCCAAGCATTCCCCACATTCTCATCCCTTTCCTGCTCTCTTGCAGCCACTGAGCCGGAGCCAAAGGAATTGGGACCATCCTGGCTCACAGAGGGCTCAGGGATCCTTTGGAACCACTCCCAGCCCTGATCCCAGCTCTGGATCCCGATCCCAGTGGCTCAGGGGAATCCAAGCTGGAGCAGCTTCTCTACAGACACCACCAAGGACCAAATAACACAATTTAGGAATATTTTTGTGTGTTTTCCATTTATCCATCAGAACGTTTTATCCACTTGTTTCCTTATCCAGGTTTTATCCACTTGTTTCCTTATCCAGGTTTTATCCACTTGTTTCTTTATCAAGGTTTTATCCACTTGATCCTTTACACTATGGAAAAGGCAGCTCTTTATTTTTATGTATAAATAAATATATTTTATATTAAAAATAACAGAGCAGTGGGTTCTTAACTGGATGGGAAGGACTGGATTGGGATGAATCCATCCCCACAGCACCAAGGACATTCCCATCAGGCACCATGGACATGAAGGGTTCAGTCCCTTCCTCTGGAGCTGCCAGGTCTCAGAGAGCTTGGGGAGCTGCAGGGATCCAACAGCTGAAAGCCCATGGCTCTTCCTGGCTGCTCCTGTCCTGTTTGTGCCAGGATGTGTGCCCAGGGAGGAGGAGAGGCTGGCAGGGAGCACTGATCCACTGCCTGCTCCAGCCTTTGTGCTTCCATCCACATCCAAGGGCTTGGGAATCCATTCCTGGAGGCAGCTTTGAAAGTGAAAGGAGAGGGAGGGAAGCAGCTCCGTGCATGGAGCAGACCAGGATGTCTGAGATTCCTGCAGCAGGCACAGCCCACAGCTCCAGCACAGATTCCTTAAAGCACTTTCAGTTTAGATTTCCTGTGGCACAGGCTCTGGAGTTGTGGCACAAGGCACAGAGTGTGATCCACCTGAGCATTCCTGGCAAACAAAGGGTATTTAAGGGCAGGCAAGAGACACTAAGGAAGTGTCAAGGCTTTTTTTGGCTACACATTTAATTTTAGGATTGGAAATCCCTCTCCAGTTTGTCCCTGAGTTTGGCTGGAACCAATCCAAAGGAATTTTTCTGCTGCTGCCTCATTTCTTCCTTCCTGGTTGGCTGCAGGGAGAAGGGAAAGAATCCAGGGAAATCCCTTGGCTGCAAGGATGGAAAATGAGTTAACTGAGAGAGATTTGTGATTTCCTCCCATGGCTGGGCAGGAAGAATTCATTTTAAAGAAATTAACTTTCTTTGGATATTTTCCAGTGTTGTGCTTCCTCTTTTTCCAGTGGGTCAGAGGGATTTCCAGGAATGATAAAATATTCAGGAAGTTTGGACACTGGTGACAGGAGGAAGAGAGGGAATGTTCCTGAATGAGCCCTGCTCTGTCTGATCCATTCCCAAAGTGCAGATTCCTCTGGATATCCCATTCCCAGCTCCTGGAGGATGAGGCAGGGCTGGAGGAAAGGCATCGCATGGTCCCCAGGGAGCCTGGAAGTCCCTCTGGAGCTGGGAACATCCTGCTCCAACATCCACCTGATTCTGGAGCTGGGAACATCCTGATCCAACATCCACCTGGATTCTGGAGCTGGGAACATCCTGCTCCAACATCCATCTGGAACGTGGAGCTGGGAACATCCTGCTCCAACATCCACCTGGAACGTGGAGCTGGGAACATCCTGATCCAACATCCACCTGGAATGTGGAGCTGGGAACATCCTGATCCAACATCCACCTGATTCTGGAGCTGGGAACATCCTGATCCAACATCCACCTGGAATGTGGAGCTGGGAACATCCTGCTCCAACATCCACCTGGAATGTGGAGCTGGGAACATCCTGCTCCAACATCCACCTGATTCTGGAGCTGGGAACATCCTGCTCCAACATCCACCTGGAACGTGGAGCTGGGAACACCCTGCTCCAACATCCACCTGGATTCTGGAGCTGGGAACATCCTGCTCCAACATCCACCTGGAATGTGGAGCTGGGAACATCCTGCTCCAACATCCACCTGATTCTGGAGCTGGGCGAAATCCTGTCCAACATTCAATTGGAATTTGGAGCTGAGCTGAAATCCTGTCCAACATCCACCTGGAATTTGAAGCTGAGCTGAAATCTTGCTCCAATATCCACTTGATTTTGGAGCTGGGATGTGCCAAGAGGATTTGTCCCACATCCAGGATAGCTCTGGGAAGCTGGAGGGCTTTGTTAGAGCTGGATGGGCTCCTACTGGATCGCTGGGACAGAGGTGAGTGCAGTCAGGGGGCCGAAGAACAGCCAGGTGCAAGCCTGGCAAAGGAATCCCCCTGGATCCTGGCTGCCGTCGCTCTGTGGGAGGAAAAGAGGAGATTTCAGAGAGGAGGAAGCTGCAGGAACACAACCTCAGCTTTCCCAGCTCTGCCACCATCCAGGGAAGGGAGCCATGATGTATCCAAAGCAAGGAAATCCCACCCAGAATCGTGGAATAGTTGAATTTTAAGGACATCAAGTCCAACTGTTCCAAGGCAAATTGATGCCCTGTGAAGGCTGAGCTACAAGAGAGGCCAGATGGAGTTAAAGCAGGGATTTATTCACAGGATCTCCTGCATGGCTGCACCTTGGGCAGCACCAGAGCCCAGCCAGGGCTGCACCCAAGATGAACCAAAACGGCCCCAAAATGCACGAGCGCTGCCGGGGTCTGTCCCTGGGATCAGCTCTGCTCCATTTGCACCTTGCAGTTCATTGTCCCATTGCAGCTTTAGCCCAGGCAGTCCCACCCTGCTTGTTTTTCTCTCTCCAGCCCACGGGGTTTGTGCTCCTGGGCTGAGATTTGGGGCATTTGTCCTTGGTGCCCAGCTGGAGCAGGAATTGTTTTGTCTCCCTGCTCTGTGCACACAGCTCACCATCCCTGAATGTGAAGCCCAGACACTAAAGCAGCACAGAATATAAAATAGAAAAACCAAACCTGAGGCATGACACCCCTGTCCCCAAGTGCCACCTGCACAGGGCTCTGAAACCCCTCCAGCAATGGGAATCCCAGCCCTGCCCTGGGCAGCCCCTGCCATCACTGGGAACCCTTTCCATGAGGGAATTGTCCCCAGTGTCCCCCCCGAGGCTGCTCCCTCCTGGGCTGGCCCTGTCCTGGCCACGGAGCTCCCCAGAGTGCCCTCGTGCTCCCTGCACAGCTCGGCCTCCCCAGCCCCTCTGGGCAGGGCCCAGCTGGGACCAGAGCCAGGCCTGGCCCTGAAGGTTGGATTGTCCCTGGGCCAGCCCCAGGTGGACATTCCATGGGCTCCAGGGGTCACACGTGGGATCTGACACAGCAAAACCCCACACCTGGACCCACCTGAGGCCTCAGATGGGATCTTTGGGATGGAGTGGATTTGTGGGAAGTGCATCCTGGAATTACCCTTGGAATTCACTCCTGGTTGTGAGCACCAGGAAATGGATGGGATGGGGAGCTGAGATCCCTGCTCAGAACAGGGACTGCAATGGCTCGGGAAGGCTCCCAGATCCCAAATCCCAAATCCCAGGGAAGGGACGCACGTGAGTCAACGGGAGCTTCTTCACCACCAGCCCCGAGGTGACTTCCAGGGAATTTGTACATCCTGGCACACAACAAGCAACAGCAGCTCCAGCCTTGTCCTTCCCAGCCTCACTCAGCAGCTCCACCCGCAGGAAACGCTCCTAGGAAATGTGGAAAAAAGGGAATTTCACCCTCAGAGGCAGCTGAGGGAAGCTGAACCTTGCTCCAGAATTATTTTAGCCCCTAAGGAAGAGACTTGGAACACGATGGGATTTAAAGAAGGAACAAAACCCCAAATTCCTGGTGGTGAAAAAGCTCCAGCAGAGGCCAGTGGCAGGAAAGAGATGGAAAGGAAAGAGATGAAAAGGAAGGGGAAAGGGAAAAGGAAAGGGAAAGGAAAGGGGAAAAAGGAAGGGGGGAAAAGGAAAGGGAGGGAAAAGGAAAGGGGGGGGGAAAGGAAAAGGGGGAAAAAGGAAGGGCTGGAAGGCCCTGCAGGCAGGGAAAAGGGAACCTCCACACTTCCATGGAGATAAAACCCCAGGATCTGTGGAAAACAACATCCAAATGCAAGAACTGTGGAAAAAGCCCACTGCAATCCTGTGCCTTCCTACTGGACCCTACTGCTGATGGAGCAGCAAAATGCAGGAATAAAAGTGATTCCAGCTGTTGTGGTGCATGCCAGCACAAGGAGCAGTCCATGGCATGGATCCCAGGATCAGGAGGGATCTCAGGATAATCCTTTGGTGCCCTGAATCACCCCACAGCAGGATTCCCTTGCCCTGAGAAGGTTTCACTCACTCCAGCCAGAGACAGAAGGTTTTCCAGGGATCTGGACATCAGCAGGCACCTCTTGGCCCTGGTCACGGCCACGTAGAGCAGGTTCCACTCGTCCTCAGGGGTCCTGCCTGGGAGGGAGGAGAGGCAACCCACGGATTTAGGGGTGAGCAGCTCTCTGTGCTCCTCCCAATGCTCCAACCAGTGCCCCCAGAATGAGCTCTGAGGCTCCTTCCCACCCCAACCATTCCAGGATTCCATTTGGGAAAAATTTCTGACATTTTGTGCTGCTGGATGTGCTGATCCTGATTTTCTCTGCACTGAGGAATTCAGGCTCTGTCTCCCAGGACATTCCCACTCCTGCTTGTCCTGACAGGAGGAGGAGGAAAACAGAGCCTGGAGGGATTTGGGATGGCTGGAGGCTCCTTTCCATGGAGAAATTCCCCAATATCCAATCCAAACCTCCTCTGGCTGCTCCCTCTGATCCAGGGGCTCATTCCCTGGACAACCTGGATGCTCTGGGCATTCCCATGGGGGTATGAACACAGAATTCCCAAATTATTGAGGCTGGGAAAGAATGCTGCAACCAGATGAGGCTTGGAGCACCCTGGGATAATGGAAGGTGGCACTGCCCATGGAATTGGGTCCCTTCCAAGCCAAACCATTCCAGGATCCAGCTCCAGAAGGACAGTGGGGGTTTCCACGGGAAAGCAGGAATTTGCGTTTGCAGCTCCGGCCTCATCCCACGTTTCTCCTTTCACTCTGCATGCCTGGAGAAGCCATTCCAGATTCCTGTTTTCTGTTTGGAGCCCAGGCTGGGCTCTGGAGGAGCTTCCCAGTGCCTGGATTCCCTCTGGGAATTCACAGGGAAGGGAGAAACTCCAGAACAGGAGCCTCAGGGCTTCCCAAGGCTGGAGTGGGCTTTGCTGCTACACAACTCCAGGCTTGGCTGTGGGAATATTTATGGAATGGGAGAATCCATAGGGCTGGAAAAGGTGTGCAGGAGAACGAGGAGGGGGAAGTTGTTTTAATGGGGAAAATCACGGGGAGGGCCCTAAAAATAGGTACAGGAAAAAATAAAGACTCGACCTTTCTTTTCCTTGTTCTGTTTGGAGACAAGATGGTGGAATCAGGGAATCGTGGAATTATTGAGGTTGGGAAAGGCCTCTAAGACATGGAGTCCAACCATTCCCAGCACTGCCAGGGTCACCATGTCCCCAATGCCACATCCACAGGGCTTTAAATCCCTGCAGGAATGGGGACTGCACCCTGCCCTGGGCAGTTCCAGTGCCTGGCCACTTTTTCCATGGAGAAATGTTCCCTAAAATCCAACCCAAACCTCCCCTGGCACAGCTGGAGGGATCAACAATGGGATCAACAATGGGATCAGGGAATGCTGAGCTGCTCCAGAGCCTGGAATTCCCAGCTGGAATCAGCCCTGGGGACCCCTGACCTGGCTCAGCCTCTCACACCAACCCCATGGGAATGGTTTATCCAGTCCTGCCTTGGGATGGGAATGGTTTATCCAGTCCTGCCCTGCTGGGATTGCTGGGATGGGATCCAGTCCTGCCTTGGGATGGGACTGTTGGAGCCAGGGAATCCTTGGGGTTGGGAAACATTTCTAGGATGGAATCCAAATATTCCCAGCAGTGCCAGGGTCACCTGTGTCCCCAAGTGCCACATTCACAGGGCTTTAAATCCCTGCAGGAATGGGGACTCCATACTTTCCATGGAGAAATTTTCCCCAAAATCCCCCCTGATCTGCCCTGTCCCAGCCTGAGGCCGTTCCCTCTGCTCCTGTCCCTGTTCCCTGGACTGTCCCCTCCTGGCAGGGACTTGTGCAGAGCCACAAGGGCCCCTGAGCCTCCTTTGCTCCAGGCTCAGCCCCTGCCCAGCTCCCTCAGCCCCTCCTGGTTCTCCAGACCCTTCCCAGCTCCCTCAGCCCCTCCTGGTTCTCCAGACCCTTCCCAGCTCCCTCAGCCCCTCCTGGTTCTCCAGACCCTTCCCAGCTCCCTCAGCCCCTCCTGGTTCTCCAGACCCTTCCCAGCTCCCTTCCCACTCTCCAGCCCCTCACCACCCTTTCCTTTTCCCCTTTTTGGTGTCTCCCTCACCAAGGGCAATGTTCATTCTCCTCAGGAAGGCCCCAGTGACAGAAGGGATTTGCACAAAATCATCCGCGACACAAACGGTGTCGAACTCCAGGCCCTTGGCTTGGTGCACGGTGCCGATGAGAAAATCTGGGAAAAACAAGGAAAAAAAGGGCCAGTCTTGGCAAAAATAATGGGAAATTTTGTTTTATTTCATTCTGCATCCATTCCCCTTTTCCCAGAGTTAAATCAGGAGCAAAGCTCCTCTGTGGGGAATCAGGGTGGATGAAGGGAATTTGTACCAAGGGAAATTCCTGGTCAGCATTCCAAGCTCCAGCCACATTCCCAAACAGGAATCTTCAATATCTGAGGAATTTTCTTTCCTCAAATTTCAACAGGAATCCTAAATGGGAAGGGCTCCACTTTCCACTATCCCAGTGTCCAGCCTGGCCTTGGCCGTTGCAGGGATCAGGGGCAGCCCCAGCTGCTCTGGGAATCCCTTCCCAAAATCCCACCCCAGGCTCCCTCTCCAGGGAATTCCCTCCATTCCCAGCTCTCCCAGCCTGGCATTGGATCCATCCCCACCCCGACTCCTCTCTAGGAAGGGAATTTGGGGTCTGGGGGCTTCACTGGCAATCTCAGCACTCCAGGAAGGGTCTCCCTTCCCTTTGCCATCCCCAACTTCCATAAAAACCCCTGGGGATGGATTCTGAGTGTCCCAAATCCCAGAATGGTTTGGGTGGGAAGGGCCCTCCAAGCCCATCCCATTCCAATGCCACCATCCCAGGCTGCTCCAGCCTGGCCTTGGGCACTGCAGGGATCAGGGGCAGCCCCAGCTGCTGTGGCAATGCCAGCCCAGGCAGGAATTCCTCATTGCCAAGATGCCACCCATGGCTGCCCTCTGGCAGTGGGAGCCATTCCCTGTGTGCTGTCCCTGCAGGCCTTGTCCCCAGTCCCTCTGCAGCTCTGCTGGAGCCTCTGCAATGTGCTGGGAGCTCTCCCTGGTCCCTTCTCCTCCCATCTCTCCAAGCTGCCTCCACAGCAGAAACATCCCAACCCCAAACCCTCCCGTTCCACCTCCGCCCTCCCTAACAAACCACCCCAACGCCCCCAGATCCTTTTCCCAGGATGGAAACCCATCCCGATTTTCTCCTGGGACGTGGCCTCACCTGCCAGGCCCTCCTGGGCCACGTGGCTGGCCCTGATCCTGCTCACCAGCTCCGGGATCCTGTCCCTGTGCCTCTCCACGATGGAGATCTTCACCTCCAGCTCTCTGTCGTCCACGCGCGCCGCGTATTCCCTGAGCCCCGGCAGGCCCTCGGCCTCGGCCCACCTCCTGATGAACGGGTCCTCGATCTCCAGGTGTGCTGCCACAGAAAACGCAATTAGTTCATGCTTTTTAATTTTTATTTTCATTTCTATGATTTATTTCATAGTTTTAAGTTCCTATTTTTTTAATTTCTATTTCTATCTTTCATTAAGATTTTTCCGTCCTGCATCGGTTTCCCTCGTTTTCCAGCTGCTGAAGGAATTTTCCAAGCAGTTCATCTCACAAAAAAGTGGGAATTTTATTCAGGTAATCAGATATTTGTGGGAAATTGGGGAATCTTTTGTTGTCTCTATTAAAAATTTCATCTGCTGTTCCTAGATTTTAAAGGGATGATTTTTATCCTGAATTTTTTCCTGAATTTTACTCCATATTTTAAAGGAAATGTTGAATTTTATCCTGATTTTTTCCTGAATTTTATTCCATATTTTAAAGGAAATCCTGAATTTTATCCCATATTTTAAAGGAAATTCTGAATTTTAATCCTGAATTTTATCCTGAATTTTATTCCATATTTTAAAGGAAATGTTGAATTTTATCCTGAATTTTATCCTGAATTTTATTCCATATTTCAAAGGAAATCCTGAATTTTATCCCATATTTTAAAGGAAATTCTGAATTTTAGTCCTGATTTTTTCCTGAATTTGATTCTATATTTTAAAGAAAATGCTGAATTTTATCCTGAATTTTATTCCATATTTCAAAGGAAATCCTGAATTTTATCCCATATTTTAAAGGAAATTCTGAATTTTAGTCCTGATTTTTTCCTGAATTTGATTCTATATTTTAAAGAAAATGCTGAATTTTATCCTGAATTTTATCCTGAATTTTATTCCATATTTCAAAGGAAATCCTGAATTTTGTCCTATATTTTCAAGGAAATCCTTAATTTTAATGATGAATTTTATTCCATACTATAAAGGAAAGCCTGAATTTTATCCTGAACTTTATTCCATATTTTAAAAGAAATCCTGAATTTTTGTCCTGAATTTTATTTCATATTTTAAAGGAAATTTTAAAAATGGAGCTTTACACCCAAAACAATCCAGGGAAGGGTAAAAATAAATTTTAAAAAATTGAAAATTTGAAAAATTTTAGGAAAAAATATCCCAAATTCTGGGTTTACTTGCACTGAAAATAAGGAATCACTGTGGAAATCTGGGAAAAGATGCCTGACAAAAATTCCCAAATTTTGGAATTTCTGGAATTAAGCAGCCAAAATAGCCCAGCCCATGATAAAGCCATTAAAAATGAGGTTTCAACTAAAAAATTAATTAGGAAATATAAAATTAACTGGGGTTAATTATGAAAATATAATACATAATTATATAATATGTATAATGCATCATATAAAAATTATATATAATATATAAATTATATGTGATAATTAGATATAAAAGTATTATTATTATTATTATTATTATTATTATTATTATTATTATTATTATTATTATTATTATTATTATTATTATATTACATAATTAAAAGGGTTTTGATTTCCAGCAAAACTAAAAAAATCCTGGAAAAAAGAAGGAAAAGGGAATACTCACAGTTTTTCCTGACATCTGCAGGCAGGCTGAGCTTCCAAATATCATAAATTTTACTCAGGCCAAATCTCTCCAATCCCTAAAAGGAAGAAAAATGTATTTATAAAATTAATTTATAAACCAATGTTTTATTTATGTATTATTTTTGTATGTATTTATTAATATATTTTTATTATTTTATATATATTTATATGCTTTATTTATGTATTTATTTTATTTATAAAATTATTTATTAACAAGATGTTGAAAATAAAATAACATAAAATAAAAATAATAAATTTATTGTATTTATAAATTTGATTTATTCCAAACTGCAGAAGATTTTCCATCCTGAGCACTTCAACCCCTCCTTGAATTGGAATTTGGATATAAAAATGATGGAAAATTTGAAATATCAGTCTAAAATCCCCAAAGATCAGATTCCAAACCTGTTAAAATTCCCAAAATCAGGCTCCAAACCTCTCCAAATTCCATCAATTTTGTTGTTTTCCTGCCCCATCCCTGATAAAAAATGGGAAAAATTATCCTAAAAATGGGATGAGGCTTGCAAGGGTTGGAGAGGAACAGCTGTAAATAACAAAAAAAAATCCTGCTTTTTCCTGAAAATTCCTGCTTTTTCCTGGAATATTCATTGAAAACCTTGGAATTCTTTATTCCTGCTCTCCATCCCTCTTTTCCTTGCCTCATCCCTGATAAAAATGGGAGAAATTAACCCAAAAATGGGATGAGGCCTGCAAGGCTTGGGGAATAACAGCTCTGAATATCATCCCTGGCCACAAAAAATTCCTGCTTTTTCATGAAAATTCCTGCATTTTCCTGGAATATTTATTGAAATCCTTGGAATAACTTGTTCCAGGTGTCTATCCCTCTTTCCCTGCCCCATCCCTCATAAAAATGGGACAAATTATCCTAAAAATTGAGGCCTGCACAAAGAAGCCTCAAAACGGGACAAGGCCTGTGAGGGTTGGAGAGGAACAGCTCCAAATATCATCCTTGGCCACAAAAAATTCCTACTTTTTCCTGAAATATTTATTTAAAACCTCAGAATAACTTGTCCCAACTGTCCACCCCTCTTTTCTTGCCCCATCCCTGATAAAAATGGGACAAATTATCCTAAAAATGGATTGAGGCCTGCACAAAGAAGCCTTAAAATGGGATGAGGCCTGTGAGGGTTGGAGAATAACGGCACCCCAGGGCACAAAAAATTCCTTTTTTTTTCCTGGAATATTCCTTGAAATCCTTGCAGTTTGACTGGGTGCAGTGCCCCTCACCCCAATGACATGGATTTTGGCCGGGGGGTCTCTCCCACAGAATTCCACGGCATCCTCAAACACGTTCAAGTTGCTGCGGGACAGCAGCGCCATCTTCCCCTGCTGGGCTCCCCGCACGTCCCCTGGGGGAGGAATTCCCAGTTAAATACAGCAATCCCAGGAGAATTCCCAGTTAAACCAGCATTCCCAGGAGAATTCCCAGTTAAACACTGCATTTCCAGCTGGAATTCCCAGTCAAACCAGCATTCCCAGCTGGAATTCCCAGTTAACCACAGCCATTCCCATTCCCAGTTAAACACAGCATTCCCAGCTGGAATTCCCAGTTACACACTGCATTCCCAGCTGGAATTCCCAGTTACCCACAGCCATTCCCAGTTACACACAGCCATTCCCAGTTACCCACAGCCACTCCCAATTGCCCACAGCCACTCCCAGTTGCCCACAGCCACTCCCAGTCCCAGTTACACACAGCCATTCCCATTCCCAGTTACCCACTCGAATTCCCAGTTACACACAGCCATTCCCATTCCCAGTTACACACAGCCATTCCCAGTTATCCACAGCCATTCCTACTCCCAGTTACACACAGCCATTCCCAGTTACACACAGCCATTCCCATTCCCAGTTGCCCACAGCCATTCCCAGTTACACACAGCCATTCCCAGTTACCCACAGCCATTCCCACTCCCAGTTACACACAGCCATTCCCAGTTACACACAGCCATTCCCATTCCCAGTTACACACAGCCATTCCCAGTTACCCACAGCCATTCCTACTCCCAGTTACACACAGCCATTCCCAGTTACCCACAGCCATTCCCACTCCCAGTTACACACAGCCATTCCCAGTTACACACAGCCATTCCCAGTTACCCACAGCCATTCCCACTCCCAGTTACACACAGCCATTCCCAGTTACACACAGCCATTCCCATTCCCAGTTACACACAGCCATTCCCATTCCCAGTTAAACACAGCCATTCCCAGTTACACACAGCCATTCCCATTCCCAGTTACACACAGCCATTCCCAGTTACACACAGCCATTCCCATTCCCAGTTACACACAGCCACTCCCAGTTACACACAGCCATTCCCAGTTACCCACAGCCATTCCCACTCCCAGTTACACACAGCCATTCCCAGTTACCCACAGCCATTCCCAGTTACCCACAGCCATTCCCAGTTACCCACAGCCATTCCCAGTTACACACAGCCATTCCCATTCCCAGTTACCCACAGCCATTCCCAGTTACACACATCTATTCCCATTCCCAGTTGCCCACAGCCATTCCCAGTTACCCACAGCCATTCCCAGCTGAAATTCCTGGTTAATTATTAATGAGTATTACTAATATTTCATTAATAATTTACTCAATTTATTATATTTTATTACTAAATTTAACTTTATATTTTATTATTAATTTATCTTTGGAAATTAATCACTATTTAAAATTAATTGTTAAATTAATTACATATTTTATGATTTTATATTTTGCTATAAAATAATTATTTCTATTTTAATGCAAATGTAATAATAGGCAATAAATTGTTTATTGCTTATTATCAATTTAATTTAACCGTTCATTATTTAATATTTATTATTATTTAACTTTATCTTTAATTATTAAATTAATTTAGGTATTATATATAAATATTAATATAACATTGCATTATTAATTTGATATTTATAATATTTTATCTGTCACTATTAATTTAATATTTTATTATTTTACATTTTATTAATTATAAATTCATATTTTATTATTAATTTAATTTCATATTTTGTATTGAATACTAAGACTTCATTATTTTATCTGTTACTATTAATTTAATAATTATCTGTTATTATTAACACATTATTTATCTTCATTATTAATTGAATTTAGTAAATTAATTATTTCTATTTTAATATTAATTCAGTTTTATATTTTATTGTTAATTAAATATTTACATTTCATTATTAATTAAATATTTATTCATTAATTAAATATTTACATTTCATAATTTTATGAGCTACTACTTAATACAATAATTTTTAATCTCTTAATAGTTAATATTTACCTGTTATTATTAATTTAATATTTTCCATTATTAATTACTTTTAGGAAATTAACTAAATCTTTATTTTTTTTGGAATGAATTGAGTATTTATTTCCAAGCACACAATTTTCAAATTTAAGAATAAATTAAAGTACATCAATTCCATTATTTAATATTTGTTGTTAATATCATTATTTCATACAATTAATCCAATATTTCCCAAGTTAACTAATGTATTTCTCATTTATAATTAAGTTACTAAATTAAATTTATAGTTTAATTATATTTATTATATATTATATTATTTAATATAATATTATTTACTATAAATCAGTAATATTATTTATTAGTTAACATTAACAGTATTTGACATTATAGTAATATTAAGTATTATATTAATATTTGTTATATCAATACATATACCGTACCAATAAAACCAATAATATTATAACAATATAGTAATATATAATAAAATATATAATATATAATGTAATGTAATAATATATAATAATATAATAATATAATCTATAATATGACATAATATATAATATTATATATAATACATGTTATAATAATGTATATTGTATATATTAATAATATACATATAAAATATATATTATAATGATATAATAAGTATTATGGTATAATGGCAATAATATAATATAGATATAATATAATATCTAATAATATAATAATATATAATAATATATTATATATAATAAAATATAACATTATATATAATATATATCATTATACATACTATATGTTATTATAATATTATATATATGATATATTGTATATATTATATGTGTATTATTTTATATATAATATTATACATATTATATGTTATAATTTATATGTTGTATATAATAATATATAAAAATATATACATTAGAATAATATAATACATAATATGGTATAATGTGGCAATGATATAATATAGATATAGCATAATGTAATGTAATGTAATGTAATGTAATGTAATAATTATTCCGGATTGAATTACTGAATATTTTTTATTTAATATAATGAATGAATGAATGATTCCCGATTGAGTTCCTGGGGAATCCCTGGGGATCTCTGGGGTCCCCCTTCCCAGCTCACCCCTTTGCCTCCCTCCCAGCAGGGTTTTGCTGCGGATCCCTTTGCACACATCCAGGATCGTGGCTCCCACGTAGGCGATCTCGGGGCCGAACCTGAAACTCTGGAAAAACCCCAGGATCAGCAGGAAAACCAGAATCATTCTTGGAATCTCGAAAATTCTATCTATCTATCTATATGGAATTATGGGATTCCCTGAAATCTTCTGGACTGGTTTTTTTTCCATGGAAAAGCAACAAAATCCCTTCAAAATATTCCTGGAAATCCTGGTCATTGTTAAATCCAAATGATGCCATTCCCACCAATCTCCTGGAAATTTTTTTTCCCTGGAAAAGGCACCAAAATCCCCAAAATACTCCTGGAAATCCTGGCAGCTGGATCCAGCATTCCAGATGTGATCCCCTCAAAAAAGAGGAATCTCCCTGCAACAAGGCCTCAATCCCAACTCCCACTTTTCCACCAACAGGATGGGATCCCTCCACTAAAGCCCCACAACTGCCAGATTCCCCTGAATCCCGGGAAAAGCAAACCCTCCACAGTGCCAAGTTTTCCATGGATCTGGGATTTATCCATGGAAAACGCTGCCCTTACCTGGGTCAGGTAGTACACGTGGGTGTGAGGCACCAGGTACAGGGTGTTGACAGCTCCCCTGAAGGTGTAGATCTGCTGGTGGGGGTCTCCTACCAGGATTTTCCCACAGTTTTGGGATTGCACAATATCCACAATGGCTGTGAGGGGAAAAAACTGGATCATGAAGGAAGAACCTGCTCCAAATCCAAGGGAAAGCTCAATTTGGATGAACCTGTTCCAGTTCCAAGGAAAAGTTCAGTTTGGATCATGAGGGAAGAACCTGCTCCAATCCAAACCCAAGGAAAAGCTCAGTTTGAATCATGAGGGAAGAACGGGCTCCCAACCCAAGGAAAAGCTCAGTTTGGATCATGAGGGTCCAAATCCAAAGAAAAGCTCAGTTTGGGTCATGAGGGAAGAATCTGCTCCAATCCAAACCCAAGGAAAAGCTCAGTTGGGATCATGAAGGTCCAAATCTAAGGGAAAGCTCAGTTTGGATCATGAGGGAAGAATCTGCTCCAAACCCAAGAAAAAGCTCAGTTTGGATCATGAAGGTCCAAATCTAAGGGAAAGCTCAGTTTGGATCATGAGGGAAGAATCTGCTCCAAACCCAAGGAAAAGCTCAGTTTGGATCATGAGGGTCCAAATCCAAAGAAAAGCTCAGTTGGGATCATGAAGGTCCAAATCTAAGGGAAAGCTCAGTTTGGATCATGAGGGAAGAACCTGCTCCAATTCAAAGCCAAGGGAAAGCTCAGTTTGAATCATGAGGGAAGAACCTGCTCCAAACCCAAGGGAAAGCTCTGTTTAAACGTCAAACCTGAGGGAAAAATTAGTTAAAATTCCAAGTGTTTAGGGTGAGATACTTCCACCACATTCCTGAGCACATGGAAATCCCCTCTGGGAGTGGGAGTGGAGCTCCTGGAATAACTCACCTGGAGTGCAATCCTGGGCTTCATCCACAAAAATGGCATGGTATCCCAAGAGCTGGGGCTTGCTGAGCTGCCAGAGTTTCAAATATCCTGAGGGAAAAAATCAGAAATTTCAAGGACAGGGAAGATCCATCAGGACCTTTAAAAAAAATCCCCCTTTTCCCCTTTTTTTGGTTGTGTGTTTTTTTTTTTTTTTTTTTGTTTTTGTTTTTTTTTTGTTTTTTTTTTTTTGTGACACTTCTGGCTTTGCTTCCTGTTTGGAATTTCCACATTTGGAAGGGTTGCAAAAAATCTCTGTCTCCCTTGGCAGCCCAAATTTGATTATTTCAAGCTTCTCAATGCCCACCAAAAATTCCAAGAAAAAGGTTTTTCCCAGTTATCTCCAGCACTATCCAGAGGAAAGGATGTGCTTCCAAATTTTGGGCTTGATTTTTAGCCATTAAAAAATGGGAATATCCTTAAAATCTGCACGTTTTTATCCTAGTGGGAGCACAAATTCATTTTATGTATTTTATAAATATATATAAAAAGAAAAATTGAGCCAGAGGGATATTCCCTGGTGAGCCATTGGCAGGAAAAAAGGGATTTTCTCCTTCTGGATGCTCAGCCAGAAGCAGGAATAATAAATCCATTGATTTATCCACCTCCAAATCCCTTTTTCCCAAGGGATTTTCCATCTCTTTTACCATCACAAGTCATCTTGTATTTCTTCTCTACATCTCCATCCAGCTTCTTCATGTTGTGCCAAATTTCTTTGGCCTCTTCCACATTGATCTAAAATGAGAAAACAGAAGGATTGGGATAAAATAATGGGATAAAAATAAAATTATGGAATGGTTTGGGCTGGAAAGGGCCTGAAAGCCCATCCAGTCCCACCCCATCCATGGACAGGGACATTTTCCCTATCCCAGGGTGCCCCAACCTTTCCTTGGGCATTGCAGGGATCAGGGGCAGCCCCAGCTGCTCTGGCAATGCCAGCCCAGGCAGGAATTCCTCATTGCCAAATCCCATCCATGGCTGCCCTCTGGCAGTGGGAGCCATTCCCAAAAAGCCCCAGATCCCTTTTTTCCCATCCCAAGCAGCTCCTCAGATCCACAAGGATTTGGTGAGGAGATTGGCTGGAAGTATTTTTTCGAGAAAAGAGGGATTATCCCTTTTTTCCCCAAGCATCACCTTCCTCCCAATCTTTGATTTCTCCTCCCAACCTTTGGATTTTCCTCCCAATCTTTGATTCCTCCTACTAGTGTCTTTTGATTTTCATCCCAGTCTTTTGATTTTCATCCCAACCTTTTGATTCCTCCTCCTCCCAATCTTTGATTCTTCCTCCTGATTTTCATCCCAATCTTTTGATTCTCATCCTTCTCCTCCAAATCTTTGATTTCTCCTCCCAGCCTTTTGACTCTTCCTCCTCCCAATCCTTTGATTCTTCTTCTTCCCAGTCTTTTGACTTTCATCCCAGCCTTTTGATTTTCCTCCCAATTCCTTTGCAATGTTGCACCAGCCTCTGATTTCTTCCAAAGCTCAGGATTGACCCCAACCCTTGACTGAAGGATTCCCCAATCCCAAATTTCAGCTGAACACGGGAAGATCTCTTCCAATCAACATTTTGGGAAGGGGGATGAGCAAGAATTATTTTATAAAATCATGGAATGCTTTGGGTTGGAAGAGACCTCAAAGCCACCCCAACCATGAGCAGGGACATTTTCCACCATCCCAGACCTCCCCAAAGCCCATCCACGAAACCTCAGCAAATTCCAGAGGCTCCATCCCAAAACCTCACCCTCTTTTCCTGTGGGCTCACTTGCTCCATGTTTCCATGGGTGTTTTTGAACCAAAGGGGCACGTGCTCCTCAGAGATCTCCTCATCTGAGGAGGAGAAGAAGTTCCCCAAGGTCTGGGACACCGTTTTCCCTCTCACAAACAGGGACTGGCCCTCCCTGTTCCGGAGGAGGAAGCTGATGGAATAAACTGACATCTTGGAGAAGTTCAGCTTGCCTTTCTCTTTGTAGCTGTGCCAGAGGGACAAAAAAAAGACAAAAAAAGGACAAAAAACAGGACAAAAAACCAACAGGAAACAAAAAAGACAGGGAAAAGAGAGGGAAAGAAAAAGAGAGGGAAAGAAAAAGAGAGGGAAAGAAAGAGACAAGAAAGAAAAAGACAGGAAAAAAAAAAGGAAAAGAAAAAGACAGGAAAAGAAAAAGACAGAAAAAGACAGGGAAAAATAAAAGACAGGAAAAAATGGTCAGGAAAAAAAAGACAGGAAAAAAGGGAAAAAAGACAAAAAAGAAGTTAAAACACACAGGAATCCCTTTTTTTTGTGCACTCTCCCTGGAAAAAGCTCAGCTTTATATCCCAATTCATTCAAATATTGGAGTATCTTTAAATCTGCACAATTTGTCCTGATGGAAGCACAAATGTGTTGATTTTATACATTTTAGAGATGGAAAACTGAGCTCATCCCTGGAATTCCAGAGTGTTTGCAGAGCCAGGGAATGGGATTTCCTTTTTTTTCTAAGTCTTTCCTACCCCCAGCTTAAACGTGCCAGAATTGGACAGAAATTGGATCATGAAAACAGCTCAGGATAAGGAAATTCATCCTCTGGAAAAGGAATTGATCCTCAGGAAAAGCAGCACTTGGAGCATTCCAGTGGGAATGGGAAGTGGGAAAAGCTCACTCCCAGTGGATTTCCACCTCCCTGTGAGGAGCTCCCTGGTTTTGGGGTGCCCCCATGGATGCTAAAATCCCTGGAGCATCCCACTGCATCCATCTGGAAGCCATCAATGATAAATCTCCCCCCATTATTTGTGCTGCCTCAAATCCTGGAGGTTCCCCTCAAAACCACTTCCCCTTCCTCGTCCTTTCCCTGCTCCCACCAAGGGGTTGGAACTCCCCACTCACCGTCTCCCAACGCTTCCAAAAGCCAAGGAGTGGAAGGTCTTGCAGGTGACATTCCTTGGGAAAACCATCTTCCCCTTCTCTGCCACAGCTTTGTTAAAAGTCAGGTAAAGGAATTTCAGCTCCGAGAATTTCTCCGCGTACTTCACCAAGGTCGAGGTTTTCCCTGTGCCTGGAGAGGAGAGGAAAATGGGAACAACATAAAAATAAGGAATAAAATATCCATGGTCAGGAATGAATTATTCCACATATTTTAATTCTTTTTTACACTCCTGCTGTCCCAACTCCAATATTGCACTTCACTCCTGATTTCAGAGAAACAGGGAATTATTTGGGTTGGCATCAACCATTCCCAGCACCTCCAAGGCCATCCACGTCCCCAGGTGCCACATCCACAGGTTTTTAAATCCCTCCAGGAATGGGGTCTCCATCCCTGCCTGGGCAGCTGAGCCAGGGCTGGATAAGCCTTGCATGGAGGAATTGTCCCAATGTCCAACCTAAACCTTCCCTGGCACAGCTTTAGGAACTGCCCACTCCAGTGTGGGTCCCTTTTCCATGTGCTCAGTCCTTCAGGATCTGCTCCCTTTCCATGGGGTCAGTCCTTCAGGAACTGCTCCCTTTCCATGGGGTCATCCTTCAGGAACTGCTTCAGCCTGGATCCCTTTTTTCCATGTGCTCAGTCCTTCAGGAACTGCTCCCTTTATCCATGGGGTCAATCCTTCAGGAACTGCTCCCTTTATCCATGGGGTCAGTCCTTCAGGAACTGCTCCCTTTCCATGGGGTCAGTCCTTCAGGAACTGCTCCAGCCTGGATCCCTTTTTTCCATAGGGTCAATCCTTCAGGAACTGCTCCCTTTATCCATGGTTTCAGTGCTTCAGGAACTGCTCCCTTTATTCATGGGGTCAGTCCTTCAGGCACTGCTCCCTTTATCCATGGGGTCAGTCCTTCAGGCACTGCTCCCTTTATCCATGGGGTCAGTCCTTCAGGAACTGCTCCCTTTTCAATGGGGTCAATCCTACAGGAACTGCTCCCTTTATCCATGGGGTCAATCCTTCAGGAGCTGCTCCCTTTATCCATGGTTTCAGTCCTTCAGGCACTGCTCCCTTTATTCATGGGGTCAGTCCTTCAGGATCTGCTCCCTTTATCCATGGGGTCAATCTACAGGAACTGCTCCCTTTATCCATGGTTTCAGTCCTTCAGGCACTGCTCCCTTTATCCATGGGGTCAGTCCTTCAGGAACTGCTCCCTTTATCCATGGGGTCAATCCTTCAGGAATTACTCCTCCTGGGGTTCCAAGGAAATCTCTCCTCCAGCACCTGGAGCATCTCCTCCTCCTCCTTTCCCAAACTCAGGATCTGTAGGGCTGTTCCACATTTTCCCACTCCTCTCTCCCCTGTTTTTATTCTGCCTCAATTTTTGGCAGATTTTCCCTAAAATTTGTTATCCCAGAGGCACAAATTGATCCCCTTGGGATCTCTCAATCCCTCAGACAGAGGGATCAGGGAGGGAAGGAGCAGATCGGGGATTGTCCAGGGATTTTTCCAACATTTTGGGCTCTTACCTGCAAATGCCATTATTTTCACTGTTTGGCCAGGCTCAATTTTGTGACTCAGAATCCTCTGCTGTTCATGGGTCAGTCTGACATCAGCCTGTCCACTAAAAACAGGGAAAAAATTCCAATCAACACGTGGGGAAGGAATTATTAATACTTTAAAAACCCCTAAAACAAACCATCCCACTTAAAAGAAATTGACAGGGAAATCAGAGATTGATTGATCCCATCCCAACTTGGTTATTGGGAAAAGGAGAAAAGCATGGAGTAAGGAAATAGTGGAGATAAAATAAAAAGTCTTGGGAAGATTTTTTAGGGAATATAGGAAAACATCACACACCAACAAAGGAAAATATATTTTTGAGGGACCAAGATGTGCTTTAAGAATGAATTTGGCACCTCAAGCTCATTAAAACCAGTTTTATCTCAGTTAGACCTCGGTGATGGATGAATTTATCCCATTCCCTTTCTCCAGGTGAGGATAAAGAATTGAATTATTTATTGCAGCAGCAGAAAAGAAACCCAGCTTGGATTTCTACATGCCAAGGAAGTGGTAAATTCCTTATAAATAAATTCCTTATTTATTGGGAAAGCTGGGAATGTGTTGGAGCTCTGGATGCTGAGAATTTGAGACTTTCTGTACTGACAGACTCTGACTCACAGGAGAACACTGCATTTGACCAAAGGTGTGGAGAAGACTTCCAAAATTAATTAATAGCAGATTACAAGAGTGTAGTTTAATTAGAAGTGTGTAATATCACCAAACACAAAACTTGAGAGTTTAAAGTTTCAAAATATAGTAATATATATATAAATAAAAGTTTTAAGACAGTAACTAATCCATCTTCTTTACCTTCTTCTTTCTTCTTCATGAGTTTAGATTTTTATGGAAGCTGGGGATGGAGAAGGGAAGGGAGACCCTTCCTGGAGTGCTGAGATTGCCAGTGAAGCCCCCAGAGCCCAAAATCCCTTCCTAGAGAGGAGTCGGGGTGGGGATGGATCCAATGCCAGGCTGGGAGAGCTGGGAATGGAGGGAATTCCCTGGAGAGGGAGCCTGGGGTGGGATTTTGGGAAGGGATTCCCAGAGCAGCTGGGGCTGCCCCTGACCCCTGCAGTGCCCAAGGAAGGATTGGGGCACCCTGGGACAGGGGAGGTGTCCCTGCCATGGCAGGGGGGTACTGGTTGATTCCAAACCATTCCATGATTCCAAGACAGACCCAGGAGCAAATTTAAACTCAGCACTCCCAATTTTACAGATCTAAGGCCCCAATCCTGATTTTCCCTGAGGATTCATGGGAAGGTGGTGAGCAGCAGGATCAGCTGTGCCACTGATCCAGCTCCACCTTTTCCTGCTGTGGAATATTTGGGATATTTGCTCCTCTCTCCATGGAATTGCTCAGCATGCACTGCTTGGATCACCTGGGACTCAAATCCATCCTTCCCTCTTGCAGAGGCTGCACAATTCCAGAGGCATTTTCCATCAGATACAAACAGTAGAAAATATTGTAGTGAAGCCTGGAAAAAATAAAGGATAAAACAGGAATTACTGAGAAATAGGAAATAGTTAATAATTTTATGTATAAAATTATATATATAATAAAATTATATATAGTAAAATTATATATATGTATTATATAAATTATATAAAGTTATATAAATATAGTATATATAAAATTATAAATATATAGTTAAAACTATACATAAAATTACATATACATAATATATATATTTTTATATTATAAAATTATATAGAATTATATATATATAGTATATATATTATATATATACTATATATACCATATATAGTTATACTATATATAACTATATATAGTTATAAAATTATATATATAGTATATATATTATATGTGTACTATATATATACCATATATATAGTTATACTATATATACCTATATATAGTTATACTGTAACTATATTTATATATTAACTATATAAATATAATATATATTTATATATAAATATATATTATTTATATATAAAATATATAATAATTAATTATATAATATATATTATATAGTTAATATTGACAATGTATATAAAATATATATATAAAATAACGAATTAAACCTCTGCAGCCACTTAAAACACCACCAATATCTTGGATAATTAAACAAAAAGCCTCAAGCTCTGCAGGAAATGATGAATAATTTAAAATGTTCTTTAAATAATTCTGCCCTGCCAGGTTTGTATTTCAGGGTCTCCCATGGCAGCATGAGCTGGGATCAGAGTCCAGGGGATAATTCTGCTCTCCTGAGCCACAGTCACCAACAGAGCTGGGGCTGGGGGGCCTTGCAGGGAATTTGGGGCTGATTTGGGCTTTTAAAGAGAGGAAATTTTTGGTTTAGAATGGTTTTAGGGCAGGTTTTTAACTCTGATAAGAATTCTTGCTGGTTTTCACTGCAGAGGGAAAAGAGATCCTTTGGGTTTAGCTGTGTTGACAACAACTGGTTTAAAATTAACCTGGATTCTCCAGCAGGGTTTTCCCACTGTGCTTTTCCCTCTTTCGGGGCAGTTTTGTCCCTTTCTTGCAGCCCTCCAGGACACATTTTGTGTCTCTCACCAAGACTTGGACCCTCAGACTCATTAATTACCACAAACAGCAATCAGGCAATTCCTGCAGGACACATCTCCTCCTTACTCCCAGGAGGAATCCCCACTTTTTCTGGGGAGGTGGAAATTCTAAAATCCCTGGATTTTGACCTGCCACATTTCCTGCAGGTTAGTGACTTTATCCAGCAATGAATCAATCATTAACATCCCAAACAAACATCCCAGTTTCCCTCAGGATGAGCCTTTCCCTGTCCTAGAGTCCCTTAGAACTCACAGCTTCCAGAGCCATCTAATTCCTGGATATTTGCATTTTCCACTCCAGTTCCTTCCCACTTTTCTCTCCAGAAGGATTTCCCTGTGTCCTCATCCTTATCCCCCCTGAAATCCTGAAGGAATCTCAAGGAATCTCTGCTCAGATCCTTTTTTTTTTTTTCTTTTGGGAACAAAAGGATCATGAGGGAAGGAGCTCCTAGGACTTGGAATGAAGTAAAATACTGAGTAGGAGGAGTCTTTAAATCCTGGTTTTATTTTGGGAAAATTTGGAGTTTTTTGAATGTTGTCTCCTGAAAGGAGTGACAGGATAAGGGGGAGTGCCAGAGGGATGGGATAGATGAGAAATTGGGAAGGAATTCCTGGCTGGGAAGGTGGGGAAGCACTGGAATGGAACTCCTAGAGGAGCTGGAGCTGCCTCATCCCTGGAGGTGTCCAAGGCCAGGCTGGAGATCCAAATCCCCAGGGAACTGGAGGGATCTGAAACTCAAATTTGGAGAGACCTCAGAGCCTCCTCCAGAGCCTCCAGGGGCTCCAGGAGAGACTTTGGGATAAAGGATGGACAGGACACAGGGAATGGCTTCAGACTGGGAACAAGGGGAGATTTAGGATGGGCTCTTGGGAAGGAACTCCCAGAGAAACTTCAGCTGCCTCATCCCTGGAACATCCAAAGCTGGATTGGAGCACCCTGGGATGGAATGGGAAACTCCTGACCTGTTGGAGATAGGAATGCTCCTGTTCTGCTGGGATTTGGAGGCATCTGAAACTCAAAGTTGGAGAGACCTCAGAGCCTCTTCCAGGGTCTGAAGAGGCTCCAGGAGAGACTTTGGGATAAAGGATGGAGGGACAGGACACAGAGAATGGCTTCAGACTGGAAAAAAGGGGAGGTTTGGGAAGGAATTCCTGGGCTGGGCTGGAATTCCTAGAGCAGCTGGAGCTGCCTCATCCCTGGAACATCCAAAGCTGGGTTGGAGCACCCAGGGCTGGAATGGGAAGCTCCTGACCTGTTGGAGATGGGGATGCTCTTGTTCCTCATGGCCAGCAGCAGCGTGGCCATGCAGTGCAGCACCTCGGTGACCTCCAGCAGGGCCAGCTCCGAGCGGGGGCTCCGGAAACATTCCAGCAGCCTCTGGATGTCCCCAACGCCGTCAGAGAACAGCACCATGACAGCAAACATGGCCCACATCTTCTCTGCCTGGGCAAGGACAAGGGAAACACAGCAAACAGCTTGGAGCTTCCAGGGAAATCTCACTAGGAGGTGGAAAAATTCAGTGAGGACTGTGAAATCTTAAATTGATGCCTTGAGAAGGCTGAGCTAGGACAGAGGCTGGGCAGAGTTCCAGAATAAAGCAGGGATTTATGGAAAGGATCCATGGCTGCACCTTGGGCAGCACCAGAGCCCAGCCAGGGCTGCACCCAAGATGACCCAAAACGGCCCCAAAATGCACGAGCGCTGCCGGGGTCTGTCCCTGGGATCAGCTCTGCTCCATTTGCACCTTGCAGTTCATTGTCCCATTGCAGCTTTAGCCCAGGCAGTCCCACCCTGCTTGTTTTTCTCTCTCCAGCCCACGGGGTTTGTGCTCCTGGGCTGAGATTTGGGGCATTTGTCCTTGGTGCCCAGCTGGAGCAGGAATTGTTTTGTCTCCCTGCTCTGTGCACACAGCTCACCACCCCTGGATGTGAACCCAGCCCCACACACTAAAGCAGCTCAGAATATAAAATAGAAAAGCCAAACCTGAGGCATCATGGTCAGCCCAAATGATCCCAAATAACACCACAGAGGGAGGAGTTTGGGACACAGGAGGGCACAGTGACCTCAGACAAGTTTTAGGATGGGTGAAAAAGGGAGGAGCACATCCCATATTTGCATCCTGTCCAGCTTTACCCATCCAAATTTATGGGAATGGCACGAAGGCAAACCTGGATCTCCCCAGGAATGTGGGCTGAGGTCAGATCCCAGGGCATGGTGAGTGACTGGAGGGGTGCTGCCTGTTCCCAAACCACTTTCTGTGGGATTTAGGGATCATTCCTTCCAGCTGTTTGCCTTGATTCCAGAGGAACCAAAACCCATTAAAACACAGCTCCAGAATTCCTCCAAATCCATTTGGTGACAGGAAGCACCACAGAGGCTTGGGGACACTGCAGGAATTTGTTAAAAAAAAAAAAAGCAGAAATAAGAGTGAAATAAAAGAAATAAAAAAGAAGTAAGAGTGAAACTCACCCCAGGCTTGCTGTGCAAATCTGGGAATTTGCTGAGGACACAGAACTGAGCCTTTGGGAAGAGGGGATGGGTTCCCAGCAGCTGCAGAAGCCTGCTGGGATCCACCCGGGCTCCTGTGGATGACACCAACCTGTGCAGGGGGAATAACAGGGATTTGCTCTCCCAGGAACTTGGGGCTGTTCCAAAGCACAGCTGGTGATGCCCACAGCTCACATTAATGCAGCAGGGACCCTCTGAGAGCCACTGAACTCAGCAAAAATAATGTTAATAATTGTCACAAGGGATTGCCTCTGCACAAAGAACACTGCACACAAATCAGTGTTTACCTAACTTTGTATACAGGTAAATTACCAAATACCCATCTTTCAGAAAATTTAAAATATTAATGTAGTCTGTAGATGTTTTTTCAAGCACAGTTTTGACTTCTGCATTCAACCAATCATACTTGCTGTCATAGTTTTACATTAAAAACATTAAAAAAACTGATATAAAGCTTCCAACCATTAAAAAACTGCACAGACCTCTGCGAAAAACACGCAGAGAAAAGAAACCTGGGAACTATGAATAAAATTTTCTTCATGCCCTTTTAAAGTTTTAAACCTACTTTACCTATTTCACAACAAAAAAATAAACACATTAATAATTAACTAGCACCAAAAGCCACCACACTCTTTAATACATTAACCAAAAAATCTTAAAATTAAAAAAAAATAAATCTGTGATTCTGCATTTTGTGGGAAAAATACAGGCAGGAAGGAAAAGAGTTTGGGTCTGGAAACCAAACCATGCATGAATTGCCTGCATCTCTTCACCTGAACACCCTGATGCCTCAGAAATAATGATTCTTAAATCTTCTCTCCACCTGAACACACTCCTATTAATAAAAATTATACTTTTTTCTTAAATCTGCCCTTCACCTGAACACACTGATGCCTCAATAATAATTAATCTTAAATCTGCTCTACACCTGAACACACTGATGTCTCAATCATAATTACACTTTATTTTTAAATCTGCTCTTCATCTGAACACACTGATGCCTCAATCACAATTCTTCTTGAATTTTCTCTCCACCTGAACACACTCATATTAATAATAAAAATGTACTTTATTATTAAATCTGCCCTTCACCTGAACACACTGATGACTCAATAATTTTTCTTGAATCCTCTCCACCTGAATACATTCATGTTAATAATAATTATATTTTATCCTTAAATCTGCTCTCCACCTGAACACACTGATGTCTCAATCATAATTACACTTTATTTTTAAATCTGCTCTTCATCTGAACACTGATGCCTCAATGATAATTCTTCTTGAATCTTCTCTCCACCTGAACACACTGTCTCAATCATAATTATTCTTAAATCTGCTCTCCACCTGAACACACCCGTATTAATAAAAATTAGACTTTATTCTTGAATTTCCTATTCACCTGAACACACTCATATTTACTCTTTTCATGAACACACTGATGCCTCAATGATAATTTTTCTTGAATCTTCTCTCCACCTGAACACGCTCATATTAATAATTATATTTAATTATTAAATTTGCTTTTCACCTTAACACACTGATGCCTCAATAATAATTTCTTGAACCTTCTCCATCTGAACACACTCATATTATAAAATTATACTTTATTCTTAATATTCTTAATAATAATTTTACTTTATTTTTAAATCTGCCCTTACCTGAACACACTGATGCCTCAATAATTTTTCTTGAATTAAAATCTGCTCTTCACCTGAACACACTGTCTCCATCATAATTATTCTTGAATCTTCTCTCCACCTAACACACTCATATTAATAAAAATTATACTTTATTCTTAGATCTGCTCTTCACCTGAACACACTGATATCTCAATCGTAATTATTCTTAAATCTTCTCTTTACCTGAACACACTGATGCCTCAATAATAATTCTTCTTGAATCTTCTCTCCACTTGAACACACTCATATTAATAATTATACTTTATTTTCAAACCTTCACCTGAACACACTGATGCCTCCAACATAATTATTCTTGAATTAAAATCTTCTCTTCACCTGAACACACTGATGCCTCAATAATTCTTCTTGAATCTTCTCTCCACCTGAACACACTCACATTAATAAGAATTATACTTTATTCTTAAATCTGCTCTCTGATGACTGATGACTCAATAATCATTTTTCTTGAATCCTCTCCACCTGAACACATTCATGTTAATAATAATTATACGTTATTTTCAAATCTGCTCTCCACCTAAACACACTGATGACCCAATAATAATTTTTCTTGAATCTTTTCTCCACCTGAACACACTCCTATTAATAAAAATTAGACTTTATTCTTGAATCTTCTCTTCACCTGAACACACTCGTATTAATAATAATTATACTTGATTCTTACATCTGCTCTCCACCTGAACACAGATGCCTCAATAATAATTATATTTCATTCTTAAATCTGCTCTTCACCTGAACACACTGATGCCTCAATAATAATTTTTCCTGAATCTTCTCTCCACCTGAACACACTCACATTAATAGGAATTTTACACGATTGATCCTTTTATTAGGAGGAATTCACTGTGCTGCCCCCACAGCACCCACTATTCCCTGTTCATCCCTGCTGTGTTTTCCATCAATCTGAGCAGCTGGAATTTGCATTTCCAGCCCATTCCTGTGCCAGCAGCCACCTGGACAAGAATTCCCAGTTTTGTGGCCCAGAAGAGCTGGAATAAATTCCTGCACCCAGCTCTCAGACTGGAAGCTCCTTCTGGCTGTCTGCAAGTGTCCCTTAGTGCAATTCCATGCCCAGGGGTGGAACTGGATCATTTTAAGTTTCTTCCCAATCCAAACCATTCCATGATTCCAGAAGTTGGATCCACCTTGCTACTTTATTTTTTCTCTATCTTAACCTCTAAACCTTTATTTATTTTAATGTGTCTCTGCTCTAAACTATAAATCCACATTCCTGCTTTTAAATTTGGAAGTTTTTTCTAAGGTCTCAGATTAAATCTTGTGTTTAATTCTAAGTTTTGGCTTACAGCCCCAAAGTTCTGAGAGTTTTTGGCATTTCAGGCTCCAGCACTGTGGATGTGGCACTTGGGGACACGGGTGGCCTTGGCAGTGCTGGGAATGGCTGGATTCCATGTCTTAGAGGCCTTTTCCACCCTAAAGAATTCCATGATTCCAGGATCTTGTGTAACAGAATAAGGAAAGGAAAGTTTTGTACCTCTTTTTAGTGGTTTTTCCTATTAAAATCACTTTCCCTCCCCATTTTCCTGCACATGTCCCAGAAGACAAACCTGGCAATTTGAAGAAATCCCAAAGGCAGGACAAGGTGAGGACGTGCAGGACTCACCTGACCAGCCCCAGCACACAGCCCTGGTGCTCCTGGGCTATGGAGAATTCCTGCAGGATCTGCTCCACCCTCAGCAGGGCTGACTGCTCCCTGCTCAGGAACTGCTGGTAGAGCTTCTTCCAAGGGATGAACTGGAGGGGGAACACAGCAATCACCTCATGGCATCCCAAAGGCAGAAATCAGGGGGGGCTCAGAGCCATGGGGGTGAAAAAGGGAGCTGGGGGGGAAAGGGAGATGGGGAAGGAAAGGGGGGAAAGAGAAGGGGGAAAAGAGAGAGAGGGAAAAGAGGAGGGGGGAAAATGGGGGAAAAGAGAGAGAGAGAAAAAGAGAGAAAAAGGGAAAAAAGGAAGAAAGAGGGAGGAAAAAAATAGGGGCGAAAAGGAAGGGGGGAAAAGGAGCTGGGTGGGAAAGGGAGATGGGGAAGGAAAGGGGAAAAGGAGAGAGGGAAAAAAAGAGAAGTGGGAAAAGAGAAGGGGAAAAAAGGGGGGAAAAGAGAGGGAAAAAAGAGAGAGAAAAAGAGAGAAAAAAGGGGAAAAGGAAGGAAAAGGGACAGGAAAAAAGAGGGAGGACAAAAAATAGAGCGGAAAAAGAAAGGGGGAAAAAGGAGGGGGAAAAAGGAGCGGGATGGGAAAGGGAGATGGGGAAGGAAAGGGGAGGGGGGGAAAAGAGATGGAAAAAAAGAGCAGGGGAAAGGGAAGAGGAAAACAAAGAAGGAAAAAGGAAAAAAAGAGAGAGAAAAAGAGAGAAAAAGGGAAAAAAGGAAGAAAGAGGGAGGAAAAAAATAGGGGCGAAAAGGAAGGGGGGAAAAGGAGCTGGGTGGGAAAGGGGGATGGGGGAGGAAAGGGGAAAAAGAGAGAGGGAAAAAAAGAGAAGTGGGAAAAGAGAAGGGGGAAAAAGGGGGGAAAAAGAGAGGAAAAAAAAGGGAGGGAAAAATTAAGAGAAAAAAGGGAAAAAAAAGGAAAAGGGGGGGGAAGAGGGAGGAAAAAAAGAGGGAAAAATAGAGAAAAAAGGGAAAGATGGAGGAAAAAAGAGGGAAAAATAAGAAAAAAGGGAAAGAAGGAGGAAAAGGAAAGGGGGGAAAAGGAAAGGGGGGAAAATAAAGGGGGGAAAAATAAAGGGGGGAAAAATAAAGGGGGGAAAAATAAAGGGGGGAAAAATCCTCAAAGGCTGCAAACAGGGCTGGATTTTTGGGGATGGTGAGTGCCTGCAGAGGTGCTGCCTGTTCCCAAGCCACTTTCTGTGGGATTTAGGGATCATTCCTTCCAGCTGTTTGCCTTGATTCCAGAGGAACCAAAACCCACGAAAACAGAGCTCCAGAATTCCTCCAAATCCATTTGTGACAAAAACCACCACAGACACGCCCAGAGGCTTGGGGACACTGCAGGAATTCCCTGGAAAATTCCTGCCAGGAGAAAAGGCTGCAGGGAAAACTCTGCAAAGGGCATTTTATGGAATATTCCAGATTTTTTTTCCATGGATGGGAAGGAATGTTGTTCCAACATGGATTCTGGATATAGGGCTGCAACCTTTGGGCCAGAAGACCAAATAAAAAAAGGCAGGAAATCTAAAAATTCATGGATTGTGGGAAGAAAGATGGGATTTAAAGGAACAAGGAGGCAGGCAGAGCATGGATGATCCCATGGGATAATCACAGAGTGTTCTTTACCTGTGGATCTCAGATTTTGGATATAGGGCAGCAACTTTTGGTCCAAAAAAAATGGCAGGAAACCTAAAAATTCCTGGATTTGGGGAAAAATGATGGGATTTACAGGAACAAAGGGAGGAATGGATGATCCCATGGGATGATCCCAGAGCATTCCTTACCCACAGATCTCAGATATAGGGCAACAACTTTTGGCCCAGAAGACAAAAAAAAAAAAGGCAGAAGACCTAAAAATTCGTGGATTTGGGGAAGAATAATGGGATCTAAAGGAACAAAGGGAAGCATGGATGATCTATGGGATCATCCCAGAGTGTTTCGTACTCATGGATCTTGGATCTTTTGGTTTAGAAGACCAAGGAAAAAGGGCAGGAGACCTAAAAATTCCTGGCTTGTGGGAAGAAAGATGGGATTTAAAGGAACAAGGAGGCAGGCAGGGCATGGATGATCCCATGGGAAGAAAGATGGGATTTAAAGGAACAAGGAGGCAGGCAGGGCATGGATGATCCCATGGGAAGAATGATGGGATTTAAAGGAACAAAGAGAGGCATGATGATGATCCAATGGGATAATCTCAGAGCGTTCCTTACCACAGATCTCAGATATAGGGCAACAACTTTTGGTCCAGAAGACCAAAGAAAAAAATGGAAAAATGGCAGAAGACCTAAAAATTCATGGATTTTGTGAAGAATTATGGGATCTAAAGGAAAAAAGGGAAGCATGGATGACTCAATGGGATCATCCCAGGGTATTCCTTACCCATGGATCTTGGATCTTTTGGTCCAGAGGACCAAAGAAAAAGGGCAGGAAATCTAAAAATTCCTGGATTGTGGGAAGAATTATGGGATTTAAAGGAACAAAGGGAGGCATGGATGATCCCATGAGAAGAATGATGGGATTTAAAGGAACAAACAGAGACATGGATGATCCCATGGGATAATCTCAGAGCGTTCTTTACCTGTGGATCTCAGATTTTGGATATAGGGCAGCAACTTTTGGTCCAAAAAAATGGCAGGAAACCTAAAAATTCATGGATTGTGGGAAGAATAATGGGATTTACAGGAACAAAGGGAGGAATGGATGATCCCATGGGATGATCCCAGAGTGTTCCATACCCATGGATCTTGGATCTTTTGGTCCAAAAGACCAAATAAAAAAAGGCAGGAAATCTAAAAATTCCTGGATTTGGGGAAGAATGATGGGATTTACAGGAACAAAGGGAAACAAAGGATGTATGATCCCATGGGATGATCCCAGAGCGTTCCTTACCACAGATCTCAGATATAGGGCAACAACTTTTGGTCCAGAAGACCAAAGAAAAAATGGAAAAATGGCAGGAGATCTAAAAATTCATGGATTTTGTGAAGAATTATGGGATCTAAAGGAAAAAAGGGAAGCATGGATGATCCCATGGATTTATCCCAGAGTAGTCCTTACCCATGGATCTTGGATCTTTTGGTTTAGAAGACCAAAGAAAAATGGCAAGAGACCTAAAAACTCACAGATTTAGGGAAGAAAGATGGGATTTAAAGAACAAAGGGAGGCATGGATGATCCCATGAGAAGAATGATGGGATTTAAAGGAACAAAGGGACACATGGATGATCCTGTGGGATGATTCCAGAACGTTCCTTACCCGTGGATCCCGGATTATCTCCCTCCAGCAGCGACACACCAGGCTCAGGTTCTGGTACAGATCCAGAACTGGCAGGAAAGCAAAGATGTTCCTGAGGATCTCAGGAGGAAGGTCCTCCATGGATCCCTGAGGAACCTGCCAGCTCCGCGTGCCCAGCAGCCCGAAGCGGGAATCGGGAAGGGGCTCCACCTCCAGCTCCTCCCACTCCTGCTGGAGCCCACTGAGCTCTGGGATCTTCTCCTCAGGCTCCTCCCAGAGCTCCTGCTCCGCTTTGGGAATTGCTCTTTTCCTGGAGTGGGCCCTGGGGGGCGGCACCAGGGCCTGGGGAGGCAGGGAGAGCGAGGGCTGGCTGAAGGAAGCAGGAGGTGCAGGGGAGAAGGGGTCCAGGGGCTCCTCCTTGATCCCAGGGCTCGGCATCCCCGCGCCTCCCGCTCGCGGCGACTTCAGCATCCCAAAGAAATCCGAGATCTTCCTCTGCTGGCCTGGTGCTGCACCAAGGGGAAGAGTGGCAATGAGTTCCGTGGAAATCAGGGAACGAGGAAGGATTTGGGGTTTTGGTGGCATTCCAGGCTGGGCAGGGAATGTTCAGTGGGAAGGGAGCCAGGTACAGAGAGAATTCTCAGGAAAATGGGTCGGAATCCCAAATCTCCCAGGAATTCAGGGCGGGTTTGCTGGGGTTTCCGCTCAGCCACAGGAGTGGAGGCAGCAGGATTTGGGCAATAAAATGAAATTAAATTTAAACAAAAGAATTAAAAAGAAAATAAAAAATTAAATGAAAAGAAATAAAATGAAAATAACAAATATATAAACCAACATAAAATAAGAAATAAAATAAAAATCATATAAAATTTTAAAAAGCAAAATTAAATGCAACAAATAAAATGAAAAATTAAATAAAATAATTATACTTTTTAAAAAATAAAGTGAATAAAATCACAAAATCTCACAGAGAGGAAATGGGTCAAGGAAACTCTTTTCAATGGAATCCTGGAATGGTTTGGGTAGGAAGGGACCCCAAAGTCCCCTCCAGTGCCACCCCTGCCATGGCAGGGACACCTCCCACCATCCCAGGCTGCTCCAGCCCCAGTGTCCAACCTTGGCCATTGCAGGGATCAGGGGCAGCCCCAGCTGCTCTGGGAATCCCTTCCCAAAATCCCACCCCAGGCTCCCTCTCCAGGGAATTCCCTCCATTCCCAGCTCTCCCAGCCTGGCATTGGATCCATCCCCACCCCGACTCCTCTCTAGGAAGGGATTTTGGGCTCTGGGGGCTTCACTGGCAATCTCAGCACTCCAGGAAGGGTCTCCCTTCCCTTTGCCATCCCCAACTTCCATAAAAATCCCTGGGGATGGATTCTGAGTGTCCCAAATCCCAGAATGGTTTGGGTGGGAAGGGCCCTTCAAGGCCATCCCATTCCAATGCCACCATCCCAGGCTGCTCCAGCCTGGCCTTGGGCACTGCAGGGATCAGGGGCAGCCCCAGCTGCTGTGGCAATGCCAGCCCAGGCAGGAATTCCTCATTGCCAAGATGCCACCCATGGCTGCCCTCTGGCAGTGGGAGCCATTCCCTGTGTGCTGTCCCTGCAGGCCTTGTCCCCAGTCCCTCTGCAGCTCTGCTGGAGCCCCTGCAGGCCCTGCAATGTGCTGGGAGCTCTCCCTGGATCCCTCCCTGCCCCAGGGAACATTCCCAGCTGTCCCTGGGTCCCTCCCTGCCCCAGGGAACATTCCCAGCTCTCCCTGGGTCCCTCCCTGCCCCAGGGAACATTCCCAGCTCTCCCTGGGTCCCTCCCTGCCCCAGGGAACATGCCCAGCTGTCCCAGCAGTACCTCTGGGATGTCTCCGTGTGCCGTGGACGGGATGAAGGCCGCGGTTTCCCCCTCCTCCTCCTCGGGGCAGGCTCAGGGGGTGCCTCAGCGGGGCTGAGCCCTCGGGGCTCCGGGCCAGGGCCGCGCACTCGGGGGCTGTGAGGTGCCGCCGCCTGCAGCGCCGCATCCTGCGGGACACGAGGGAAAACGAAGGGAAAAAATAAAATTTTATTTTCTCCTCTGGAATTCTGAGAGGCCGCAGGGTTTCAGCAAGTTATAGTGGAGTGATGGTTCCGTGTGGATATTTAGGGGATGATTTAGTTGGGGTATATTTAGTTAGGAATTCCATCCCAGCCAGGAGTTCCCAGAGAAGCTGTGGCTGCCCTTTTTTATAAATGACAATATAGCTACAATTTCATAATCACATATGATATAATTAGATGTGATGTAATATAATAAGATATAATAAGATATAATATTATAAGATATGATATAGCATAATATAATATAGTATAATGTAGTATAATGTAGCATAATATAGCATAATATAACGTAACATAACATAACATAACATAATATAATATAATATAATATAATATAACGTAATATAATATAATGCAATGTTATAAATGACAATATAGTTAATATATTATATCATAGTACAAATAAAATTATTCTATAGTCATTATAATATTGTAGCTGTAAGTAGAATTACTCTATAATTATTATAATATTATAGTTATAATATTACTATATTAGTATCATATAATATATTATGTATAGCCATATAATCATATTATAATATAAAATATTACATTGTTTATAATAAATATTATTGTCTTATATTATAATTATATTTTTATATTAGTATGATAGGGTTATTTATATTATTATATTATAATACATTATAGCATATTATACATTATATTATAATATATGATACAATATTAACAATATATTAATGGAACCATATTATCTATATATCAATGGAATATATTAATAATATAATATGAATATTGTAGAATTTATAAATTCTGTAATATATTTATATAATCATAATAATATATTACTTGTACAGTATATAATATATTATATAATAAATATAATTAATCAAAGTAATAATTAATATAAATAAATATAAATATAATAAATTATATAATATATAACATAATCTAGTAACATTATAATATATTAATTGTCTTTCATATTTATGCATTGGCTTTACAAGTTATTGTTAATCACAACAGTTTTAATATAATACAATTTATAATCCCTTTTAACTACTTTTTAGATATAAAATCTGTCAGCTTTTATATACACCATTTAGCTTGCACAAATAGTAATAAAAGAAATATATGCTTAGGTTTTCTCATAATATTAGAATAGAAACTATGTAGTTAAATGTAATTAAAATTAAAATTTTATTAAAATTAATTATGTTGAATACTTTTATTTACATAACTAACTCAGATAATGGCATAAAATAACAATGTTAATTCAATTTATTTGTGGAGCATCTTATCTAAATGATAATATTTCAATAACAAGAACCAAGACACCCAGAAAAATGTTCCCTACTAATTCTCCAGTTATCAAGAAATGTCAAAACAACAAAATAGAACCTCAAGAAAAAATAAAATACATAAAATAAAATAACATGCAGACAAGTCAAAGGTCAAAATCAAGAAAAAGTATTCTCATAACACATAAACTAACAAAAATATTATATATAATACTGAAATATTATATATATTATATATAAAATATGTATATTATATATAATATATTGAAATATATATAATCCTCATAAATATGCATTTAACCAATGTAATAAGAATATAGAAGAAAATTATTTTAAACTAATGGTGTGCTTTTGGCAATTTGCACTAGATATATATAGAAGAAGAGATTAAATAAAATAAACCAAAATTAGAAAACCAAAATAAAATAATAAAAATTTAAATAAAAGATTAAAAATTAAATTAAATTAAAGGACAAACTCATTTTCCCAAGGAGGAAATTGTTTAAGAAAACTCTTTTTCATGGGATTCTTTTATCTCTTATTAAACTATTAACCCTTTTGCAGTTTAAAAAAATCCTCCTGGGAATTATTCCCATAAAATAACCAAACCTTACTTGGAACAGGCACAAACTCCTCTCTTCTGGCCACCAAAAACCCCCCACAAAATTCAATTTTTTTCCACAAAAGAAGGCAAAGCCAGCAGGAGCGGCTGTCACAGGATGAGCTCCCTCCTGCCAGCATCAGCAGTTTCACTTTTGCTTCCTTTAATTTATTTATTTCTCTTTTAAGAGCAGCAGCCCCAAAAAAGCCCCATTTTCCTTAGGGCAGGATCCAAGGATCAGCCTGGTTATTCCTTGGGATAATTTCAGGGTTTTTTCCAATGGAATGATTTTATGGACGTGCTGCTCCCTCCTTTTCAGCTCAGCAGAGCTAAAACCACTCAGCTCTTAGGGGAGCCTGGTTCCCAACATCCCCATTTCCTCAAAATTTGGGAAACGAGGGAAATAAAAGGGAAAAATCCAATTCAAGGCACTTTTATGGCTTTCAGGAATGTGCTGAGGGAATCTGGGGCTGGATTTGGGTCATCTTTTCCAACCGAAATCATCCCAGGATTCTACTTAAAAATGGAATTTCTCAGGCTTCACCTGCATTCCTATTTTTTCCCAATTTCCCGTGTGGCTTCCAGTGTCAGCCAGGGCACGACATTCCAGCTGGGAAGCCAAAGGATCAGAGGATGGAGGGGGAAGCTCCCAAGGGATGAGAAACATTTGGGATGAAGTTGGAGCTGCTCCCTGTTTTCCCTCCAGAACGTCCTTTCCAAACCCTTTCCCAAATGGATGCACCGTCCTCGTCCAGAGGGTGCCCTCATTTCCAACCCCCCATTCCCAAAAACCCCTCAGTGCCAACGCCCCAGTTCCAAGGAATCCCCTTTTAACCCCTTCTCAGCCAAGGGCCCCCCTGTTCACTCCCCCATCCTGTTACTCCTCATTCCCAATCCCTCAGTTCCAAGGATTCCCTCTTTTTTCAAAGCTCCTCTCAAATCCCAAGGATTCCCCCATTCCCAAGGATCCCCTCAATGCCAGCTGTCCCCTCAGTGCCAACCCCCCAGTTCCAAGGATTCCCTAATCCCCAAGGAATTCCCTTTTAACCCCTTCTCAGCCAAAAGATTCCCTGTTCACTCCCCCATCCAGTCACCCCTCATTCCCAATCCCTCAATCCCAATGATTCCCCTTTTTCTAAGGGTCCCCTCAAATCCTAAGGACACCCCCATTCCCAAGGCCCCCCTCAATGCCAAGGGTGCCCTCACTGCCAATCCCTGAATTCCAAGGATTCCCTCATTCCCAAGAAATTTCCTTTTAACCCCTTCTCAGCCAAGAGCCCCCCTGCTCACTCCCCCATCCTGTTACTCCTCATTCCCAATCCCTCAATCCCAAGGATTCCCCCATTCCCAAGGCACCCTCAATGCCAAGGGTCCCCTCAGTGCCAATGCCCCGATTCCAAGGATTCCCTCATTCCTTAGGAATTCCCTTTTAACCCCTTGTCAGCCAAGACGCCCCCCGTTCACTCCCCCATCCTGTTACCCCTCATTCCCAATCCCTCAATGCCAAGGATTCCCCCATTCCCAAGGGCCCCTCACGCCGAAGGAGCCCCCATTCCCCAGAACCCCTCAATGTCCAAGCTCCCCCGCAGTGCCCAAACCCCCTTCAATCCCAAACCTCCCTTCATTTCCAAGGGTGCCCTCTTCCCAAACCCCTCAATTCCAAGGATTCCCCCATTTCCAACGGTGCCCCCAACGCCAAAAGAGCCTCCATTCCCAAGATCCCCTGCAGCGCCAAAAGCCCTTTGAATGCCAATCCCCCGCCTTTGCCAAGGGTCCCCTCAGTGCCAATCCCTCAGTTCCAAGCATTCCCTCATTCCCGAGGGCTCCGCATTCCCAAATAAACCCCATTCCCAAGGAAACCCCCTCCCCGTCCCCCCCCACGTTGCCCCGAAATGGTCGCGCCCTCCTCACCCGCTCCCGGCGCTCCCGGCCCCGCGCTCTCCACCGGCCCCGCCCCCTCCCCACTGCCCAATCAGCAGCCAGATCAGCGCACAGCACTGTCCAATGGTGCAGCACTTCCGTGTTGGGCGGGGTTTATTTACCTCTCCCCTTGCGGTGACGTCAGTATCTCCGCGCGTGACGTCACGGGCGCTCCGCGGCGCGCGGGTGGGTTGGAAAAACCGGGAATTTTCCCGCGGGAATTGCGCGGCCTGGGATGAGCTGGGGAGGGAATGAGGGGCGGATCCCGGACTGCGGGAGCCCCGAAGGGAACGGGAACTTTTGGGTTTCCTAAAGAAAAAAAGAATTTATGTTGTTTTTTCCTGAGGAAAAAATGAATTTTTGTTTGGTTTTTTTTTTTTTTTTCCTCAGGAAAAACAGAAATTCCTGTTCGTTTGGGAGGGGAAAGGGAATTGCTGCTTTTCCTGGAGGAGGGGTTGGTGTCTGACTATCCGCAGGAAAAAGGAAATTATTTGTTTTCTAAAGGGAAAGGGGAATTTCAGATTTTCCTAAGTGAAAAAGAAAATTTATGTATTTCCAGCTGGTTTCTGGCTTTCCTAAGAGGGAGAGGAATTTTGGAGTTTTCCCAGAGGGAATGGGAATTTCTGTGTTACCAGGGGGAGAGGCTGGTTTCTAATTTTTCTTAGGGAAAATGGAAAATCCTGGTTTTCCTGAGGGAGAAACCCATTCCTGGTTTTCCATATGAAAAAGCAAAATTCTGTTTTTCCTGATGGAGTGGCTAATTCTTTGTTTTCCCAAAGAAAAAGGAAGTTCCTGGTTTTCCTAAAGGAAGAGGGAATTTCCGGTTTTCTGGAGGAAGAGGTGGGGTCCTGGTTTTCCTAAGTAAAAAGAAATTGCCCATTTTTCCCTGAGGAAAAAGGGAATTTCAAGATTTCCTAAGGGAATTTTGGTTTCTGTTTTCCCTAAGGAAAAAAAGGAATTTCTTTTTGCCTAAAGAAGATGTGGCTTTCCTATTTTCCTGAGGGAAAGGCTGATTTCTGATTTTCCAGAGAGAAAATGAATTTCTGCTTTTCCAGAGGTTCCTGGGCATCCCAATGGAAAAAGAAACTTTGGTTTTCCCGAGGGAAAAGGGAATTTCTGTTTTTCCTAAGGGAAACGTCAGATCCTGGATTTCTTTAGGAAAAGAAAATCCTATTTTCTGGAGGGAGAGACCAGATCCTAATTTTCCCAAGGAAAAATAATGGAATTTTTGCTTTTACTGAGGAGTGACTGCTTCCTGAATTTCAGAGGGAGAGGAAAATTCCTGCTTTTCCCGAAGGACAGGCCAGGTCCTGGTTTTCTAAAGGGCAATTTTCAATTATCCTGAGGGAGAATGAAACCTTTTCATTATTCTGAGGGAGAAGGAAATTGCTGCTTATCCTGAGGGAGAGGCCACTTCATGGATTTCCTGAGGGAAAAATTCCCATTTTTCTGGAAGCAGACACCAGGCTCTGCTTCTCCTGAGGGAAAACCTCATTCCTGCTTATCCAAACACCCCAAACCAACCACAATATTCCCTCAAGTCCTGATTTTTTTGCCTCTTTCCCCTGAGGCCTGGCTCCATGGCTGAGCAGGAGAGGCCGTGGTGGCTCCTGAGGCTGGTCCAGGAGGGAAACCTGGATATGCTGTGGGATTTGTGGATTTCCTGAGGGAAAAATTCATGTTTTTCTGGCAATAGACACAGGTTTCTGCTTCTCCTGAGGGAAAACCTCAGTCTTCCTTATCAAAACCCCCAAACCAACCAGGATACCCCCAAAATCCTGATTTTTTACCTCTTTCCCCTCAGGCCCGGCTCCATTGCAGAGCAAGAGAGGCAGTGGCAGCTCCAGAGGCTGGTGCAGGAGGGAAACCTGGATGTGCTGTGGGATTTGTGGATTTTCTGAGGGAAAAAGTCCCATTTTTCTGGAAGAAGGCACCAGGCCTTGCTTCTCCTGAGGGAAAGCCTCATTCCTCCTTATCCCAGCCCTGCAGACCAACCACAATATTCCCCAAAATCCCAATTTTTTGGACCATTTCCCCACAGGCCCAGCTCCATGGTGGAGCAGGAGAGGCCGCGGTGGCTCCTGAGGCTGGTCCAGGAGGGAAACCTGGATGCGCTGTGGGATTTGTGGATTTCCTGAGGGAAAAATTCATGTTTTTCTGGCAATAGACACAGGTTTCTGCTTCTCCTGAGGGAAAACCTCAGTCTTCCTTATCAAAACCCCCAAACCAACCAGGATACCCCCAAAATCCTCATTTTTTACCTCTTTCCCCTCAGGCCCGGCTCCATTGCAGAGCAAGAGAGGCAGTGGCAGCTCCAGAGGCTGGTGCAGGAGGGAAACCTGGATGTGCTGTGGGATTTGTGGATTTTCTGAGGGAAAAAGTCCCATTTTTCTGGAAGAAGGCACCAGGCCTTGCTTCTCCTGAGGGAAAGCCTCATTCCTCCTTATCCCAGCCCTGCAGACCAACCACAATATTCCCCAAAATCCCAATTTTTTGGACCATTTCCCCACAGGCCCAGCTCCATGGTGGAGTGGGAGAGGCCGCGGTGGCTCCTGAGGCTGGTCCAGGAGGGAAACCTGGATGCGCTGTGGGATTTGTGGATTTCCTGAGGGAAAAATTCATGTTTTTCTGGCAATAGACACAGGTTTCTGCTTCTCCTGAGGGAAAACCTCAGTCTTCCTTATCAAAACCCCCCAAACCAACCAGGATGCCCCCAAAATCCTGATTTTTTACCTCTTTCCCCTCAGGCCCGGCTCCATTGCAGAGCAAGAGAGGCAGTGGCAGCTCCTGAGGCTGGTCCAGGTGGGAAACCTGGATGTGCTGTGGGATTTGTGGATTTTCTGAGGGAAAAAGTCCCATTTTTCTGGAAGAAGAAACCAGGCCTTTCTTCTCCTGAGGGAAAGCCTCATTCGTCCTTATCCCAACCCTGCAGACCAACCACAATATTCCCCAAAATCCCAATTTTTTGGACCCTTTCCCCACAGGCCCAGCTCCATGGTGGAGCAGGAGAGGCTGCGGTGGCTTCTGAGGCTGGTCCAGGAGGGAAACCTGGATGTGCTGGGGGATTTGTGGATTTCCTGAGGGAGAAGCTCCCGTTTTTCTGGAAGTAGACACCAGACTCTGTTTCTCCTGAGGGAAAACCTCAATCTTCCTTATCAAAACCCCCAAACCAACTAGGATATTTCCCAGAATCCTGATTTTTTACCTCTTTCCCCTCAGGCCCGGCTCCATGGTGGAGCAGGAGAGGCTGCGGCGGCTCCTGAGGCTGGTCCAGGAGGGAAACCTGGCTCTCCTGCGGGATGAGCTGAGGCTGGATGAGGTTCCAGAGGCTCGCAGCTGGCGCTGGGGACGTTTGGGAGATTCCCTGCTGCACCACGCAGCTCGTTTGGGACACCGGGATGTGCTGGAATTCCTGGTCCAGGAGGTTGGGATGGACATGGAGGTGGCCAATGGGGACTACAAGAGACCCCTCCATGAGGCTGCGTCCATGGGGCACCTGGAATGTGTGTCCTTCCTCCTGGAGAGAGGGGCCAGCGTGGACTGCTTGAAAAAGGCTGACTGGTAGGTGCTGGGATTTGGGATTGGGTGGGGAGGGTGGGAATGTGGCTGCTGGAGGTGGTGTTTGGGATTGTGTAATGGGTGGGAAGGAGCTTAAGGATCATCCTGGGACATCTGGGACACCTTCCCTTATCCCAGGCTGCTCCAGCCCCAGTGTCCAGCCCGGCCTTGGGCACTGCAGGGATCAGGGGCAGCCCCAGCTGCTGTGGCAATGCCAGCCCAGGCAGGAATTCCTCACTGCCAAGATGCCACCCATGGCTGCCCTCTGGCAGTGGGAGCCATTCCCTGTGTGCTGTCCCTGCAGGCCTTGTCCCCAGTCCCTCTGCAGCTCTGCTGGAGCCCCTGCAGGCCCTGCAATGTGCTGGGAGCTCTCCCTGGAGCCTTCCCTGCTCCAGGGGAACATTCCCAGCTCTCCCAGCCTGGCTCCAGCCCTCAGAGCTCCATGGATTCCTCTGGATTTGCTCCCGCAGCTCCAGGTCCTTTTATTGGTATCCCAGAGCTGGACTCCGTGTGGGATCACCTGAGTGGAGCAGAGAGGGCAGAATTCCCTTCCCCTGCTGCCCACACTGTGGATCCAGTTGGATTTTTGGGAGAAATTCCAGCCCTATCCCTACTTTCCCCCTGTTTCTCCCAAAAGCTGTAAATTACTGCTCCACTCTTCCCTTAGGGATGGAAAAATAAAACAAGGATTCTCCCCTGCTCCCAGATGAAAGCCTGGGAGGGTCCTTTGCAGCTGAACTGCCACAAGTCCACAGGCAGCATTCCAGAGCTGGGAACTGAGGCTGTGCCAGCCTGGAGCTGAGGCCAAGATTCCACGAGCCTGGATTTGTGTGGCTGTGCTCTTCTACCCATGGATAAAAGCAGGGACCTCTGTGCTTCCTAAGGCATACCCAAACCTTTGGGAAAAGTCTCATTTGCTTTAAAAACACAGAAAACTCTGAGGGACTGCATGGAAAAGGTGCTGGAATATTCCCAGCCTGGAACAACAGTGCTGTAAAACCTCCTGGATCCTCAGGCAAAGCACCTGAATGAGATTTGCTGTGCCAGGTTATTTTATTTCCCTGGATCTTCTTCCAGGACTCCCCTGATGATGGCTTGCACCAGGCAAAACTTGGAAGTGATCAAAACCCTGGTGGAGCACGGAGCCAACCCGTTGTTGAGGAACAAGGATGGCTGGAACTGCTTCCACATTGCCAGCAGGGAAGGGCACCCCGAGGTGCTCCACTACCTCCTGGATGTGTCCCCAAGCTGCTGGGACACCGAGAGCACCACGGGGAGAACGCCTCTGCACACAGCAGGTACACCCGGGGTGGATCAGGGAAGCCTTCTGGAATCTCATCCAGCCTTGCCTCATCCTGTGGGGGAGCCAGGTTTTCCTCCTGGAGCAGCCTCAGGAGCTGCCATGGCTTCTCCTGCTCTGCCATGGAGCCAGGCTTGAGGGAAAAGAGGCAAAAATATCAGGATTTTGGGGGATATCCTGGTTGGTTTGGGGCTTGAGATAAGCAAGAATGAGATTTTCCCTCAGGAGAAGGAGAGGCTGATGTCTGCTTCCAGAAAAATGGGAATTTTTCTCTCAGAAAATCCTGCAGCACATCCAGGTTTCCCTCCTGGACCAGCCTCAGGAGCTGCCATGGCCTCTTCTGCTCCATCATGGAGCCAGGCCTGAGGGGAAAGAGGCAAAAAAATCAGGATTTTGGGGGATATGCTGGTTGGTTTGGGGAGTTGGGATAAGCAGGGATGAGGTTTTCCCTCAGGAGAAGGAGAGGCTGATGTCTGCTTGCAGAAAAATGGGAAATTTTCCCTCAGGAAATCCATGAATACTTGGGTTTCCCCTCAGGAGAAGCATAGTCTGGTGTCTACTTCCAGAAAAAATGGGAGCTTTTCCCTCAGCAAATCCACAAATCCCACAGCACATCCAGGTTTCCCTCCTGAACCAGCCTCAGGAGCTGCCACTGCCTCTCTTGCTCTGTCATGGAGCCGGGCCTGAGGGAAAAGGGGCCAAAAAATCAGGATACTATGGTTGATTTGGGGTTTGGGATAAGCAGGAATGGGGTTTTCCCTCAGGAGAAGGAGAGGCTGATGCCTATTTCCAGAAAAATGGGAATGTTTCCCTCAGGAAATCCATGAATCCCACAGCACATCCAGGTTTCCCTCCTGGACCAGCCTAAGGAGTCACCATGCCCTCTCCCACTCTGTCATGGAGCCAGGCCTGAGGGGAAAGAGGCCAAAAAGTTGGGATTTTGGGGGATATCCTGGTTTGTCTGCAGGGTTAATATAAGCAGGAATGAGGTTTTCCCTCAGGAGAAGCAGAAACTGGTGTCTACCTCCAGAAAAATGGGAATTTTTCCCTCAGGAAATGCACAAATGGGCCTCTTGGAATTCTTGGGGTCCTTGGATGGAGTCCATCTCTCCCTGGCACTGATGGATCTGAGCTCCCTTGGAACAGGGATGTGATTTTCCTCCCTGCTGTGAGAAGCTCCCCAGCTCCAAGCACATCCTGGCATTTGCAATTCCTGAAAGCAGCAGAGCTGCTGGGAGGAACTTTTTGGGATCTGCCTGGGGATGGATTTCCTTAGCACAGCCTCAAGCTGGGCCTGGGGAGGTTCAGGTGGGATATTGGGGAAAATTCCTTCCTGGAAAGGAGTTGTAAGAATTTGTAAGCATTGGGATGAGCTGCTCAGGGCAAGGGTGGAGTCCCCATTCCTGGAGGGATTTAAAATCCATGTGGAGGTGGCACCTGGGGACATGGGGCAGTGGTGGGAATGGTTGGGCTCAAGCACTTTCCCAACCCAAATGACTCCATGATTCCAGTCATAAACTCCAAATTTTCCAGTCTCCTTGCCCTCATGCCATGGTGAGAATTCCAGGGGTCCTTTCTGTGGAGGAGAGGGACAAGCCCTGCTGGGAATACTCAGGAGCTGTTGTTGGAGCCCACCATGTCCACAATTCCCTTTCCCTGCCCTTTTCCTTGATTTTAAGGGATATTTAAAGGGAATGGGCAGGTTTAGGAATCCTGGGCATCCCCAGGATTGTTGGGAAGCACAGGAGGGCTCAGACCACGTCCAGGGTGGGAATCAGGCTGTGCATTCCAGGTCTCAGCAGCAGAGATGAGCCCTGCCTGCCCAAACTCCTTTCCCAAAGAATTTAATTGGGATTGACTCCCTGGAAAATCCTGAGGTGCTGGGAGGAGCCCCTGCTGTGCTGTCACTGCTGTGCCTTTTCCAGCCCTTGCTCTGCCACTCCTGGCTCATCAGCAGTGACAATTCCAGCCCCTGGGCACCACTGAGTCCTTGTGCTTGACCTGGGAATGCAAAAACCAGGGAGTGGGTTGGTGCTGGGATCACTGCAGCTTGCCTGAAGTGGCTGATCCCGATTTTTTAACGTTCTCCCATCCCTGCCCAGCTCTGGGTGTTGTTTCCATGGGGCTGGCAGCTCCTCTCCCTGCAGGAGATGTTGGGTTGGGATCTGGGACAGGGTCAGGAGCGGGGTGAGCTCTGGGATTTGGGGTTATCCTGTGGGAAGGGGGGAATTCTGACCTTGAGGCAAAGTAATTTCCCTGCTTTGGGATATGGGTGTACAACTGGGATCCAGCACCTGGATTCTGCTTCCTAGAGGTGTCTCCACCTGTGTTTTCTGTGGCAAAGGCACCACTCCACAATTTGGGTGGATTTCTGGAATTTCCTGATCCAGCCAGGCCCTGGGGCAGCAGCTGGAGTGGGAGTGACTGGGAATGGGGAAGGGCTGGAATTAGGGAATTAGGGAATTAGCATTTAACCCCTCAGTGCCCCCAGTGCAATCTGATCCCAAACTGCTGCTCCCTGGTATCCCCTCACTTATCCCATGGGATATTCCCAGTTCCCAAGGCAGGAGCAGGGATAAGGGATGGTGTTGGAGCTTCTGGGGGACGTCATGTCAGGGCCAAGTGCCTGTCCCAGGGGTTTCCATGGATTTCCATCCCAGGGGTGTGGCTTTGAGCACATTAACCCGTGACCAGGCCAGCTGCCTTCCTGATGGGTCATTTTCTCCCTCCTGCAATTATTTTTTATATGAATAAGGGTTGATTCCTTCAGCTTTGTTGCTTCTTGTATCTCGAGGGAAGAAAGCTGGGAGGAGGTAATTAGAGGATGTGGAATGCAGCAGAGGATCCCAGCTGTCCTGAGCCTCTGCTCCTGATAAAAGATGGAATTGTGAGGGATTTTTCTTCCCATGACTTGGATTTTCCATCAGCTTGGGTGAAGAACAGGCAGGGAGCAGGAGCAGAGAGCCAAAATCTGGGAATCCCTCAGTGGGATTCCAGCTGAAAGCACACATTTCCCAGGAGCCCTTTTCCCATCAGCTGATGGAGCAGCTCCAGCCTTGGTCTGATATTATTTTTCTCTCGAATGTGTTCCATTTGTTTTGCAAAATGACCTGCAGAGGAAAAAAAAAAAAAAAAAAAAAGCAGCTGGATCAAAGCTGTGTGAAGTGAAATGTTTAAAAAAATCAAAAACTGGAATATTTCAGTGCCTCGGGTTCAAATTCTCCCCCTCTGTTGTTGTTTTCCCTCTGAGATGGGTGAGGATGATGAGGTGGGAGTGGCTGAGGAGGGCTGGCAGTGTTATCCAGCATTTCCCCAGCTCTGTGTTCCTTTTGCTTCTCCCAGATCCCAATCAGGAATGAACAAATAATTGGGAGAAACCCTCTTTGTTCCAGCTGCATTCTGTGGCAGATGGAGCCAGGCATTGCCCATTCCGTCCCTATTTCCTGCTTTACCTCACATTCCCAATGGCATCAGAGGAAGGGAAACCTTTTTTCTTTAATCCACAAAAACCTGATGAGAATAAAGCTCCTTGGAGCCCCTTCAGCATCCCAAAAGGATCAGCAACCCGAGCATGCCTCGCTGTAGGAACACAATGCCACAGACCCACAACCAGTCCATGTTTTTCCTGATTTTTTCCCATCTTTTCCCAGCAATGCACGGCTGTTCCCAGGTCGTGGAGCTGCTCCTGGACCGGTAAGCAGGCTCCTCCCAGCTTTTCCTGCCCCAGCTGCCATTCCCTGCCAGCATTTGCACACAAAGGATGCTTGTGCTGTTCCAGCTGCCCTGCTCTCCATCCCGAGGCTGGCTCCTCCCGCTCCAGGTTTTTCCCAGCTGGGAAAGGGACAAGGATTCCCTGGGGATGGGCTCCCTCTTGCTTGTGACACAAATCCCAGTTATGTAACTCAGCCCTGGCTTTGTTTTCCCTGCTGATTCATTCCCAGTGTGACAACAGCCAGAGCAGCTTCTCTAGGCTGGGCTTATCCTTGTTTTCCTGGGGAATTGCTGGGAAGCGGCTTTAAAGCAGCTCGGTTCCCTTTCTCTGTTCTCCCTCCCCAGAGCTGGAGCAGCTTTCCCTGGGAATCACAGCTCATGCCAGCCTGTCCATGCTTGGCTCAGCATAAACAGCTCTGTGATCTTTAATTCAGTTTTCTCTCATTTCACTGCAGTTCAGCCTGAATGGGATTGTATTTTGTACATCATTCCGTGAGGAGCTGGTTATTCCCTGCTTCCAGTGCACTCATGGAAACCCTCTGGTCAGGAAAAAGGGAATCATAAACGATCTGTAGAGCCCCAAAGAGCTGAACCACATCTCTGATCCCCAAAATAACCCCACAAATCATTCCCCAGGCCCTAAAACACCAGGAAAAAATAGTCTGTGGATGAGCTTTATACATTCCATTTTCAATCCCAGCTGCTGGGAGTCTCCTTCCATGAGGATTTTGGAGCTGTCCACAGCTCTGGGCTGGTTTTCTCTCCTGTCCCTTGCAGGTGCCAGTACAAAGGTGACAGCAGGGACAGCTCTGTGATCTAAGCCAGGCTTTAATTCAGTTTTCTCTCATTTCACTGCAGTTTAACCTGAATGAGATTGTATTTTGTACATCATTCCATGAGGATCTGGTTATTCCCTGTTTCCAGTGCACTCCTGGTCCCTTCTGGAAACCCTCTGGCCAGGAAAAAGGGAATTATAAACGATCTGTAGACCCCAAACGAGCTGAACCACATCTCTGATCCCCAAAAAACCCCACAAATCATTCCCCAGGCCCAAAACACCAGGACAGGTTTATCCATGGTCTGTGGATGAGCTTTATACATTCCATTTTCAATCCCAGCTGCTGGGAGTCTCCTTCCATGAGGATTTTGGAGCTGCCCACAGCTCTGGGCTGGTTTTCTCTCCTGTCCCTTGCAGGTGCCAGTACAAAGGTGACAGCAGGGACAGCTGTGGGGTCACTCCCTTCATGGATGCTCTCCAGAACGGGCACGTTGGCATCGCCCGGCTGCTCCTGCAGAGACACCAGGTGGGTGCCAGAATCCCTCAGTGCCTCCTGCAGGAGCTGAGCAGGGCTGCCAGGGCAGGTGAGCCACGTGTTCACCATGACTGGAGCACAAGGAGGCAAATTTTCAATTTTTAAAGAGAGAAATCCCCCTGGAGATGGGAAGGATTTGGCTGAGTGAGGCTGTCAGGAATCATCTCCTGGGGCAGGAATCGTGGAATGGTTTGGATTGGAAGAACTTTAAACAAGTTTTAAAAGCTTTAAAAATCATCTCATTCCACCCCTACCACAGGCAGGGACACCTTCCATTATCCAAGGTGGCTTCAACCCAGCCTTGGACACTGCCAGGGACCCAGGGGCAGCCCCAGCTTTGGTGTAAACGTGTCCCCAGAGCTGGTGCAGTGGGATGGTGACACCAGGCAGTGGCAGGAGGGGACAGGACATTCCCAGCACTCCAGGGGCAGCTGTGGCACAGCCAAAAGCAGCTCTTGGAATGCCAGGCTTGGCATGGAGGCTCCAGTGGCTGGGATAATGTGGAATTGTCCATCCATGAGTTATCCAGAGCTCCTCCCTGCCCTCCCTCTCTCCTGGCAGCTCCTGCTCCTGTGCTGGCTCCCAAAAATCCCTGATTTCCTCCAGGGAATGCCATTAGAGCCAGCTGTGCACAGCAGGAGCCAGACCACTGCAATCAATAAATAATCATTTATTGATTATTGACTGATTGATTGCTGGATGATCCCAGCTGATTGGGGCCCCCTCATGGCTGATTCTCCCAGAGGTGTTGGTCAGATCCTGGATTTCCTAAGGAAAAGGAAATGCTGTTTTATGGACTGGGAAGTTTGTTGTGGTTTTAACCCCACATTTCAAGCACTGAGGGTGGGAGAGGTGGGAAACCTCGTGGAGGTTCCAGAGGGCGCTGATCTCACTTGGGATGAGTGCACTCTGTGTGATTTCCGTGCTGTTCCCTCCCTGCAGGCCTGTCCCACAGCTGTGGATGCCCTGGGAGCTCAGGCCCTGCACAGGGCAGCTGTCACAGCCCAGGATGGCTCCATCCAGTTCCTGGTGGCCGAGCTGGGCCTGGATGTCAACGGGACAGCGACGTCCCTGCAGCTGCCAGCCCTGCACTACGCGGCCAAGGTCTGTCCCTGCTCCCAGTCCCCTTGGGCAGCCTGGGCCAGGCACTGAACCAGCTGGATCAGGTGTTGGCCACCATGGAGGAATTGCCTTCCTGGCTCATCCTGTGCCACTGTCCCTCTGCTCCTGGCCAGTCCCATTCCCTGTCCCATTCCTGGCCAGTCCCATTCCCTGTCCCATTCCCAACCAGTCTCATTCCCTGTCCCATTCCTGACCAGTCCCATTCCCTGTCCCATTCCTGGCCAGTCCCATTCCCTGGCCAGTCCCATTCCCTGTCCCATTCCTTGTCCCATTCCTGGCCAGTCCCATTCCCTGTCCCATTCCCTGTCCCATTCCTGACCAGTCCCATTCCCTGTCCCATTCCTGGCCAGTCCCATTCCCTGGCCAGTCCCATTCCCTGTCCCATTCCTTGTCCCATTCCTGGCCAGTCCCATTCCCTGTCCCATTCCCCGTCCCATTCCTGACCAGTCCCATTCCCAACCAGTCTCATTCCCTGTCCCATTCCCAACCAGTCCCATTCCCTGTTTTCAGGGTGTCAGAAGAAATGTGGGCAGCAGGGTGAGGGTGGGATTCTCCTCCTCTGCTCTGGTGAGATCCCACCTGGAGCACCAGATCCCAGCCCTGGGGCCAGCAGCAGGAGGACCTGGAGCTGCTGGGGAGAGCCCAGAGGAATCCATGGAGCTGCTGCAGGGCTGGAGCCAGGCTGGGAGAGCTGGGAATGTTCCCCTGGAGCAGGGAAGGCTCCAGGGAGAGCTCCCAGCACATTGCAGGGCCTGCAGGGGCTCCAGCAGAGCTGCAGAGGGACTGGGGACAAGGCCTGCAGGGACAGCACACAGGGAATGGCTCCCACTGCCAGAGGGCAGCCATGGGTGGCATCTTGGCAATGAGGAATTCCTGCCTGGGCTGGCATTGCCACAGCAGCTGGGGCTGCCCCTGATCCCTGCAGTGCCCAAGGCCAGGCTGGAGCAGCCTGGGATGGTGGCACTGGAATGGGATGGGCTTGGAGGGCCCTTCCCACCCAAACCATTCTGGGATTTGGGACACTCAGAATCCATCCCCAGGGATTTTTATGGAAGTTGGGGATGGCAAAGGGAAGGGAGACCCTTCCTGGAGTGCTGAGATTGCCAGTGAAGCCCCCAGACCCCAAAATCCCTTCCTAGAGAGGAGTCGGGGTGGGGATGGATCCAATGCCAGGCTGGGAGAGCTGGGAATGGAGGGAATTCCCTGGAGAGGGAGCCTGGGGTGAGATTTTGGGAAGGGATTCCCAGAGCAGCTGGGGCTGCCCCTGATCCCTGCAATGGCCAAGGTTGGGCACTGGGGCTGGAGCAGCCTGGGATGGTGGGAGGTGTCCCTGCCATGGCAGGGGTGGCACTGGAGGAGCTCTGAGGTCCTTCCCACCCCTGGAATTCCATATTTGTGTCCAGCTGCCTGCAGAGGAGGGACAGGAGATGTCCAAAAGTGGGAAAGGAGAGCTGGGAAGGTGGGGGGAGCTCCCAGAATTTTATCAGTGTCCTTCACACCAGAGTTGTTTTGAATTCCTGAACCACTGGAGCTTTCTCCTGCTCCCAGCCCATGTGGGGAGCAGAGCTGTGGGTCCTGCAGCATTCCCTGGGAATGCAGAGCAGATCCCAAAACTTCCCTGCTGACCAGGATTCATCCTGGGATCCAGCTGGCAGCACAGCTCAGACCCAGGGATGTTAAACCCAGGATTTTGGTTTGTAGTGGGAATAAAATCTCATCCCAGTGCCCTGATCCTACAAAAACATCTGTGATACTCCCTGGGAATGCAGAGCAGATCCCAAAACTTCCCTGCTGACCAGGATCCAGCTGGCAGCAAGGGAATGTCCCTGCTCTGACCCAGGGATGTTAAACCCAGGATTTTGGTTTGTAGTGGAAATTGAACCTCACGCCAGTGCCCTGCCCCTACAAACCCATCCGTGCCACTCCCTGGGAATGCTGGCACCATCCAGGCTGGCACAAAGGAGCCCTTTCTCCCATTTTCCTGGCCTCCTGCTCCCAGCAGCCACGTTCAAAGCCCTTGTGGTTGCCAAGGGTACGTTGAACAGCAGGGCTCTGGGGGGAATACAATGTGCCTTGGAGGAAATCCCAGCTCCTGGGATTTGGGAATGACTGGATGGGATTCTCTCCCTTCCCTCCCCAGCCTTGGTGTCACTTTGTATTTACAGCACCACTCGTGTGCCTGGTGGGTTGTGTTTTTATCTCCCTCTTTTCTTATTCTTTTGCATTTATAAACACATGAAAATCAAATTATTTTTTAAATTCAATTTGCTGCCAGGGCTGTGGCAGCTGCAGCAGTTCCTGGCTCGGTGTCTCTGCCATGGAATTGGGTTTACAGGGAAATGGGAGACTTGGGATCAGGGAAGATGCTGTGGAATCCTGTGGGAATAGGGAAAAAAGAGAGGGGAGAGGGGGGATAAAAATGAGAGCTTTCCATTCCCAGGCTGCAGGACAAAGACTAATTCATGGCATTGAGGATGTAATTCCAAAATCAGGCGTGTTATTTAGGGAAAAGGGATTTATTTCTGGAAAAGCCTGTGCAGGGTGGAAGGAGAGGGGGGCTGTGCTGGGATTTTCCCTGTGGAATTTGAAATTGGCTCCTGGCAGAGGAAGGAGGGAGGGAGGAACAGTGGATTGGGGCTGGGTCTTTTCCCAGGGGATCCCAAATCCTGGAGGGATCCTTTGGGAAATGCCAGTGCCTGAGGGAGGCAGATGAGCAACAGCCCAGATCAGCAACAGGTTCTGCTCCTGGAGCTGGAATAACCTTGGGAACATCAACTCCAGATCCCCTGGGAATGGAGGGATTTGAAACTCAACGTTGGAGAGACCTCAGAGCCTCTGCCAGGACCTAAAGGGGCTCAGGAGAGAGACCTGGGATAAGGGATGGACACAGGGAATGGCTCCCACTGCCTGAGGGCAGCCATGGGTGGCATCTTGGCAATGAGGAATTCCTGCCTGGGCTGGCATTGCCACAGCAGCTGGGGCTGCCCCTGATCCCTGCAGTGCCCAAGGCCAGGCTGGAGCAGCCTGGGATAGGGACAGAGTCCCTGCCCATTGGAATTTGATGATCTTTAGGGATTTTTTCCAACCCAAACCATGCTGGGATTTTAGGAAGCTGCCTGGTGGCACCTTTCTGGCCAGTTCCCATGGGATAATAATTCCCATGAGTCCCGTGGGATAACCATTCCTGCCCCATGGATCTGATCTGAAGGAGCTGAGCCTGATTCCCACCTGCTCCCAGATCCTCTGGAGCTCCTGGTGCCCCCAGACATGACCAGGCCAGGGCAGATCTGTGCAGTCCCAGGTTGGGGATGGATCCAAGCCCGGAGCTGATCCCAAATTCCTCGTTCTGCAGGAAGGACATGGCCACACCATCCAGACCCTGCTGTCCCTGGGCGCTGATCTCCACGCCAAGGATGGGAAGGGCCGTTCTGGTGAGAATTCCAAGCTGCTTTTCCCAGCTTTATGTGACACCAAGAGCTTCCACAAGCACATCCCAACCTCAGCAGGCAGGGAGATGCCAAACTCATGGATACATTTGCCCTGGGGGCAGTGTGAGGCATCATCCCAGGGGTTTTTGGGCATTTTGCATTCCCTGGCTTTCAATTTTCTGGAATTTCTGCTGGGGCTTTTCCATTGGGGGAAGAACAGAGACATAAATTGGGAAATTCCTGCTTATTTTTCTGAGGAGCTCCGATGCTGCCTCTTCCCCATCAAATTTGGCTGGAATGATCCTGTTGGAAGCAGGTTGGATGGACAAACACAGGGATTGAGCTCTTCAGCCTCAATTCCTCAGCAAACAGCCTGGAAATGGCTGACGAGCAAATAACACCAGAGAGCTGGCACGGAGATGGAGTTGCTATAGCGATGCCGGAGAGTCGGCATTCCCAGCGGGAGACGCTCAGGCAGCTCTTGCATCAGCATCTCCCAAAAAAAGAAATTAAAAATTCAAATTTAAAAAAAAAGATAAATGTGGTTCAGCCATTGCCCAAATTGCCACATTCCCCAGCCCTGGGTTTGGTTAAAGCCATGTTTCAGCAGTGCCATCTCTCCCTCCGCCCCCTCAGTGACTAAATCCAAGCTCTGCTGAGCCCATCCAACCCTGGCATGTTTTTTCCTGTGGCTCCTCCTTGGCTGGGTTTGGGTCACTGCGTCCTTGGGAAGCTTCTCATCCACATCAGGATTACCCAGAGGGATCAGGATGCCTCCTTTGGATCACATGAAAGGAGGATTTTTAACAGTGAGGGCGGGCAGGGGCTGGGCTGGCATTGCCAGAGCAGCTGGGGCTGCCCCTGATCCCTGCAATGTCCAAGGCCAGGCTGGAGCAGCCTGGGATGGTGTGAGGTGTCCCTGCCATGGCAGGAGGGTGGAGCTGGATGATCCCAAACTTAATCCTGCTATTCTATCCCAACCCAGAAACCACCCAGGTGGGACTGGATGATCCCAAACTCAATCCTGTGATTCCATCACAACCCAAAACCATCCAGGTGGAATTGATGATCTTTAAAATCAGACTCAATGACCCCAAACTTAATCCTGCGATTCCATCCCAACCCCAAAACCATCCAGGTGGAACTGGATGATCTTTAATTGGATGATCCCAAACTTAATCCTGTGATTGTATCCCAACCCCAAAACCATCCAGGTGGAACTGGATGATCTTTAATTGGATGATCCCAAACTTAATCCTGTGATTGTATCCCAGCCCCAAAACCATCCAGGTGGAACTGGATGATCTTTAATTGGATGATCCCAAACTTAATCCTGCAATTCTATCCCAACCCCAAAACCATCCAGGTGGAACTGGATGATCCCAAACTCAATCCTGTGATTCCATCCCAACCCCAAAACCATCCAGGTGGAACTGGATGATCTTTAAGATCAGACTCATTAACCCCAAACTCAATCCTGCGATTCTGTCCCAACCCAAAACCCCAAACCCCTCCGTAACCCCACAGTGCCGAACCCCATTTTCCCCCCTGTCCCTGTTTATCCCCCTGGGGATGCATTTTCCTGCAGAGCGGGGTGGGGCAGGCCCAGGAGGTGACAGGGTGCTGCTGTGTCCCCAGCCCTGCACGCGGCCAGCGCCGGGCAGCGCGCGGGGGCCGTGGGGGTCCTGCTGCGGGCCGGGCTCCAGGACGCTCCTGATGCCACGGGAACGCTGGCCCAGCAGCTGGCCAGGAGCCCTGATGTCATCCAGCTCTTCAGGGGACACCAGGCAGCACCTGAAGAGGAGGAACCTGCTCCTTTTCCACACGGTACAGTGGTCATTCCTTATCGCAGGGGTTCCGTGCTGTTATCTCCTATCACAAAGGTGTCACACCTTCTTGGTGTTTCTCGTGGGCAGCTCCTCACAGCACTGACTCTTTGTCCTTCACAAGGCACCCAACAAACGCCAGCTTTCTCCTCACCCAGCTAACCCACTCTTTTATAGCCCTCATGCTCATTGGACACAGCTGTGGCCTGTTCCTAACCTTTGATAACTGGCCCAGCTGCAGCACTTTAGGGGTGACATCCACTCCTTCTTGGGGTTTCTCATGGACTGCTCCTCACAGCACTGACACTTTCTCCTTCACAAAGCACCCAAATGACTCAAATTTCCTTCTCAACACCACCCCACTCTTTTATAGCACTCTTGTCCTTGGTCACAGCTGTGGCCTGTTCCTAATCTTTGATAACTGGCCCAGCTGCAGCTCTTTAGGGGTGAGGTCCACACCTTCTTGGTGTTTCTCATGGACAGCTCCTCAGAGCACTGACTCCTTCACAAAGCAGCCAACTGATTCAAATTCCCTTCTCACGCAGCCACCCCACTCTTTTATAGCACTCTTGTCCTTGGTCACAGCTGTGGCCTGTTCTTAATCTTTGATAACTGGCCCAGCTGCAACTCCTCAGGGGTAAGATTACTTTCTACACCATCTTTATTTTCTTATGTTCTATCCCCCTACAATTCCTTGCCAGATTTAGGGAAACAGCTGAATAAAATCCCCATATCGATCCTCAAAGTCAGGAGTCTCTTTAAATTAAGGATCCCCCAAATAGGGGACTTGCCCCATGAACAGAATCCCCTTCAATTGTATCTCCCACTAATGAGAGAACACTAAAAATTAAGAAGCCTCCCAAATAGAGGATCCTCCCCTAAATTGAGGAAAAACCCCTAAATTGAGGAAACCTCCCCCAAATTGAGGACCCCCTAAATGGAGGATTCTCACCCAGACTGAAAACTCCCCCAAAGTGATGAATACCCTAAATAAAGGAACCCCCCAGGTTAAGGAGCCCCCCAAAACTGAGGATCCCCCCCAAATAAAGAACCCGCCATAAAATCAGGATTTTTACCCAAATTTGAGCAGAGGAGCCAAGCTTGGCATTTGGGAGTAGATTTAGGAGAAATGTTTGAAATAGGATTATCTCTAAAGATAATGGAGGTGATGGTCTGGGCTCTTCCCTGGGAGGGTGGGGAGGGCCTGGCACAGGTTTCCCAAAAAAGTTGTGGCTACTCCATCCCTGGAAGTGTCCAAGGCCAGGCTGGAGCAACCTGGGAGAGTGGAATGAGATGATCTTTAAGGTCCCTTCCCACCAAAATTATCACATTCCTGTTCTGATCCATGCTTATAAATTTATTTTCTTCTTTCACCTCTTCTGTGCAGCTCCCTGAAACAGAACCATCCAGGGAAGTGCCACTTCCAGGGATCCTCGTGGCTTTTCATGGGAATTTCCACACCCTGAACATCCCCATGGAGAAAATCCACCTGGATCATGGATTTACCTGCTCTCCACAAATCCCTTAAACTGCAATAATTTGCAGTTTAATTTTTATGTGACCTCTTTGGGTAGCACAGAGACACTTGGAGCTGCTTCCACCTTTTGAATCCTCTTTGTAGCCCAAGCTGATCCCAAAACCTGCAGGAATCTGTGGTGGGACCTCAGCCTTGCGAGGACACCAGGGATCTCTGGATCAGACTAAAATAAGGAGGTGTTTTATCCCAGACTGGAATGCTGGCAGTTCCCAGCCCTGATGAACTTTAAATCCCAACAATCTGCTCCTGGAATTCCCAGCAAGGTAAGAGCAGCTGCAGCTGTTGGGTTTGTGCAGCTGGAATTATAAATTCCATCCCAAACTGATGTGTCCTTGTCTGTTTGTGATGCCAAGAGTTAAAAACGGATGGAATTCTGCTTTTTTGGGGATGGCAAATATTAAAAATCAAGAAGGGAGTGAGGTAAGGCATGCACCATGAACCATGGCTGGGTTTGAGTGGGAAATTCCCACCTTGCTCTCCCTGGAGCAGCCCCGGGTGGGTGAGGAAATTATTTTATTCCTCCAAAAGGAATAAAAAAAAAAATTAAAGGATAAAATTTAAAATTTAAGGATCCATGGATCCTTAAATCCATAAATCCAGCTCTGGCCTCCCGACAGCAGGAAATGCAAGGAGCTGCTTCATTCCAACTTTTTATTTATCATTTTAATAAGCCAAGGAATATCTGTGTCCTCCCAGTATTGCTGATGAGAAAAACCAGTGGGAATGTTCCCAGATATCCATGGAAACACAAAGGGGAAATTCCTTAAAAAACATGGGAACACCTCAAAACACCAAGGGGAACGTGCATTATTTTGGGGGTTGGAAAAGGAATGTGGGTTCAGCTTTATACCTGCAAAATTCCCCCAGGGAATTCTGGTTTTTCCAAAAACTTTTCCTTCCTGTTTTTTATTCCCAAACAATTGGGATGTAGGAATGCAGCCTGATTAGGGGTTTTTGTTGGGATAGTTGGCACATTTCTAATTAAAAGTGGTCCATGGGGTTGGGTGGAAAGGCATCAGATGTGGAGGGATTGGGGGGTCCATTAAACCCCCCTAAACTGAGGAACCCCCTCATTTAAAGACCCCACTAAAGTGACAACCCACCCTAATTTAAGGACCTCCCTAAATTGAGGATGCCCCCCAGTGAACCCCCTAAATTGAGGGGCTCCCCAGTATTAAAGAACATCCCCAAACTGAGGATCCCCTTGAAATTAAGGATGCACCAAATAGGGGACTCCCCCCAAAAAGAGACCCCATTCAATTGCATCCCCCACTAATGAATGAGAGGTCCTCCAGAATTAAGAACCACCCCCAAATTGAGGATCCTCTCCTAAATTGAGGAAAAACCCCCAAATTGAGGACCCCCTAAATGTAGGATCCCCCCCAGACTGAAAACTCCCCCAAAATTATAAATACCCTGAACAGAGGAACCCCCAGGTTAAGGAGCCCACCAAAACTGAGGACCCCCCAAACCTGGGTCTGTCCCCAAATAAAGAACCCCCCATAAACCGAGGGCCCCTCTCCAAGTGGAGAAAATTCCCTAAACTGAAGAATCCCCCAAATGGAGGATCCATGAAAATTGAGGACCACCCCCCATTGAAGGGCCCCCCTAAACTGAGACCACCTCAATTAAAGGGCTCCCCCTTTAAACTGAGAACTCTCTCAAATTAAGAAACCCGTCCCCTTGAGGGCTCCCTAAAGTGAAGTGCCCCCCAAATTGTGAGCCCCAGAAATGAAGGAGCCCCCCCAAATTTAGGACCCCCCCCCAATATAAAGTTTCCCCCCCCCCCCCCCCCCCCCCCCCCCGCGCACACCGAGCCCATAGGGGCGGCCGTGGAACTGCGCATGCGCGCCGCGCCCCCACCACGGTGGCAGCGCCGCTCGCGCGCGCATCGCTCCCGCCCCTTGAGTGACAGCCCCGCCAGCCAATGGCGTGGCGTATCCGGCCGTGATTGGCAGGCGCGTGGGCGGGGCGCAGGTGGCCCGGCCCCGCCCCTCCCGGCGCGGTCCCCTCACGGCGGCGGCTCCATTTTCTCGCGCTCCCGCGGCCCCCGCGTAGCGCCCGGTTCGCCTCAGCCCCGGCCGAGAGACCCCCGAGACACCGCGCGCCGCCATGAATGAGGAGTACGACGTGATCGTGCTGGGCACCGGCCTCACGGTGAGGAGCAGCCGCCGCCCGCTCGCGCCTCGGGCCTGCTGCGGGCGGCCGCCGCCCTGCCCCGCCCCGCCGCCCCCCCTCCGCCATCCCCCGGCTCCTGCGGCTGACCCCCTTCCCCAGCTCTCACCCACCCCGGCGCCGCTGTCCTTTGCCCGTCTATCACCTGATCATCCCCCCCAGGCTGGGTGTGAGCCCCCCGCGGCCTGGGGCGCTCGGGGCTTTATCCCCTCCCCCAGGGTGTGCGGTGCCCTCCCCGGGCTCTCACCTGATTCTCACCCCACTCGCCCCATTCAGGCCGTGTTCTTCAGCTGTCACCTGTCCATCGTAGCCCCCCCGCCTCTGTCTGGATTCTTCCCCCTGTCCTTATCCCTAAAATTACTGGGGATCTGGTGTATGTGACCCCCTGGGGGACCCCTGGGTGCTTTCCCCTGTCATTAATTATCTCAGCACCCCCTCGGCTTCAGTCCCACCCCCACCCTGGATCCTTTCCCATTCATCTCCAGCCCAGCCTGGGATCCTCCCCCTCCGCCCCTCAGCATTACCCGGGGGTCTGGTGCGTGTGACCCCACCGGCGGACCCCTGCCTCATTTCCCCATCATTAACTCTCACAGCACCCCGCAGCTCCAATCCCCACCCTGGATCCTTCTCCCCATCCCTAACTGGACCCCCGGGTGGGGTTTTTATATGATTTTTATATATATATATTTTTTATAAGAGCTCCTCGTGTTTGGATATCCCCGTCCCCGATCCCCGCCGCTCCCAGGGGGCCCCAGGAAATGCGGTTGTTTTGCGGAGGGAGGGCGTGGGGAGACTCGGACAATAAAACGCCGACGGGCATTTGTTGCCTTTCATTTATTTTTTAATTATTACCTTATTTTTTTCCATTCACGCATCCCTTCCCCCTTATCCCCGTACCCCAACCCTAACGTGGCTGCAGGTCCGTGCAGGGTGGAGGCAGCCGTGGTTGTCCCCCCCCTCCATCCCCATTCCCGCTCCGCCTTTGCAGCCTTCGGCTCCATCCAGCCCTGACTGCAGCAGGAGGGGGATGGGAGGCTGGCGAGCCTGTCAAATTTCCCTTATTCCCCCCTCCAAAAAAAATCCCCTTTCCTGCGATGTGGCTGCATCCCGGTGATCCCTGAGGAGAGCTGACAGCTGATGGGGTGCGGCGGAGGGAGGGGGACGAGCCCTGGTGGGGCTTTGTCCTATTGTGGAGGATGCAGCCCGCGCCGCAGGCAGCCCTGGGGAAAAAAAAACATGGCAGTGCCGCTGCCAGGGAGGTTTGCAGGGGGATTTCTGCCCGTTCCTGCCTCCCTGGGGGCCGGGAGATGCCACGGGAGGGCGGATTGCAGGTTCCAAATGCGAGGCATTGTTTGGGGAAGGGGGAAGAAAATCCAATATGGTGGAAAGGTTTTCCTCCTTGTGCAAGTGGCCTTTCCTGCTTTTGTTCCCTCCTGTTGGTGGGGAGAGGTGGCCGGACAAAGGGATCTCTTTGGGGTTGGCCCAGTGGGGTTCCCCCACTTCCCCTGGGATGGAGATTAAATTGAAGTCCAGGCGTGGTTTGGGTGCTGTGATTGATGGGGCTGACACAGGACCCCAGGGAAGGCACAGCTGGGTTATCATCCCTACTATCCCCCTCTTTTGGCGTTGGGGAGAGGGGTGACACAGCTGGGACGTGGCACAAAGGAAAGGGGTAAGGAAAGGTGTAAGGTGTACCTGGGGTGTGGCACAAGGGAAGGTGTAAGGTGTGTGTCCATATGCTCCAGGGGACACCCAGCTGTCCCAGCTGCTTTCATTCCTTTCCAGGCTCTCCTTTGAGGAGGAGCAATGGTTTAGGAGGAAAAAGCTTCTTCCCCTTGATAGGGAAAGCTGGAGCCTGTCCTAAAGCCTGGCCCAGCCCAGCCAAGCAGGGAAAGGCACTTTTGGGGAGGTGAAATATAATGAGCTTCTAGTGAAGGGGCCTCCAATAGATCGGAGCTGCATTAAAATGTTAATTTATGCTTTAGTGTGAGCGGGGTATCAAGTTGGTGAACTGCAGGGCTTAATCTCAAACTGACAAATGCCAGTGTAAATTTGACAAAAGGCCTCTTGTGAAATCACTTTTAAGACAAGCTCCTGCTAATGAGCAGCGGTTGAGTTAAAAGGAATAAATTAGGGCCGAATTTTAAGGTGTGCTGACCAAACTGCAGAGCCTGGGAATATCCAGGAGCTCGGATTTTGCTGCTGGTGTGCTGGCTTTGCCTCTGAAATACCAATTAGGGTGGGCTTCGTCTGGCCTTGAGCAGCTCATGTGGAAAAGAATGGAAAGCAGAGGTGCTGGTGCAGCCATCCCAGAATTCCTGCTGCTGGCTCAGCCATTGTGATGGTGTCACAGCAGAGCTGGGTCAGGCTGGCCTGGAGGACCCTCCTGCACAGCTGTGGTAGCAGTGGAAAAGGATCTGGTACCTGTGGTACCTGAGGAGAAGGAGCTGGAAACACATCCAGTTGTTCCTTTCCTTTTCCAGAGCAGCTGTCACAGAAGTTCTGGTGGTCAGGCTGCTCCTGGATTTGCTGCTGGAGCCCTTCAGGCCCCTGTTGTGGCTCTGAGGTTGTGTCTCTGCTGCTGATCTGAAGGATTTTTTTCTTTTGCCAAAGGGAAAGTTCGATTGTTGGTTTAAAGAGGAAGAATGAGTGGTTGGAGCTTTGTAAAAGAGCACAAATAAATCCATTGTAGTGGTCATTCTGGTTGGGTCTGTGGGGCCACTGGGTGCTGTGTGAATTCCACTGGGATGGATCTGGAAGTGCAACATGAATATTTCAGGTGTTAATCTCTTCCTCAGCAGTAATGAAGGGCTAAAGGCAGCTTTAGGACTGGGATTACTGGCACTCCAGCTATTTCAGCTTTTCCCTTCTGTGTGCTAATCAGAGACCCCATTGCAGTGCCAGCTCATAGAGATGTGTCTTAGCCCTGTGGGGAAAAATAATCCTGAATTATTGCTGATACAGTCCCTCAGACTTCCAGAACTCCATGGCTGCTCCTGCTCCCTCTGCCTGGATCGCTGTGGATGAAGTGAGAGCTGCATCAGAGCTGGTAGATCTTCCAGCTGCCTCATTCCTGCTGGGAATGGCTTTTCCAGGCTGCTGGAGCTTTAAGAGCTTTAAGGTCCTTGTCTTAGGCTTTCTGTGTGCATCATGTGTGCCAGATTAGGGATCATCTTCCTGCAGCCCTACTGCCCAGACTGGTTTTTAATCTGGTGCAGTGGTCATACACTGGAGAGCTCCTCGTGGCTGGATTTTCTCACCTCTCTTTTCAGTTCACAGAATTTCCCAGCCCACCGTGATTCCCACCTCTGCTGTGGGAGTGGCTCGCTGCTTCCTCGGTGGTTATGTCAGAGTGGGATGTTGTGCCTGGGCACGGGCTCTGTTGTCTGCCCTCCCTGCCTCTGCAGAGTTATTTTCCATGGATTCTGGGATAATTGAACCCTCCCAGTTGAGCCCCAGTAGGGGAATGCTCCGTTCCTGCTGAGGTTTCACTCTTTGCAGGCTGAGCTAAGCTGCTTACCTGCCAGCTGCCTCCCCATGGTAAAGCTATTCAAATCCACCTCAGAGATACAGATTCACTTTCTGTGGGAGCAGAGGAGCCACACTCATTGGTTCAGGATGTATTTATTCCTACAGGCCCAGGCTGTGTGGCCTGAAGAGCCTCAGAGTGACTGTGAGGCCCATGTGGGAGCATCTGCTGCAGGGGACGCCCAACTGTCCCAGCTGCTTTCATTCCTTCCACGGCTCTTCCTTTGAGGTGGAGCAATGGCTTAGGAGGAAAAGCTTCTTCCCTTTGATGGGGAAAGCTGGAGTCTGTCTGTGCTTTGGTAGCAGAGGGCATTGTTGCAGTGTGGTGAGGAGTTGTTCTGGCAGGTGTAGGATGGGCAGGAGTTTGTGCAGGTGTAGGATGGGCAGGAGTTGTTCTGGGAGGTGTGGGATGAGCAGGAGTTGTTTGTGCAGGTGTAGGATGAGCAGGAGCTGTTTGTGCAGGTGTAGGATGAGCAGGAGCTGTTTGTGCAGGTGTAGGATGGGCAGGAGTTGTGTTTACAGGTGTAGGATGAGCAGGAGCTGTTTGTGCAGGTGTAGGATGGGCTGGAGCTGTTTGTGCAGGTGTAGGATGAGCAGGAGCTGTTTGTGCAGGTGTAGGATGGGCTGGAGCTGTTTGTGCAGGTGTAGGATGGGCAGGAGCTGTTTGTGCAGGTGTAGGATGGGCAGGAGTTGTGTTTACAGGTGTAGGATGAGCAGGAGCTGTTTGTGCAGGTGTAGGATGGGCAGGAGTTGTGTTTACAGGTGTAGGATGAGCAGGAGCTGTTTGTGCAGGTGTAGGATGAGCAGGAGTTGTTCTGGCAGGTGTCGGATGGGTCAGGCTGTGAGAGCTGGAATTGCCGGTGTCACTGCCCAGGTGACCCTGCCCAGGCTGGAGCAGGGATCTCCGGAGGTCCCAGCCCAGCCCAGCCATGTGTGCCTGTCCCTGGGCACGGCCAGCCCTCTCTGCCTTTCGAAGAACGCGCCTGGCGGTGCCAGAGCCGCTCCCGAGGCCGAGGGGATTTTGCTCGGTGCCCAATCCTCCCCTCGGCGCTGGTACGGGAACAGCCCTGGCTCCAGTTTCCATCGGGCTGTCTGAGCCTTGCTGAACTGCCGCCCTACTTGGAGGAAATCCACGGAAACCTCCTCGCTTCCCTCCGTTCCTCAAGGCCTCTGCATGCACGGGGGCTGGCCATGAACAGCTCCTGTCTCCAGGGAGGAGCTCATGGTCTTAAGCAAGCATGGAAACACCAACACCTCCAAGTCACTCCTTATTTTTATTTCCATGGACTCCCAGTGGATGTGCTGTCCCCACATTGCGGTGCTGGTTTCTCCCTGGTTCCCTGGCCATTTGCAGCAGCTCAGATCGTTCATTCAGCAGCCCAGTGAGCTCCCGGGAGCTGGTAACCTGAACTGGCCGAGGCAGAGCACTGTAGTGGCAGCGAGACTGCAATTTGCATGGCTTCTGTTGGATCTGGATACCCGGGGCTCTCCCTGCTGTGTCCTGCTGCTGCTGTCAGCAGCTGCCCCCTGTTCTGTTCGGTGGTGGTGACGTTTATAAACGAGCAGAAAATGCAGAGATTTGAACTGTGACACTTCCCCTTTTTATTTGCACTCCAAACTGTCCCCAGCCCTCCCTTATCAGCACAGGCCGTTTGTTTTCCTCGCTCCCTGACCCGAATGACAGCGTCACACATCCAGCGCTTCCCAGTCCCACAGCCAGCGCTGCATCCACAGGAATTGCTGAGCTGGGAGGATAAATCCATTGTGCAGCTTCATGGCCATCGTGGCTGCACGGGGAAGTGGCCTGAAAGGGCTGGGCAGGATTTCAGAGTGCTCGGTGAGCCTTGGGTTGAACAGCAGGGTAAGAGCTCCACCCCAGTCCCACAGCCCTGCCCAATGGGTGAGAGTGGAGAGGAGCTTAAGGCCTCTTGTTTCTTCTGCTGGTGCCCCCATTCACTCCAAGGGATGCACACTCCTCTTCTGGGAACACAGAGCAAGGAATGCTTTGAGGTTAAGTGGGTGACTGAGATCAGCTGACATCCACATCAGTGGACGTGGCTTGTGCAGCTTTTCCTGAGCTCCCTCCCTCCCTTTGGTGCTGATTTAGTCGTGAAACCCTGGTTGGCTTCCTTGTGGCTCAGCTCCAGCATGGACACTCACAGCCCCGTGCCACCATCTGGCCGGGCTGGTGAGCCAGGGCTGTGGGAGATGTTCCAGGGATAAATCACAGGGCAGAGCAGGGAGTCCAGCACAGAGCTCTGTCAATGTAACTGCTCAGCGATGAGGCCCGTGGTGTGGCAGTCCTGCCTCGGGTGTGGTTAATCATTAACGCTGGAGCCACTTTTACTCCTGTGGTTACTCAGCGGTGTAGGCTTTGAGTAATGACTTCGCACGGGGTTCGGTGCAGCTGTATGTGCCGGGAGGATCTCTGCTTGCTCCAGCCCGTGGGGAAAAAAGGAGGGACCTTGTAGGATCCTTGGAAGGATGGTACCGTGGAAGGAAGGAGCTTTTGTGGAAGCACTGTGGCTCACTACTCACAGTCCACGTGGTGATGATGAAGCCTTGTGGGCACCGTGCTGGAAATCTTCCCTGACTTCGAGCACTGAATTCAGAGTGTCCTTGCTGTGTGTGAGGCTTTGCTCCTCAGGTCCTTGGCTGGATTGTGGTGACATCCTGGTGGGTGACAGACTGGCCTGCACTGCCCTGCTGTCCCAACAGAGAAGGTTTTTGCAGTGCCACCTGGAAGCAGCAGCACAGCAAATCCTCAGCCAGCGATCCCTGCACCTGCAGATGTCTGACCTTAGAACAAAACAACCCCTGAGAGCTGCTGAAGTTGATTTTACAGCTTCCTTTACAGCCAGGATTGACTGCAGTCAGGATTTACACAAACAATCCGCAGTGGGAACTCCTGGTGTTTGTGGTTTTCCTGCCTGACACCTGCACTGGTCAGGCTGGAGCTGGAAATGAACCTCGTGTGCTCCACAGGAGGGGGAAGTGCCACAGGAGGGGAGTCCTGCCTGAGGGGCTTGTGGAGCAAACAGGAAAGGTCTCCTGGGGACATAGATCTGCAGGAGGGCCAGCCTGCCTGCACGAGTCCTGGCAGATGTGCAGGGCTGGCATCTCAGCAGCTGGGTGGGGGTTTCACACTGCATGAAAGATTTGCAATGGTTTGGGTGGAGAGACCTGAAAAACCACCCTGCCACGGCTGGGGCACCTTGCACTGGAGCAGGGCTCCAAGCCCCCTCCAGCAAGCCCCAGCCACCATGTGAGATGTGGCCAGGACCTACCAGAGAGATCCTGGTGAGGAATGGGAGCTCAGCTGCTGCAGGGAGCTGAGGCAGAGCAAGATCAGGAAACCCTCCAAGATAAGCTGTCCTAAGCACACAGACATTGGAGTTTTTGTTAAGCTCCTTGGCCGGGGAGTGCCAGCGCCGGTGCAGAGTTGTGTTTTAATGGGGATTTAGCTGTGCAGGGGCTGAGCTGGTCCTGCAGCCTGTGTGTGCTCTGTGTGCTCTGCAGTCACACACAGCAGCTGATCTGCTGCTCCTCGGGGGGCACAGAGCAAGGAGAGCAAAGCTGAGCTGGTAAAGCACCCAAATGCCTTCATTTATTCTTTATGCTGCTCTCTGAGAGAAGCTGGTGATTATCCTGAGTGTCCCAGTGTGGCAAATATTAATAATTGAAGTTCTGAGGAGACTGATTGAAGTCCAGGTAAGATTTCATTCTCCTGCTGCCTCTGTGTGCACACCCTTAAACTGACACCTGGTGCCTTAGAGGACAGATTATCCTTTGGCTCCAATGCATGGAATTCCCAAAAATTTCCTCAGGGAAGCCCTGATAGGTGGTGGTTGTGCAGGGATCCAACCTACACACAGTCTCTGACCTCTTGCTTGGCTTGCCCAGAGCAGACAATAAATTTATTCAGAGGTTAATCTGCCTCCAGGAGGTGCCTGAATTCTGGAACGAGGCAGCTGCTGTGCGTGTTTGCAGAGGGCTGTGCAGCTGCAATGGAGCTGTCTGAACGTGCAGTTAGGGAAAATGGGAAGGAGGAGGCTCCAGTGCAGCTGACCTGTCCCTTGCATCCTTCCCTCCCTGCAGGAATGCATCCTCTCCGGGATTATGTCAGTGAATGGAAAGAAAGTCCTTCACATGGATCGGAACTCGTACTATGGAGGGGAAAGTGCTTCCATTACACCCCTGGAAGATGTAAGTGTGACAGACCCATCCTTGTGTCCTTCCTGGCATCCCACTTGGCCTTGGGGGGGCTTCAAATTAATGACTCTGAGGATTTCCTTTGGGTAAGGAAGGTTTATGGCACTTCCTCAGCAGTGGGGAAGATGCCAGTGTGGGGTGTTTGGAGTTGGAGGGTTGTGCTTGTTTCCTGTAATTCCCACTTGGAATCCCAGCAAATCCGAGCACAGAGCGTTCAGAGCTGTTAGAGCTGGCTGTTAAAACTCTGCAGCTAAATTGTAAATTGGACTAAGAAATGCCATTAAACAGTCCATCATAAATCCCCAAAGCCTGGATGAGCAGAATTACACTGCCTGCTTCTTCCTGTGACAACTCACTGGATGTGTTTGTGTGCTCCAAACTCAGATCGGAGCTCAAACTGAAGAGCTTCTGTTCAGCCTGGAGCTGTGGGCGTGGAAAGTGTGTCCTTGTGTGGGAGAAATGACACCCAGACAGATTTCCTGGGCTATAATAAGTTCTGTATTCTCTCTCCAAAGCTCTACAAAAGGTTTAATCTCCCAGGAACTCCACCAGAATCTATGGGGCGGGGAAGAGACTGGAACGTGGACCTCATTCCTAAATTCCTTATGGCTAATGGTGAGTGACCCTGAGCTCCCAGATACTCCTGGGTGCTGGAATAGGACAGGAACTGCCAATCCTGAAATCCTCATCCTTTGATCCGTGTGCTCCAGTGCTGGACTGGGCCAGAGCAAACCCCTTATTAGTGAAGGGTTCCCAGTGCAGGGCCTAAAACCAGCCCTGGCTGCTGGAATCCCATCCTGGAGCACCAGGGATGGATGATGGATGATGGATGGATGGATGGATGGATGGATGGATGGATGGATGGATGGATGGATGGACGGATGGATGGACAGGGACGGATGGATGGATGGACAGGGACGGATGGATGGATGGACAGGGACGGATGGATGGATGGACAGGGACGGATGGATGGATGGATGGAGGGATGATGGAGGGATGGATGGATGGATGGATGATGGATGGATGGATGATGAATGGATGATGGATGGATGGATGGATGGATGGATGGATGGATGGATGGATGATGGGTGGATGGAGGGATGGATGGATGGACAGACGGACGGACAGGGCAGTGCCTGGCTCAGGGCTGCTGCAGTGGAAGAACAGATGGATCCCAGCCAAGGCTGGGTGCTTTAGTCCCAACCTGTCCAGCCTGCAGAGGGAATTGAGCACGGGAAGGGTTTGTTGCCGTGGGAGCTGCTGTGTCTGTGTGTGACTGTGCCAAACCTCTTCCCCTGCAGGTCAGTTGGTAAAGATGCTGCTCTACACAGAAGTCACTCGTTACTTGGACTTCAAGGTGATCGAGGGCAGCTTCGTCTACAAGGGAGGAAAGATCTACAAAGTTCCTTCCACTGAGGCAGAAGCTTTGGCCTCCAGTGAGTAGCTGCACCTTTTCTGTTCCCTTTGAATTCCCTAAACAGAGGCAAACCCATCCCTTGGGATATCCTTGATGCTCCTCATGCTTTAAGGAGCATCCTCAGGGCTCTCCTGCACCTCTTTGCCTTCAGACCCCCCTTGCTGTGAGCCTTGGGTTTGCTGAGCGCTGTTTTCTCGGAGCTTCCGAGCTGCCCGTTCAGTGAGGTTCTGCTGAGAGCCTGGCAGTGTTTTCCTTCCCCAGGAGGTTCCATCTGGGGCTCATCTCCCACCTCTGCCATAAATATTTGCTGTCATGTCCTTGTTGGAATTGTGTGTGTGAAAAAAATTGCAGGCAAATTGGAATGACTAATTCTGACCTGTGGCACCTCAAACCTTAATTGGTGCCTGCTTAGATCTCACTGCTCAAATAAAGCTAATAACAGTTTGGTGGAATCCATTAGGCTCTAGAGGGCATTCCATGAGCTGCAGGCATGGGATGTGTTCAGCAGCACCTCTGAAACATCTTCTGATGAAGTGACTCCTGCAGTTGATCCCAGATCTGCAGGGCTGAGCCTTCCTCATGGCAGATGTCCCTGTGTGCTGAAGGAACCAGGAATTCCTTCACTTTGGCCACATCTCATGTGTGGTCTCCAGGACACTCATCCTGGCAGGAGTGGAGGTGCTGCACTGCCCTCATGTTTCCAGTCTTGCTTCTGCAGTTTGTGGAGAGCTCAAGTGCAGAAATGGAGCCTTGTCCAGCCTCATGTTTGGGGTTTGAGGGACAGGACAAAGGGGAATGGCCTCAGGCTGAAGGAGGGCAGGGTTAGACAGGATCTGGGGAAGGAATTCCTGGCTGGGAGGGTGGGGAGGAGCTGGGCTGGAATTGCCAGAGCAGCTGGGGCTGCCCTGGATGGATCCCTGCAGCATCTAAGGCCAGGCTGGACTTGGAGCAACCTGGGACAACAATGGGAGGTGTCCCTGCCACAGGAACTAAGGCCCTTTAAGGTCCCTTCCAACCCAAACCATTCCTTGTTTGAACACTCAGGGGTTCCTACCCACTGCTGAAATGGGAAAGGCACAAAAGTCACTGAGGGATCTGAATTCTCACAGATCCCTGGTTCTGAATTCTCACAGATCCCTGGTTCTGAATTCTCACAACCCCTGGTTCTGAACTCTACCAAACCCCTGGTTCTGAACTCTACCAAACCCCTGGTTCTGAACTCTACCAAACCCCTGGTTCTGAATTCTCACAACCCCTGGTTCTGAACTCTACCAAACCCCTGGTTCTGAATTCTCACAAACCCCCGATTCTGAATTCTCACAAACCCCTGGTTCTGAATTCTCACAGATCCCTGGTTCTGAACTCTACCAAACCCCTGGTTCTGAACTCTACCAAACCCCTGGTTCTGCTGAATTCTCACAAGCCCCGATTCTGAATTCTACCAAACTCCTGGTTCTGAGCTCTCCCACCCCGTTTCAGGTTTGATGGGTCTGTTTGAGAAGCGCCGCTTCAGGAAGTTCCTGGTGTACGTGGCCAACTTTGACGAGAACGACCCGCGGACCTTCGAGGGCGTGGACCCCAAGAAAACCACCATGAGGGATGTGTACAAGAAGTTTGACCTGGGCCAGGATGTCATTGACTTCACAGGCCATGCCCTCGCTCTCTACAGGACCGATGAGTAAGTGGGAGGGCTCAGCTGCTCCCCAAATCCCAGGGTTTGGGGTTATTATGGGATTGATTGGTTATTTTAAACATGGAGGGTTCCTGGGTAAAACTTGTGCCACCGAGTGCTCCTTAAAGGAACTGCCAGGGAAGCAGTGCCAGGAGCAGCTGCAGGGTGGGGAAGGAAGCGTCATGGGAAGGCAGAGTTTGCTCTCTGGGTGTGTTCTGCTGGAAGTGCTGCCTTGGGAACATCCCAAATGGTGTCACTGTCCTTCCCAGCTATCTAGATCAACCCTGCCAAGAAACAATCAACAGGATCAAGCTGTACAGCGAGTCCCTGGCTCGGTACGGGAAGAGCCCCTACCTGTACCCCCTGTATGGCCTTGGAGAGCTGCCCCAGGGATTTGCAAGGTGAGCTGCACTTGGTTTGCACTTGGTTTGCACTTGGCTTGCACTTGGCTTGCACTCTGGGTTTCCTCCAGTGGGCTGTGCAGTGGAGCTGGATGTGTGGAGTCACTGAGCTTCCAGAATGTGCTGCTGCACAACATGCTGTGCTCCTTAATGGTTCTTTCACTTAATTAAGAGATGGTTCCTCCGCGTGAGATTCTTTCTCTGCGGGTTTGTTCACCTCTGGATTTGCTGAGGGATGCTGTTGGCAGAGTGTTTATCCCTTGTGTTTAAGCAGAGGGTTTTGAGGAGGTTTAAGTCTGAGGAGGGGTTTATCCAAGAGGAGCAGCCCCTGGGGCTGGAAGGGCTGCTCAGGTGCAGCCCTGGAGGTGCTGAAGGGATTTTCCTGTTGCAGGCTCAGCGCAATCTATGGAGGCACCTACATGCTCAACAAGCCCATCGAGGAGATCGTCATCGAGAACGGCAAAGTGGTCGGGGTCAAGTCTGAGGGGGAGGTACGGACCCTTCCCTCCTTCCCTGCTCCCCTTGTGCCCCTCAAACTGACATCTTCTGGGTTTGATCACAGAGACAAAACCCTTTCTAAGCCCAAGGGCCAAACGTTGGGCTGGGGCTGTTGTCCCTGTGCCAGCTCGCTGAACACACAATGTCCTGATGGGCAGAGCCCTCAGCACCCCTGCTCCAGGAGCTGGGGTGAAGTCTCCATGGGCTGGCAGGGAATAATTCAGGGAGGGAGCTGCTCCTCGTGTCCAGCTCTGCCCTTGGCACTCTCAGCTGCTCTGACAGCTGGCACGTGGCCTTCCTGCAGCTTCTGCACCACCTGGCTGGATGGAGCTGGGAATGCTGCCAGCTTGGGAGCTGAGTGGGCACTGATGGGACAGCTGAGCACTTGCTGGTGGGATAACGTGTCCCTTGGGGTGGGAATGACGTGTCCTGGCTGGGAACAGAGGTGACAGTCCATGCTAGAGACCAGAGTGTGTGCAGCCTGGAGGCTTCAGATGGATAAATGGTAAATTGTTACTGGAGGAATCATTTCTGATGTGAGCTGGGTGATTCTCCCCGTTGGCTCTCAGGTGGCTCGCTGCAAACAGCTCATCTGCGACCCCAGCTACGTGTCAGACCGTGTGACCAAGGTGGGCCAGGTGATCCGGGTCATCTGCATCCTCAGCCACCCCATCAAGAACACAAACGATGCCAACTCGTGCCAGATCATCATTCCACAGAACCAGGTCAACCGGAAATCAGGTGTGTGCAGGGGGTGAGCTGGGCCAGGGCCAGGGCCAGAGCCAGCTCCTGCCCTGCCCTGCCCCAGGGGCTGCTGGGGCCCAGCAGGGCTGAGCTGCACTTAGGGGACGTGGGAGGAGCTGTGGTTGGAAAACCTCGTGAGGAACCTGCGGCAGGAAATGGCCCAGACTGGGAGAGGTGGGGGAGGGGCTGCTGGCCTGGAACAGGGCACTGGGAATCCCAGCAGATTTTGGGAGCTATCATGGGAAACTGAGTTTTGGGCATCTCCCATGTCCAGGCTGCTCAGCCAGGAGATGAGAGCATGCAGGGCGAGGATGGGACTCACTGCAGGTTCTCCAAATGACCCAGGGGGTGCCAAGTGTCAGGGCAGCAGGAAGAGATGTGGGCACTGTTTTGGGATGGGAGTGAGGAGCTTTCGGCATGAGGGTGGAGAAAGTTTTGGGATGAGGCTGGGGAGGTTTTGGGATGAGGCTGGGGAGGTTTTGGGATGAGGCTGGAGGAGGTTTTAGGATGAGGCTGGAGAAGGTTTTGGGATGAGGCTGGAGGAGGTTTTAGGATGAGGCTGGAGAAGGTTTTGGGATGGGGCTGGAGGAGGTTTTGGGATGAGCCTGAGGAGGTTTTGGGATGAGGTTGGAGAAGGTTTTGGGCTGCAGCTGTGTCCTGTCCCCCCAGATATCTACGTGTGCATGATCTCCTCTGCCCACAACGTGGCAGCGCAGGGCAAGTACATCGCCATCGCCAGCACCACCGTGGAGACCGCGGACCCCGAGAAGGAGATCAAGCCAGCCCTGGACCTTCTGGAGCCCATTGAGCAGAAGTGAGTCCTCGGCCAGCCCCTGTCCCCACGCTGGGGGACACTGAGTCCTCGGCCAGCCCCCGTCCCCACGCTGGGACCTCTGGAGCCTGCCCAGAGCTGGTCGAGCTGAGTGTGCCCAGCACTTTGAGCGCTGCCCTTGCACTGAACCGCTCCTGCTCTGAACCCATCCTTCCAAACCAAACCAAACCAAGGCTGTTTCTCGCCTGTGCAGGTTTGTGAGCATCAGTGACCTGTTTGCACCGACCGACCTGGGAACCGAGAGCCAGGTGAGTGAGGGCTGAGCCGGGCTGGGCAGGGATGGGCTCCAGCTGCAGCTCCAGCTCGGGGCTCCAACGCCGCTTCTGCCTCTGCCTCTGCTTGCAGATCTTCATCTCGCGCACCTACGACGCCACCACCCACTTCGAGACGACGTGTGATGACATCAAAGATATTTATAAGAGGATGATGGGATCAGAGTTCGACTTCGAGGAGATGAAACGCAAGAAGAACGACATCTACGGGGAGGAGGAGCAGCAGTAATGAGAGTCTCTAATTAGGAGAAGTTTAAATCGGCTAATATGAATATATAAGGAACTTAATGAACACTGTACGAAATTCAATATTGTAAGGCCTGCTTTTGTAATCCCATCTCTGAGAGATTGAAGAGTACTGCACTGGTAATGTTCCCTTTTTGGATATCATGTGTTAATTATTTCATTCTAGTAGGGCTGCTGTCCAGAATCTGGCAAATTCCTGACTGATATTCCTGACTAACCTCGTAAGCAGAAAGGCAGACTGAACTTACTCTTATTATTATTATTTTTGCAGACGTAGACGTGGGTGCAGATTTGAAATAACTCATTGACAGCTGTATCTTACCTTGTCTTTTTAATCATTTGTAAAACATCCTTCACAATCCTGTGCTTCTGGTGAGCTCGTAGATGTGACGCTGATGTCACTCAAACCTGATATCAAGGAAAATAGAAACTGAGCACTCCATTATTGTGGACAGCATCCCTAAAAGTCTCTCCCATCAATCTTAACTCTGTGGCAAAGTTGTATCATGGACAAAGCCCACACCTATTGTAGCAGCAAATGTTGGCTTCGTTCTGGGCACAGAACTTAACCTCCACTTAAGCTTCTAAACCCGTTTACATCGGTTGGGACACAGCTGTGCCTCAGGCTCCTTTGTGTTTTAATCTTAATAAAATTGAGAGAACAAATTACAGAGCAGGCAAGATGTGGAAGTATTTTCTGTCCCCCGGTGGCTTCTCGGATGGACCAAACGGCGCTGCGGTATCGGCATGACAGAGCCTGTGCTTCTCGTGTCTCCTGAAGGCTCCAAATGATTTCTGTACTGCGAAGTAAAGCCAAATTCTGGAAACCAGTCCTGGCCTCTGGTCTGATTCACTTCAGTTCCGGGAGCAGCAGCTCCAGGCTGAGACCCTGCAGCATCTCTGCCTGCCAGGGCTGAGACGGGAGCGTTTCCTGCAGGAAGGCATTCCCTGGTTCCACGGGAGCATTTCCTGGTTCATGGGAGCATTTCCTGGTTCCACAGGAGCGTTTCCTGCAGGAAGGCATTCCCTGGTTCCACAGGAGCATTCCCTGGTTCCACGGGAGCATTCCCTGGGTCCATGGGAGCGTTTCCTGCAGGAAGGCATTCCCTGGTTCCACGGGAGCATTCCCTGGGTCCACAGGAGCATTCCCTGGGTCCATGGGAGCGTTTCCTGCAGGAAGGCATTCCCTGGTTCCACGGGAGCATTCCCTGGGTCCACAGGAGCATTCCCTGGGTCCATGGGAGCGTTTCCTGCAGGAAGGCATTCCCTGGGTCCGTGGTTCTTTCCAGCTTGTGCTGCTCTGGCTGTGTTTGGTGGGGCAGGTGTGGCTCAGGCTGTGCTGGCACAGTCCCTGTTCCTGCAGCCACCCAGTGCCACAGCTGGAAATGGCAGCAATAATCCCTGTTGGGCTGCTCTCCATCCTCAACAGGAGCTGTTCGATCCCGAGCCATCCTTCCCCATTCCCTGGCTGGCACAGCCACGCCAAGTGCCAGGAGAACCGAGGGACAGCCTCAGAGCAGCTCTCCAGGGTGGCACGGGCTTCCCCTGGCAGGGTTCCCACACAGGAACTGGGGTTTGATCCTATCGCGGTCCCAAAGCTGAGCCGAGCCCGCCTGGGGCTTCCCCTCCCCTTCCTCCCAGACCGGGCTTCTGGCACTTCCTCCTCCCCAGCTGCCACTGGCACAACAATCCTGAGGTGCCACTGGCAGCAGCAATTCCCCAGGTGCCCCTGGCAGGAACAATCCTGAGGTGCCACGGGCAGGTGCAATTGCTGAGGTGCCACTGGCAGGAACAATCCTGAGGTGCCACTTGCAGGAACCCTTCCCACCCTCGGCTGCTGGGAGTGGGGTGGGGAAGCTCCCTCTGTGCCATGCCCATAAACCAGGCGGAAAAGAAATAATCCCATTATCCCTACCTGCTGTAACCTGCTCATTCCTCTGGTCACTCCATCCATCCTGCAGGGAAGCACGCTGGGATCCATCATCCAGGAGCCCATCATGGTCTTGCTCACTCCTGGCTGCTTCCCCACCTCTGTCCCAGCTGGCAAATCCCCTGCCCTCCCTGTCCCTGCTGGGAAAGGCTGGATGCTGAGCTGGATCCCCTCTCCAGAAAGCAGAGCTGTGTGCCATTTGTGATTTTGGAGGTTTTATTAATCAAACTCTTTACAAAGTCATCCTGTACAGAGTGACCTCGCAGTCCTGATTTAAAAACGAGCTGAGGAACGCCCCTGCCCCGCGGAGCCGGGTGGGAACGGGGCTGGGCTGCTCCTTTCCCCCATAAATAAAAGAGCTTATTCTGTTCCTGCTTCCCACTATTTACAGGGGTTCCTGTGCTGGGATTCCACGAGTCCCAGCAGGGAACTGGTACCAGGAGGCAGCAGGGCTGAGCTGAAATGTAGTGTGGGCCTGAACAGCAACGACCACGTGGAAAAGGGATTTGTTCTCATTCCTCATCTTAAAGTACACTTCGGGAAATTCATTTGCCTGCTCCAATGGCAGCTGCAAGAAAAGACTTCAAACCACTCCAATAATTTACCTGTACCGTTTAAAAAGAACTTTCCTATGTGAGACTGGATGGCAGGGAATGAATCCCCTGAGGGTTTGCATTTCCACCTTTAAATAAGATTTATGTACAGAGCTAAACCCGACTTTCCCCCACCCCCAGCAGCTGCTGGGATGGATGGTGGGGATCCACTGGGATTCATGGGATGAGTGGTGGGGATCCACTGGGATGGATGGGATCCACTGGGATGGAGGGTGGGGATCCACTGGGATGGTGGGGATCCATTGGGATGGTGGGGATCCACTGGGTTGGATGGTGGGGATGTCCCCCACAGGACCGGGGTGCCCAAACTGGTGCCACAGGGCCTGGGGAGGAGCCGTGTCTTGGTGGCTTCACTTTGTCACCTGCAACACAGAGACGTGGCCCAGGTCAGTGCCTGGCACCCTCTGGGCAGTGCCAGCCTCCTGCAGAGCCTCCCCAGGGCCAGGCCTGGAGCTTTTCCCGTTTTCCAGGTGTGGCTCTGCTGGATCCAGCTGCAGGAATCGGTGCTGACTGGCAGATCCCACACCCAGCACTTCGGGATGGTCCCTGCCCTGCTGCTGGATCCCAGCTCCCTGCTGGCCACCCCACAGCCAGCCCTGAGCTGTTCCCAGCTTTTTGGGATCAATCCCAAGCTTTCCCCTCTTACCAGTAGCTTCTTCTGAAGGGAGCAGCCACTTTCTGCACCGTCCCGAGGAAGGTGGAGATGTCAGCCACCAGAATTCCTTTGCTTTCCAGCATCTCCCTGCAGCTGCTGCTGGGGTTTTCTGCAAGGGGAGGAGCAGCAGCTCCGTTAATTCCAACAGAGGAGTTTGTTCCTAAACCTGCAGGGAATATCCCTAAACCCCACCGTGGCCGCTCTGCTGCTCTGCCAACACCCTCAGCCACCCACGGCTCCAAAAACAGCCAAAAAATCCCAAATTCCCTTTCAGCACCCACACCTGCAAGCAGCAATTCCCACAGCAGCAGAACAGGGGTTTTTTATCCCCCCCACCCCTCTCCAGGCCCTTTCAGGGCGCAGGGCTGGGATCCTCACCTGTGAGGAACACGGCGAAGCGGGCGCGGACGTGCTGCGCCTGCAGCCCCAGCAGGCACTGGGCGCGCCGGGGCTCGGCCGCCGAGTCGCAGCCGTGGAAGGGCAGCAGCTCCAGCAGCTCTGCCCCCTGGCACCACCTCAGCAGCTGCTGCTTCCTCTGGGCACTGCCATCGGCCCTGCTGAGAGAGGGGCACGGCTCAGGGAGCGAGCAGGCAGGGTGGGATTTGCTTTTCCAGGTGGATTTTCCAGCCCCACGGGTGATTTCTGAATCCAAAGTGGAACGTTCCCCCCTGCCCCAGGGCTGCCTGTGCTGGTTTGGCCTGGGCTTGGTTCATTTTTGTCTCAGGGGCTGCTCTGGGGTTGCTGGGAGCTGTGGTGGGTCAGGGGGGTTTTGCTGCTGCTGGAGCAGGGTTTGGAAAGCCAAGGCTGCTCTCACTCACCCACGGGCCTGGGGGCACAAGGGCAGGACAGGGGGGTGCCACTGTGAGTGCCACTGTCCCAGGGGTGTTCCAGAGCCTGGAACCAGGCTCAGGATACAAAGCTGGGAGGAGAAGGAAGAGGGGATGTTGGAGAGGTGGTGATGATGGAGCCTGGCTCTCCTGGGGATGAATCCCTTGGTTTTCCCAGCTTTCCCTGCTGAACTGGCTTCATCCCAACCCAGGAGTTTTCTCACTTCACCCATCCATGGATGAACCCAGGCCAGAGCAGCTCCATCTTCAACCATTCCTGGTGGCAAATGGAGCGGCAATTCCTTCTCTGCACCCCCATCCCTCCCCAGTCCCAGCTGTGACTGATGGGGCAGGGAAAGGAGCAGAGGGGGCAGAGCCCAGGAAGGTGCCCTGAGCCCCAGGGGTGTGCCAGGAGCTGGGATGGGCTGGGGGAAGGGAGAGAGGTTTGCTGTGGGAGTTTTGGGGTTGTGCTTTGGGAGTTTTGGGGTTGTGCTGTGGGAGTTCTGGGGATGTGCTGTGGGAGTTTTGGGGATGTGCTGTGGGAGTTCTGGGGATGTGCTGTGGGAGTTTTGGGGATGTGCTTTGGGAGTTTTGGGGATGTGCTGTGGGAGTTTTGGGCATGTGCAGCCCCTCAAGGGAATCTGTGCCTCCCCAGGAGCCTGCAGCACTCCCTGAGGGCGCCTCTGCCAGGGAGGAGCCTTACGGAGGCCCAGCAGGGAGCAGGAGAGCTGCCAGAGCTCTGCCTCCTCCAGGATCACATCCAGGACAACGTTCCAGGCCATCTGACGCTCTCCAGGTCCCAGGCCCTGCTGCTCCATCCCAGAAATCCCCATTTCTCAGGCAGAGCCGTTACCTGAGGTCTCCTCTGAGCTGCTTGCTCTCCCTGTGGTGCAGGAGCCACCTCCACCTCCCGCTCCTGTTCAGCTTCTCCAGCAGCTTCACCACCTCCTTCAGCTGGCCTGAGGGGACACCAGAGCTCAGCGTGGCTGGGGTAAGGGGGGGCCTGGGGGTCTCTGGGCCCAGCCCTGCTCCAATGGGGCCACCTGGGGGTGCTCAGGGCTTTGTCCAGGGGAGCTGTGAGTCCCTGCAAGGATGGAGACCCAAACTGTACAGGATGGGGAGTTGGGATCATGCCCTGGGGTGAATTTTTCCCTGATCCTAAAGGACAAGTGCAGCTTGTCCCTGTCACCTCACAGAGCATCTCCCAGGAGAGGTGGCTCTGTTTTCTCTGCCCCTTCCCACTAAGGAGCTGAAGGCAGCAGCAAGTTCTCCTCCTTTTCCCACTGGATACTGGGAAGGAATTCCTGCCTGGGCTGGCATTGCCACAGCAGCTGGGGCTGCCCCTGATCCCTGCAGTGCCCAAGGCCAGGCTGGAGCAGCCTGGGACAGTGGGAGTGTCCCTGTCATGGAATTGGATAATCCTTAAGGTCTCTTCCAACCTAAAGCATTCCATGAGTCTCCAGGCCAAACAAACATCCTGGGACAGCCAGGGACCTGTCCTGGCACCAGAAATCCATGGGACAGCCCTGCCCTGGCCTAGGATGTTTTGGGACCCCTGAGCTGGGCACTCCATCCCAGAGAGAGGGATGGAGTCAGAGGGAGGGCAGGAATCCCCCCTGGAACCAGAAGCAAGGGGAAGGTTTGGGATGTGTCAGTGGGACTCACCCAGGGTCACCCTTTCCAGCAGCTCCTCGTCGGACACCACGAACCCTCCGGCCTGGAAGAGCTCCTGGAATGTGTCACCTGTCACCTCCTCGGGCTCGTCCACGCCGGCAAACACCACGCTGGGACAGCGCTTCAGCTCCAGCAGGCACGGCACCTGCTCCAGGAACGGGGATTTGGGAACAGCTCCAGCCCAGGGAGCCCAGAGAACCCTGTCCAGTCCAGCCCATCCCATCCCAGCATAGCCCAGCCCAGTGAGCCCATCCCATCCCACCCCATCCCATCCCACCCCACCCCATCCCATCCCATCCCATCCCATCCCATCCCATCCCATCCCATCCCATCCCATCCCATCCCATCCCATCCCATCCCATCCCATCCCACCATTCCTGTCCCCACATCCCAACCCAGCTGGATGCAGATCAAACATTCCCTGAGCCAGGGTGAGGCTGGACCAGGGAAACCCAGCCCCACTGCTCTGAGCTGGGCCGCTCCCAGTTTTTACTGAATGCTGGGATGGAATCCCCGTGCTGAGGAGGAGCAGGGCTCCAGGCTCACCGTGTGGATGTGGGAGGCGATGTCCTGGTTCCTGACGATGACCAGCAGCCGCTCGCTGTCCCCGCGCCGGGCGCTGCAGAAGCTCAGGGGCTCCGTGCTCACAAAGCCCCGTGCCTCCAGCAGGGCCTGCAACACACACAGGGCAGCCTGGTGGGGAGCGTTCCCCTGGGGACACGGGGGAATGGGAGCCCCCAGCCCTGCAGGGATGGGAAAGGCACAGGGATGGGGCACTTGGGGACATGGGGGCCTTGGCAGTGCTGGGGGGTGGTGGGACTTCAGACTAAACCAGAGCAGATTTAGGTGGGATATTGGGAAGGAATTCCTGGCTGGGCTGGCATTGCCAGAGCAGCCGGGGCTGCCCCTGATCCCTGCAGTGTCCAAGGCCAGGCAGAGCACCGTGGGATGGTGGGAGGTCGGATGATCTTTGAGGTCCCTTCCCACCCAAAGCATTCCATGATTCTGCAGTGACTCAATCCCAAGGCTCCTGTGCCTGTGATTGCAACTCCTGGCACTGGGAGCCAAGGTGGCTCCTGGCGCCCAAACCATCCCTGTCAGGCTGCCCAGGCTTCCCTGCTCCTGCCACCCTCAGCTCTGTCCTGGAGCTGCCCATCCTGATCCATTCCATCCATCCTGATCCATTCCATCCATCCTGATCCATTCCATCCATCCCGATCCATTCCATCCATCCTGATCCATCCTGATCCATTCCGATCCATTCCATCCATCCCAATCCATTCCATCAATCCTGATCCATTCCATCCATCCCAATCCATCCTGATCCATCCCCATCCCTCCTGATCCATTCCAATCCATCCCCATCTACCCCAATCCATCTCCATACATCCCAATCCACCCCAATCTATCCTGATCCATCCCAATCCCTCCTCATCCATCCCAATCCATCCTGATTGACCCACATCCACCCCAACCCACCCCGATCCACCCCGCTCCCCGAGCAGCTCCCACCTTGGCCCTGTCGAAGAAGGGCTCCTGGCCGCTCTCCAGCAGGTAGAACATCCCGGGCTGCCGGCCGGCGGCCACGCGGCGCAGGTGGCAGCGCAGGGCCCCGCACAGCTCCGCCACCATTCCCCGGAGCTCCGCCGGCCTGCGGGGCCGGGCCAGCCCCGGCCGGGCGCCCCCGGGCTCCCCCTGCCCCCGGGCGGCGCTCCCGGCCAGCAGCAGCCTCTGGAACTCGGAGAACTCCCGCAGGATGCCGGCCACGTCCCCGGCCCCGTTCCCGTCCCCGTCCCCGCGGGGCTCCGGGCCGCGCCGGTGCCGCAGCCGGGCCAGGCGCAGCGCGGCCCCGCGCTCCCGGCTCCGCGCCCGGGCACGGCCCCTCCCGGCGGCCCGAGGGTCCCTGCGGGAGCGGGGCCACCCGTCCGAGGGCGGGATTGTCACCCGCAGGGGGCTCCTGCTGCGCGGGGACAGCGGCACGCGGGGAGGGAAGGCCGTCGGGAAGAGGCTTCTGGAGGTAGAAAAGGGCGGTTTGCCGTCCCTTAGGATTTCTTTTAGCTTATAGTGGAAGCGGAGGCACTCCATGTCCAAAGTGTGCTGGGTGATTTCCTGCAGGCCCCGCCACGTCCCCAGCAGAGACCGGGCCAGGTGGGACTCGCGGGCTCGGCGGCTGCGCCTCCGGGGCAGCTGCAAATGTGCCACCCTGTCCTGGCACTGCCTGGTGACCACGACGCCCCCGGAATCCCTGGGAATGTCCCAGTGCCAGCCCTCCCCGGGATCCTCCGTGGGCTCGGAGCTCCTGGAGGAGCTGTCCCAGGTAGTCCTTGCTCCTGCAGCATCCACGGATCTCACGATGCAGGAGCTCCTGCTCGGAAGAGGGGAGCGAGAATTCCCCTCCAAATATTCCTGGTCTGAGTCACCAAAGGAATTCTCCAATGGATCCTCAAAGGCCAAGCCCTCGTGGGTGTCTTGGCTTGGCAGCTGCTCTTCCCTTGGGAGCACATCCAAAATATCCTCGGCATCACTGAACTCTGGGTGTTCTCCAGAGGGATCCCTGGGCTCGTCCCACGGGATGGGAGAAGCGGGAATTTCCCCCTGTCCCACCTCAGTGCCAGCACAGTCGGGATCAGGGAACCCCTGGGATCCCTCGGGGTGATGCTCACACTCATCCCAGGGCTGGCACAGGGGACACTCCCGGGCTGGGAAAGGGGCAGGGCTGGCAATGCTGCCCCCTTCCAGCTCCTCGGGCAGGAAGGGCTCCTCGGGCAGGAAGGGCTCCTCCTCCCTGGGGCTCCCTCCAGCATCCCCTGCCGGGCTCCGGGGGCTACCAGGGCTACCACAGCTCCGGGGGCTGCCACAGCTCCTGGGGCTACCATAGCTGCCGGGGCTACCATGGCCCCTGGAGCTACCAGGGCTACGACAGCTTCTGGGGCTACCACAACTTGTGGGGCTGCCATGGCTCCTGGGGCTGCCACAGCTCATGGGGCTACCATGGTTCCTGGGGCTACCAGGGCTACCACAGCTTCTGGGGCTACCATAGCTCCTGGGGCTGCCATGGTTCCCAAGGCTGCCACAGCTCCTGGGGCTGCTCCCAGGGCTGTCATGGATCCTGGGGCTGCTCCTGGGACTCCCATGGTTCCTGAGGCTCCCATAGCTCCCAGGGCTGTCATGGATCCTGGGGCTGCTCCTGGGGCTGCTCCTGGGGCTGCCATGGTTCCTGGGACTCCCATGGTTCCTGGGGCTGCTCCCAGGGCTGCTCTTGGGGCTGCCATGGCTCCGGGGGCTGTTCCTGGGGCTCCCATGGTTCCTGGGGTTCCCATGGCTCCTGGGGCTGTTCCTGGGGCTGCCATAGTTCCTGGGGCTTCCATGGCTGCTGTGTCTCCCAGCCCACCGTGCACTGTCTGGAGTGGGAGGGAGCATCCCAGGCAGCGCCTCAGGCAGGGGTGAGCCCGGCTCCGCAGGCTCCGGATCGTCCCATGGGTCACACGGAGAAGGAGGAGCAGATCCTGGTTCCGCTGACGCTGCCACAGGTGAGCAGGGAGCTGGGGACTCCAGCAGCTCTTGGGAACAGCTGGGATGGAAGGAGCCGTGCAGGCTCCAGGCAGCCAGGCTGACCTGCACGGCTCCTCCTTCCCGGCCCGGCTTCCAGAGGCGGCACAGCACCGACTCCCGCCGGCCCGGCACGGGGGAAACGCCGGCACTGGAGACTCCGGCGGCAGGAGAAGCGGGAGCTGAGTCCCCCTGGATGTTTGGGAAGCTCTGCTGCTGCCTGGGGAGCTCCTGCATGGCTGAGATGGCCTCCCTGATGGAGGAGGAGGGCTCTGGTTCCAGCAGGTGATGGTGGGGAGGGGTCTCTGCCATCTCCGTGTTCGTGGTGTCACTCCCAGGGGAATTCTCCATCCCAGGGAACACATCCCTGCTCTCCTCAGCTCTGCACTCATCTCCTATGTCTGTGCACTCAAAGGGGGAGTCCCGGCCATCTCCTGCCCCCACGGGATCATCCAGCTCCACCATGCCATTGCCAGAGGGGCTCCCCAGCCGTTCCTCCACCAAAACCCCGTTCCCACCCTGGTTTGACTCGTCAGCACCCAGGGAATCGGGGTTGGGGTCGGCGTCACCCCCGCCCCGCTGCCCCGGGCTGCCCGGGGACGGTGACTGGAGGCTCCCCATGGGCCGATGCTCTGGGGCACCCCACGGATCCGTGGATGCACTGGGAGAGGCCGGGCACACGGAGCTGGTGTCGGGGGACAGGGCCAGGCTCACTCCGGGCCTGCAGGGGGATCCCGGGCTCCGGGCCGGCTCCCAGGGCTCTCCAGAGGGCGCCGGATCCCGGTCTGTGCCCTCGGAGCCAGGCGTGGCTCCAGCAGGCCCCGGGCTGTCTGTGACGCTGTCGGGCTGTGCCCCGCGCACAGGGCTGGGCACAGGGGGCACTGCCAGCTCCCCGCTGCTCTCACTGTGGGGTGACCCCACCTCGGCCACTCCAGCCCCGTTTGGCTCCGACCCCGGCGTGCCCAGAGCGTCCCAGGGATCCGGGAGCTGCCCCTGGTTTGGTGGCACCTCCTCAGGAAATCCCCCAGGGACAGCCCCAGCCCCACCTGAGGGCGCTGGGGAGGATCTGTCGGGGCAGGGGGGTGCCAGGGAGGCGGGGCTGGGCACGGGGTCCTGCTCAGGAACACCAAACTGCTCTGGAGACGCCGAATTCCCTGGATTCTGCTCACATTCCATCTCGGCATCGCTGCTCTCCGACAGCACCAAACCCACGGGGCCCGTGAAGGAGCCTTCATCCTCCAACTCCTCATTCTCCTTCTTCTCCTCCTCCTCCTCCTCCTCCTCCCTCTCCTCCTTTTCTGAGTGCTCCAAGGGCTCCTGGCATTGCTCCCCTTCCTCAGGGGCTCCCCCAGGCTCTGCACTTCCAGGAGCTGCTTCCAAGGGCAGGGAATCACCTGCAGGCTGCGGATCATCAGCGCCATCCCCACCTTCCAGGGAACGCCCGGAGCCTCCCGCTCCCTCCTCATCCTCGGGAGGGCCGGGGCCGCTCCCTGGGCCTGCCTCCCGCTGCTCTTCCTGCTGCTTTTCCTGCTCCCCGTTCTCCTGAGGTGCACTGGGGGGCTCTGTCCATGGAGCTGTGCTGGAGTTCGGGGTTTGGCTCCCGGGGTTTTCCGTGCTCGGAGAATCCGGGGATTTGCAGGGACAGCCGAGATCCTCGGGAGGGCTGGGGGAGATCCTGGCATCCGGCAGCTCCTCCTTGGCTGGCTCCTCCTGGAACACAAGCCACAGGTTAACAAGAAATAAACATTCCTCATAGGAAAAAAACCCCACTGGAATATTTTTTCCTTCATGGAAAACAGTTCCAGCCTTACGGAAGCTGCCGCTCTGTTCAAATTTCAAAGTTCGAGAATTGAGGCTTGGAAATACCTCAGCAGATCCCCACATTTTATGTTTACCCCAAGAACCTCCACTCCTGACCATGTGCAGGCTGGAGAAAGTGTAAAAATGAATTTCAAGCTTTATCCAGAATGGAATTTTCATGGATCTCACCGGAGGGATGAGGGAAGTGATGCAAAGCACTGCACTGGCACCTGTGTGGGGGAAAACCCCTGAGCCAACAAATCCCAGCTCTCCAAATCCACGTGGGAATGGCTGTGCTGGATTTGGAACTCTGCTCTGGGATGCTGGGGCTGCCCTGATCCCTCAGCTGAGGACACAAACTCGAAATTTAAATCAGGAACAGGCACTGAGCTCGACACTTTAATTACTTTAGTCTGGGATTCCTCCCCTTTGGAGAGCATCCCTGCTTCCCTGGGTTGCCCACAAGCACAGCTGCTCCACTCCTCTGGAAAATCCTGCTCTTCTAAGAAGAAAATTCTGCTCTAGAGGAAAATTCTGTTATTTTAAGAGGAAAATCTTGCTCTTTTAAAGAGGAAAATTCTACTCCTTTAAGGGGAAAATCCTGCTCTTCTAAGAGGGAAATGCTGCTCCTCTAAAAGGAACATCCAGTCTTTTAGGAGGAGAATCCTGCTCTTTTAGGAGGAACATCCTGTTCTTTTAAGAGGTAAATCCTGTTCTTTTAGGAGGAAAATTCTGCTCTTTTAAAGAGGAAATTCTTGCTCTTTTAGGAGGAACATTCTGTTCTTTTAAAGAGGAAATTCTGCTCCTTTCAGAGGAAAATCCTGCTCTTCTAAGAGCAAAATCCTGCTTCTCTAAGAGGAATATCCTGCTCTTTCAAAGAGGAAATTCTGCTCCTTTAAAGGAAAAATTCTGCTCTTCTAAGAGGAACATCCTGCTCTTTTAGGATGAACATCCCGCTCTTTTAAGAGGAAACTCCTGCTCTTTTAAAGAGGACATTCTGCTCCTTTAAGAGGAAACTCCTGCTCCTCTAAGAGGAACATCCTGTTCTTTTAGGAGGAAACTCCTGCTTCTCTAAAAGGAACACCTTGCTCTTTTAGGTGGAATATCCTGTTCTTTTAGGAGGAAAATCCTGCTCTTTTAAGAGGAAATTCCTGCTCTTCCAAGAGGAAAATCCTGCTTCTTTAAGAGGAACATCCTGTTCTTTTAAGAGGAAATTCTGCTCCTTTAAGGAGAAACTCCGGCTCTTCTAAAAGGAACATCCTGCTCTTTTGAAGAGGAAAATCCTGCTCCTTTAAGAGGAAATTCCTGCTCTTCTAAGAGGAAAATCCTGCTCCTTTAGGAGGAAACTCCTGCTCTTCCAGGAGGAAAATCCGCTCCTCTAATAGGAACATCCTGTTCTTTTAGGAGGAAAATCCTGCTCCTCTAAAAGGGACACCTTGCTCTTCTAAGAGGAAACTCCTGCTCTTTTAAAGAGGAAATTCTGCTCCTTTAAGAGGAAACTCCTGCTCTTCCAGGAGGAAAATCCTGCTCTTTTAGGAGGAACATTCTGTTCTTTTAGGAGGAAAATTCTGCTCTTTTAAAGAGGAAATTCTGCTCCTTTAAAGGGAAATCCTGCTCTTCTAAGAGGAACATCCTGCTCTTTTAAGAGGAAACTCCTGCTCTTCCAAGAGGCAAATCCTGTTCTTTTAGGAGGAAAATCCTGCTCTTTTAAAGAGGAAATTCTGCTCCTTTAAGGAGAAAATCCTGCTCTTCTAAAAGAAACATCTTTTAAGAGGAAACTCCTGTTCTTTTAAGAGCAAACATTCCCTGGAGCCCCCCAGGCCGCACTCACCGCGTTGGTGCCACTCGCATCGGTGACACTCGCAGTGACACTGGAGACATCGCGGGCGCTCTCCGCGGGAACGCCCTCGGGCTCCACACCCAGCGTTTCCCTGGAATGCTCCTCCTGCAGGGAAAGGCTCTCGGGACAGCTGGTGGAGGAAGGCTCCTGCTCCTCCTCCTCCTCGTCCCCGCAGGGCAGCTCCCCCGAGGAGGAGGACACGGTGCTGTCCACGGCTCCAGCGGCTCCGTCCGTGTCCGTCCGGGAACCCACGGGGCTCCGCTGGGGCTGGGGGGCGCCCTGGCACGGGGGGCCGGGGTCCAGGGAGCTGCTGGGAGTCTGGTCAGGGTCCCAGCCCGAGTCTGCAGGGCACGTCTCGAAGCCAAAGCAGTCCTGGCTGTCGTCGCTGAGCTCCAGGAAGCCGCCGGAGCTGCTGATGGAGACGAATTTGCTGGGGTTGCTGTGCTCCACCACCTTCCTGGAGCTGCTCAGGAGCTTGCTGGGCTTCCTGTAGAACAGGGCCACCCACATGTGCAGGATCAGCTTCATCCCCTCCACATCGTCGGGGAGATCGGGATCCCAGGGCCTGGCGAGGGAAGCAGAGAGAGTCTGAACCATCCTCATCCTCCCTGTTCTGCTCCAGGGGATTCATCCATGGAGCTCATCCTTGGGAATCCGTCCCTGAGAATTCCTCCCTGACAATTCATCCCTGGAGTTTATCCCTAAAATTCATCCCTGGAGTTCATCCCTGGGAATGCATCCCTGAAATTTATCTCTGGAAATCCATCCCTGATAATTCATCCCTAAAACTCATTCCTGGAGTTCATCCCTGAAATTCATCCCCAAAATTCATTCCTGGAGTTCATCCCTGAAATTCATCCCCAAAATTCATTCCTGGAGTTCATCCCTGAAATTCATCCCTGGAGTTCATCCTTGGGAATTCATCCCTGGAGTTCATCCCTGGAGTTCATCCTGGGAAATTCATCCCGGAAATTCATCCCAGAAATTCATCCCTAAAATTCATCCCTAAAATTCATTCCTGGAGCTCATCCCTGAGAATTCATTCCTGAAATTTATCCCTGGAAATCCATCCCTGGGAATTCATCTCTGAGAATCCATCCCTGAGAATTCAACCCTAAAATTCATTCCTGGAGTTCATCCCTGAGAATCTATCCCTGAGGTTTCATCCCTGAAATTCACCCCTGGAGTTCATCCCTGGCTCCCTGCAGGGCTCACCCCAAGGCAGAGGGGCACACACTGCTTGAAGCAGATTCCAGCTTTTTGTAGGAAAAAATAAAAATTGAGGAAATCTGAGCTCTAAAGGAGGGATGGGCTCGTGGCTTTAGGGAGCAATTCCGGCTGCAGAGCCACGGGAATTGCAGAATCCTGGAATGGTTTGGGTGGAAAGGGATCTCAGAGATCACCCAGTGCCACCCCTGCCATGGCAGGGACACCTCCCCCTGTCCCAGGCTGCTCCAGCCCCAGTGTCCAGCCTGGCCTTGGGCACTGCAGGGATCAGGGGCAGCCCCAGCTGCTGTGGCAATGCCAGCCCAGGCAGGAATTCCTCATTGCCAAGATGCCACCCATGGCTGCCCTCTGGCAGTGGGAGCCATTCCCTGTGTGCTGTCCCTGCAGGCCTTGTCCCCAGTCCCTCTGCAGCTCTGCTGGAGCCCCTGCAGGCCCTGCAATGTGCTGGGAGCTCTCCCTGGAGCCTTCCCTGCTCCAGGGAACATTCCCAGCTCTCCCAGCCTGGCTCCAGCCCTGCAGCAGCTCCATGGATTCCTCTGGACTCTCTCCAGGTGCTGCTGCTGTGTCCCCAGGGCTGGGGTAGCTCTGCAGATGAGGTCCCACCTGGGAGGGCCAGAATTCCCCAATTTCCCCTTTTCCTGCTGCCCACACCATGGGATCACCCCAGCATGGGGAGGAATTTTGGGTCCAGCACACCAGGCTGGGTCACACCCACTTTTCCCCTCAGCACCATCCCCAAACCCCTTTTCCCAAGAAAACCACGGCAACACAGGGAACAAACCCCTCAAATATGGCACACAGAGGGCTGAAAGCACAGAAACCCCATCCCCAAAGTCCTCCACCCCATCCCCAAAGTCCTCCACCCCATCCCCAAAGTCCTCCACCCCATCCCCAAAGTCCTCCACCCCATCCCCAAGCTGACTTACCCATGCAGGGCCCGGATGACAGTTTTCTCCAGGGAATCGTTGGTGTACCTGCTGTCCAGGTGGAACAGATATTCCTCCTCCCAGCGGCAGGTGACCTTCATGGAGCTCCCACACAGGTTCACCGTGTGGCTCTTGGAGAACTCCTCCTTTCTCCTGGGACAGCTCTGGCTGCGGGCGGGCTCGGCGGCGCTGCTCTGCTGGTGCCGGAACGGCAGCACCTTCCCAACCAGGGGAGCAGCTGGGGCACTCCTGGGGCGATTCCCTTTGGGATCTGGGGGTGCTTTGGGATCCTCGGGCATGGGGGAGGCGTAGGAGTGCTCGGCCGAGATGATGGAGTGTGAGTTCAGCTCGCAGGCTGGCGGGGCCGGCCGGGGAGGGAACACCTGGAACACGGCGCTGCTCCTGCTGACAATTGCAGAGGATTTCTCCCTGGGAGGAGAGGCCAGCGGGCTGGGATCTGCTGGCTCAGGGAGTGCCTGGCTCTGGGACACCTTGCTGCAGGTGGGTTTCTTGCCCTGCCTGTCTGCCCTGTGGTATTTGTGGTCGGAGGCCGCGCGCAGGGATTTGGGGTCCGAGGGGCTCTGCTGCTCCGAGGAATCCCCGCATTCCACCGGGACCACCCCAGAATCCTTGGGAATAAAGGCAGGAATGCAGGAGCCCAGGGCCAGGTCAGCCAGCAGGTTCAGGGCGTGGGAGTCGCTGTTGTCCCCCGGCAGGGCAAAGGCAGCGCTGGGAATTGCCATGGGATGAACATTCCCTGGGATTTCTGCTCCCAGCGGTTGGGATGGGGCTTCGCCGGGGAGCTCCGAGGGCTGCTCCTTCCGCTCTGGGGGGAACAGGGAAAAAAACATTTAGAAAAGGGGAAAAAATCCATTTAGAAAGGGAAAGAATCCATTTTTGGATTGGGGGTCTTGTACAGACAAACTGGCTTTTTTTGGGATTTTTTGGGGTTTAGCAGGAGCCATCCCATGGAGAGACGCTGGATGCGCTCTGGGTGCTCCAAAGGTAACAAGGGAATGTTGGATCATGGAATGCTGGAAGGGAATTTAAGGATCATCCCATGGCTCATGTCATTACCAAGTGAGACACAAAACTGGGGGTTTTACAGCTGAATTGGCTTTTTTTTTATTTTGGGGTTTTTTTTGGGGTTTAGCAGGAGCCATTCCATGGGAGGGATGCTGGATGAGCTCTGGGAGGGAATGTTGGGTCATGGAATGCTGGAAGGGAATTTAAGGATGATCCCATTCCAATCCCGTGGCTCATCTCATTATTGAGACACAAAATTGGGGGTTTTTTACAGCCAAACTGTGTTTTTTTGGGATTTTTGGGGGGTTTTTTGGGATTTAGCAGGAGCCATCCTGTGGAGAGATGCTGGATGCACTCTGGGTGCTCCAAAGGTAACAAGGGAATGTTGGATCATGGAATATTGGAAGGGAATTTAAGGATCATCCCATTCCAACCCCATGGCTCATCCCATTATTGAGTGAGACACAAAATTGGTTTTCTTTTACAGCCAAATTGGCTTTTTGTGGGATTTTGGGATTTTCTGGGGTTTAGCAGGAGCCATCCCATGGAGAGATGCTGGATGCACCCTAAAGGCAACGAGCAATGCTGGATCATGGAATGTTGGATCATGGAATGCTGGAAGGGAATTTAAGGATCATCCCATTCCAACCCCATGGCTCATCCCATTATCGAGTGAGACAAAAAAATGGTTTTTTTTTTACAGCCAAACTGGCTGGTTTTGGGGGTTTTTTGGGTTTTTCAGGAGCAGGAGCCATCCCATGGGAGAGATGCTGGAGGCACTCTGGGTGCTCCAGAGGAAATGGGGGAATGCTGGCTCATGGAATGCTGGAAGGGAATTGAAGGATCATCCCATCCCAACCTCATGGCTTGTCCCATTATCGAGTGAGACACAAAACTGGGGTTTTTTTACAGCCAAACTCGGAGGATTTGGGGATTTTTTTGGAATTTAGCAGGATCCATTCCATGGGAAAGATGTTGGATGCACTCTGGGATGGCTCCAAAGGAGGGAATGTTGGATCATGGAATGCTGGATCATGGAATATTGGAAGGGAATTGAAGGATCATCCCATTCCAACACCATGGCTCATCTCATTACTGAGTGAGACACAAAATTGGGTTTTTTTACAGCCAAACTGGCTTTTTTGGGGATTTCTGGGATTTTTTGGGATTTAGCAGGAGCCATCCCGTGGAGAGATGCTGGATGCACTCTGGGATCTCCAAAGGCAATGAGGTAATGTTGGATCATGGAATACTGGAAGGGAATTCAAGGATCATCCCATCCCAACCCCATGGCTCATCCTATTATTGAGACACAAAATTTGGGTTCTTTTACAGCCAATCTGTTTTTTTGGGGGATTTTTGGGGTTTAGCAGGAGCCATCCCATGGGAGAGATGCTGGATGCACCCTAAAGGCAACGAGCAATGTTGGATCATGGAATGCTGGAAGGGAATTTAAGAATCATCCCATTCCAACCCCACTCTCCCAGTGGCCTTGGACTCCCAGGGATCCAGGAGGATTCTCTGGGAATTCCATCCCAGAATTTCTCTCCAATATTTGACATTTTCCCTGATTCAATCCAAAGCCATTTGTTTCCTCCCTGCCACTGGATGGCTCAGCTTTTAAAGGAATTTTTTCCCAAGGGAATTTTTTCTCACCACTCTCTTCCTGCTGCTTCTCATGAGGTTTTGCTGCTCTGTTTTCCACGTTTTTCTGCACTTTGCTTTTCCCTGGCTTTGTGGTGCCACTCTCAGTGACAGGAACCTTCTTAGTGTCCAGGTTTTCCAGGGTTTTGGGCCTCTTTGCCTCCACAGCAGGACCATTGGGAGCTGAGCTTTCCTTCTCCTTCTCAGCACTTTCACACTGGGGTTTGTGGACAATTTCTGCAGCCAGGACCTCTGCACCTGGGACAGGGAGAAGGAGGGGTTGGTTTTAATTTGGGAATTAAAAATTCATTGGGAAGAGGGAGGGATGGGGGGACGGGGTTTTGGTGATTTTACTTCTCATTATCCTGATTTAATTGGGAATATAATTAATTTATTCCCAATTCAATCAGGATAATGAGAAGTAAGATCTGACCTGGAAGGACCCAATCTCAGGTAGGTTCCCTGGGATAATTCCTGAGATTTATTTGGATGCTCCAGGCAAAGTTCCTGGATGGTTCCCAGTGAACCCTGAGCATCCCAGCTGGATGGAAGGAGGAAAGCAATCCCATTTTCCCATTTTTCCAGCACTCACCTCTTTTCCTTCCATGTGGCAACTGCAGGTTGGCCAATTTCAGCATGGGCTCGTTGGGATTTCCCGTGGATCCCGATTTTTTGGGACCAGAGGAAGCGCCGCTGGTTTTTTTCTTGGCTGCCTCCCTGCTCCTGCTGCTGCCCTCCCCAGGAGGTGTCTGGGCCTTGGGGGCTGGAATGTTCTTCCCCAGGATCCTGCTGGATTTCCTCCTGAGCTCCCGGCCCCAGGGCTTGGTGGGAGAGGTGACACTTTTAAGGGGTCTCTCTGGAGCGGGCGTGGGAAGCTCTCCGTTATCCCGCACGGCTCCCGCTGATCTGGTGCAAGGAGCAGCACTTGGGGGCTCTGAGGAAGAGGAGGAGGAGGAGGAATTGCCAGGATCGGCCGCCACATTCCTGGCAGCCCCACGCAGGCACTGCAGGGCTGCCGAGATCCCCAGGGTGAAGCTGCCGGGGTCGGACAGGTAACGGCGCAGCTGGGCCAGGGATCGCTCTGAAAATTCCTGGGAAGGACCAGCGTCCCCATCCCGGCACGGAGAGGGGACAGGGACACTGGGAATGTCCTGAGAGCTCTCCTGGAGCTCTGCATACTCCTGGAGGTGCTCCTGGAGGCGGGGGCCGCCCGTGGCGCCGCAGGAGGAGCCGGCTGCCTTGCGCAGGGCGTAGCGCAGCCCCGGCACCAGCGAGGCGATCCTGAGCGAGAGGGAGCTCCTGCAGCTGCCCTCCCTCCTGGGCCGGGAGTCCTGCTGCTCCACTGCAAGGGAAACAAAAGGGGTTTTATCCAGGGAGAAAGGGAGGGGAGTCACTGGATCATTGCCCTGGGGCAGGGAAACACTGGGGGGAAGGGGAGAAGGGGAAAGGGAAGGGAAAGAGGGAAAGGGAGGGAAAAGAGAAAAGGGAAGGGAAGGGAAGGGAAGGGAAGGGAAGGGAAGGGAAGGGAAGGGAAGGGAAGGGAAGGGAAGGGAAGGGAAGGGAAGGGAAGGGAAGGGAAGGGAAGGGAAGGAAAGGGAAAGGAAAGGAAAGGAAAGGAAAGGAAAGGAAAGGAAAGGAAAGGAAAGGAAAGGAAAGGAAAGGAAAGGAAAGGAAAGGAAAGGAAAGGAAAGGAAAGGAAAGGAAAGGAAAGGAAAGGAAAGGAAAGGAAAGGAAAGGAAAGGAAAGGAAAGGAAAGGAAAGGAAAAAGGAAAGGAAAAAGGAAAGGAAAAAGGAAAGGAAAAAAGGAAAGGAAAAAGGAAAGGAAAAAGGAAAGGAAAAAGGAAAGGAAAAGGAAAGGAAAAAGGAAAGGAAAAAAGGAAAGGAAAGGAAGGGAAAAGGGAAAAGGGAAAAGAGGAAACATTGAAACAAAAAGCTCCAAAAATCAGCAAGCAAAAAGCTCAGCCCTGGAGAAATGTCCAAATTCTTTGAATGGATCCCACCAAACACCCCAAACCTGCTCTGGATGGATCCCACCAAACATCCCAAACCTGCTCCTGAGGGATCCCACCCAAACTTGGAAAGAAAATTCAGCTTTTGATGAGCCATGGGCCCTTTAGGCCAGGCCTGCAGCCTAAAGCTGAGCTTAGGGGGCACAGGGGGCTCCTACCTCGGGGGCTCAGCGCCCGGGGGGAGCTGAACAGGAACAGGGCCAGCAGGCTGACGGGCTCCTTGGGCTCCAGGCCTGCAAAACACAGCTGGGCTCACACACCTGGCTTAGCCTGAGGAACCAGGCTCAGTGTGGGAAACCAGGATTAGTTTGAGAAAATAAGGTTTAGTTTAAAAGAACAGGTTTAGTTTGAGAAACCAGGTTTGGTTTCAGAAACCTGGTTTTTTTGAGAAACCAGGTTTAGTTTGAGAAACCAGATTCAGTTTGAGAAACCAGGTTTGGGTTAAGAAATCGGGTTTGGGTTAAGAAATCAGGTTTGGTCTGAGAAACCAGGTTTAGTTTGAGAAACCAGGATTAGCTTAAGAAAGTAAGGTTAGTTTAAAAGAACAGGCTTAGTTTGAGAAACCAGGTTTGGTTTCAGAAACCAGATTTGGGTTAAGAAACCACGTTCAGTTTGAGAAACCAAGTTCTGGTTAAGGAACCAGATTTAGTTTGAAAAATCAGGTTTGGGTTAAGAAATCAGGTTTGGTTTGAGAAACCAGGTTTAGTTTGAGAAACCAGGCTTAGAATGAGAAACCAGATTTGGGTTAAGAAGGCAGGTTTTAAATAAGAAACCAGGTTTGGATTCAGAAATCAGATTTAGTCTGAGAAACCAGGTTTAGTTTAGAAAAACAGGTTCAGTTTGAGAAACCAGGTTTAGATTGAGAAGCCAGGTTTGGGTTAAGAAATCAGGTTTGGTTTGAGAAACCAAGTTTAGTTTGAGAAAACCAGGCTTAGACTGAGAAGCCAGATTTGGGTTAAGAAAGCAGGTTTTAAATAAGAAACCAGGATTTAGTTAAGAAACCACATTCAGTTTGAGAAACCAAGTTATGGTTAAGGAACCAGGTTTAGTTTGAAAAATCAGGTTTAGGTTAAGAAACCAGGTTTGGGTTAAGAAATCAAGTTTAGTTTAAGAAATCAAGTTTGGGTTAGAAAAACAGGTTTAATTCAAGAAACCAAGTTTAGTTTAAGAAACCAGGTTTAGATTGAGAGACCAAGTTTAAGAAACCAGGTTTTAAATAAGAAACCAAGTTTGGGTTAAGAAATCAGGTTTGGGTTAAGAAACCAGGTTTAGTTTAAAAAAAACAGGTTCAGTGTGAGAAACCAGGTTTGGTTTGAGAAACCAGATTTGGGTTAAGAAACATGGTTTCAAATAAGAAACCAGGATTTGGTTAAGAAACCACGTTCAGTTTGAGAAACCAAGCTTTGGTTAAGGAACCAGGTTTAGTTTGAAAAATCAGGTTTGGGTTAAGAAACCAGGTTTAACTCAAGAAACCAGGTTTAAAGAAACCAGGTTTGGTTTAAAAAACAGGTTCAGTTTAAGAAACCAGGTTTAGTTTTAAAAAAACCAGATTTAGTTTGAGAAACCAGGTTGAGTTTGAGAACCCAGGTTTGGGTTAAGAACCCAGGTTTCATTGAAGAACCCAGGTTTGGGTTAAGAACCCAGGTTTGGGTTAAGAACCCAGGTTTCATTGAAGAACCCAGGTTCCATTGAAGAACCCAGGTTTCATTGAAGAACCCAGGTTTCATTAAGAACCCAGGTTCCATTGAAGAACCCAGGTTTCACTGAAGAACCCAGGTTTCACTGAAGAACCCAGGTTTCATTGAAGAACCCAGGTTTCATTGAAGAACCCAGGTTCCATTGAAGAACCCAGGTTTCACTGAAGAACCCAGGTTTGGGTTAAGAACCCAGGTTTCATTGAAGAACCCAGGTTTCACTGAAGAACCCAGGTTTGGGTTAAGAACCCAGGTTTCACTGAAGAACCCAGGTTCCATTGAAGAACCCAGGCTCAGTTCAGGTTCCCAAGGCCCAAAGGGAATTCAGAATTCAGCCCAGCCCCAGCCCAGCCTCACCATCCTCCCGTGCCAAGGCTGAGGACGTGAGCAGGATGAGAACTCCCTGCCCCTGCAAATATTTGATGATTGCCTGCAACAAACAGAGAGAAAAAATCAAACTCCGCTCCTTCCCTGCTCCTGTGCAGCTGGGATCAAAATATTCCTTGTTCGGGCCTAAAATTCCTTAAAATGAGGAAATATCCTGATCAAGCTGGCTGGAATTAATGAGGATTAATAATTAACAATCCAGGAATTGCAGCCCAAGGGGGCAGGTTTCCCAGAATCCTGGGAAAACCCAAAATTCCAGCATCTTAGAAAAACACAACATATAAATATATATAACATCATTATTATTATTATTATTATTATTATTATTATTATTATTATTATTATTATTATTATTATCATCATCATCATCATTATCATTATCGTTACTATCATTATTATTACTATTATCATCATTATCGTTATTATCATTATTATTATTTTAATGTTATTGTTATTATTTGGTTCTATTTTCTGTTATAAGGTTTTTAAGGTTAAATTATTTAATTAAGAAGTGATATTTCAACTATTTTTATTTTTAACTTAATGATTCATTTCTTCAAGCTTGCACTGCAGACTTTTCTGTTTAATTCTAAAATATTACTTAAACTTATGGAGAGGAAGGTAAAGAAGAACAATTTGGTTTTGTCTTAAAATCTTTATTTTGGTTTTTATATATTATTATATTTTAAACTCTGAAGTTTTTTACTTTTTGATATTTTACTTTTTGATAGTTTTGACTTTGTGATATCATACATTTTAACTAGCTACAATGGTTCTAAAATATTACTTAAACTTATGAAGGGGAAGGTAAAGAACAATTTGGTTTTGTCTTATAATCTTTATTTTGTTTTTTATATATTACTGTATTTAAAAACTCTAAATTTTAAGTTTTTTACTTTGTGATATCATACATTTTAACTAGCTACACTGATTCTAAAATATTACATAAACTTATGAAGGGGAAGGTGAAGAACAATTTGGTTTTGTCTTATAATCTTTATTTTGTTTTTTATATATTACTATAATACATACTATATATACCATATATTACTATATTACTATTTTTATATATTACTATGTTACTTCATAAACTCTCAAGTTTTTCACTTTGTGATATCATACATTTTAACTAGCCACACACTTGTAATTTTAGTGTTATTAAATTAATTTTGGAAGGTTTTTTATGGCTTTAGGTTAAATGTAGTGTTCTCTTGGGAGTTAGAGTTTGTACAGGAAGTTGAAAATTTTTAGTATTTAGAACTACAGCAGAATAAAATAGAATAAAATGGAATAAAAGGGAATAATGTGGAATTAAAGGGAATTAAATGGAATAAAATGGAATAAAAAGGGAATAAAATAATAGAAAATGGAATAAAATGGAATAGAATGGAATAAAATAGAATAAAATGGAATAAAATGGAAGTGTGGCTCCTGCCTCAGCCAAAACTACTGCAATTATTTATTATTTATTTATTATTTATTATTATTATTTATTCCTCCCCTAAACATTCCTCCTTGTGTCTGTGGCTGTGCCATCCTGACATTGATGGTTGGATTTCTCTGAGTGGAAATGAAGATTCCAGCCCAGATCCCAGCTCTGCATTTGCAGGAAAAGCAAAGCCCAGCCCCAGTCCAAGCAGGAAGGGACAAGCTGAGGGTTTATCCTGGGACATCAGGGTCAAGAATCATTTCTGAAGGTTTTTCCTTGGGATTTATATTTTTATATTCTGGTTTTTCCAGCACAAAAAATTTGTGCTGGAAAAACCAGAATATAAAAATATAAATCCCAAGGAAAAACCTCCAGAAATAATTCCCAGCTGCGGGTGACGAACACAAAAAAATAAATGTTTGAGAGCAGCAAAGCAGGAAAATGACATTTAAAGCCGGGAAATTTGTTCCATTCTGTGTCAGTTGTGGATAATGACACCAGAAATGCCATTTAAAGGCCACTGTCCTCCCAGACAAACACTCACCAAGTCCTTCTCCTTCAGGTTCTCCACCAGCAGATCCATTTTGGACTGATCCTTGTTGGAGATTTCCACCTCGTAGAGGCTGGAGTAAACCCCCTGGAAGCAGACTGGGGACAGGAGGGGTTTGGGGTTGGGGTGGGGATGTCCATGGGCTCTGTCCCAGCACGGAGATGGAACTGCTGGGGGCACTGGGACTTGGGGTGCTTCACACCCACCTTCGTTCTTAGTGTAATTTTTTTTCCCAAATGCAGCTTCTGGCAGCTTTTTCTTCAAGTCAGACAAGCCCATGACGTGTTTGATGTCCAGGCTGGGAGGCCTGAGGGGATAAAGCACAAAAAATTCAGGATTAAGGAAAGCTGGGAGTTCTGTGGAGCCAGAAAAGCTCTGGAAAAGGAGCAGCTTGCTCAGGATCCTGTGTGCAAACCCTGAAAATCACAAATCCTGGGGGATTAAAACCACGTTTAGAGTGATCTGATTTAGTGGGAGGTGTCAGAACTGAATTATTCCAAAGCATTTTTAATTCCTCATCCAACAGCACATTCCTGACTGCCCCAGCATCCCAGCAGTGAAGGGATCAGGCAGGAAAAGACAAAAATGGGTTTAGTTTGAGAAATCAGGCTTGGGTTCTGGAACCAGGTTTGGGTTAAGGAACCAAGTTTGGGTTCTGGAACCAGGTTTGGGTTCTGGAACCAGGTTTGGGTTCTGGAACCAGGTTTGGGTTAAGGAACCAAGTTTGGGTTATGGAACCAGTTTGGGTTAAGGAACCAGTTTGGGTTATGGAACCAGTTTGGGTTAAGGAACCAGTTTGGGTTATGGAACCAGTTTGGGTTAAGGAACCAGTTTGGGTTATGGAACCAGTTTGGGTTATGGAACCAGGTTTGGGCTCTGGAACCAGGTTTGGGTTATGAAATCAGGTTTGGGTTATGGAACCAGGCTCAGTTTGAGAAACCAGGCTTAGTTTAAGAAACCAGGTTTTGGTTAAGAAATGAGGTGTAGTTTAAAAAATCAGGATTTGCTTAAGAAACCAAGTTTGGGTTAATAAGCCAGGATTTGGTTAAGGAACAAGGTTCAGTTTCAGAAATCAGGTTTTGGTTAAGGAACCAGGCTCGGTGTGTGAGCCCAGCTCAGGGAGTTGAGCCCAGCCCAGCCTCACTCCCAGCTGTGCGGGCACGGTGCCCACACTGTGCTAAGCCTGGCTCAGGGAGTTGAGCCCAGCCCAGCTCAGGGGTGGCACTCACAGCTGTGCGGGCACGGTGCCCACACTGTGCTAAGCCCGGCTCAGGGAGTTGAGCCCAGCCCAGCCTCACTCCCAGCTGTGCGGGCACGGTGCCCACACTGTGCTAAGCCCGGCTCAGGGAGTTGAGCCCGGCTCAGGGGGCTAAGCCCGGCTGAGGTACATGAGCACACTCCCAGCTGTGCGGGCACGGTGCCCACACTGTGCTAAGCCTGGCTCAGGGAGTTAAGCCCAGCCCAGCTCAGGGGTGGCACTCCCAGCTGTGCGGGCACGGTGCCCACACTGTGCTAAGCCTGGCTCAGGGAGTTAAGCCCGGCTGAGGTACATGAGCACACTCACAGCTGTGCGGGCACGGTGCCCGCGCTGTGCTGGCTCCTCAGGCCGATGGTGCACAGGCGCTGCCCCCCGATGCACAGCTGGCCCCGCCACGGGCACGGTGCCAACGGCGACTGCGGCTCTGCACAGGGAACGGGACAGAACAGCCCATGGGGAACACAAAAACACAAACCAAACCCACAACCTCAAACCCAAAAACCCCAAACCCCAAAAACCCCAAACCCCACCCAAAAAACCACAACCCCAACCCCAAAAACCACAATCACAACCCCAAACCCAAAAACCACAACCACAACCCCAAAAACCAGAACCCCAAAAAACCCAAAAACCACAGCCTCAAACCCAAAAAACCCCAAACCCAAACATCAAACCCCAAATCCAAAAACCCAAATCGAAAACCACCAAACCTAAAACCACAAACTCAACCCAAAAAACCACAAGCCCAAGCCCAAACCCAAAACCCACAACCTCAAACACAAAAACCCCAAGCCCAAAACCCCAAACCCAAAAACTACAACCCCAAAACCTCCAAATCCACAAACCCAACCCAAGAAACCACAAGCCCAAGCCCCCCAACCCAAAACCCACAACCACAAACTCAAAAACTCCAAACCTAAAATCCACAAGCACAACCCAAAAACCACAACCCCAAACCCCAAAACTACAGCCTCAAACCCAAAAAACCCCCAACCCGTAAAACCCAAACCACCACAACCCCAAAACCACCACCCCCAAAAACCCCACAGCCAAAAACCACAATCCCAAAAACCCCAAACCCAAAAACCTCAAACCCAACCCAAAAAAATCACAACCCCAACCACAAACTCAAAAACCACAACCACAACCCCAAAAACCACAACCCCAAATACCCCAAACACCCCAAACCCCAGCAGCTCTTACCTTGGTGGTTCTGCTCCGCTCTGGAGAGAGAGATCAATAAAAAAAAGAAAATATTCAGAGATGGGAAAAGGAATCAAAGGAAAATATTCAGAGATGGGAAAAGAGGAAATAAAAGGAATTATTAGATGGGAAAAGGATAAACGGGAATTTTAGAGATGGGAAAAGATGGAAGAAGAGGGATTTAAAAGACAGGAAAAGCATAAAAGGGAATGTTTAGATATGGGAAAAAGATAAAAGGAATATTAGTGATGGGAAAGGATAAAAGGAATATTTAGAGATGGGAAAAGACAAAAGGAATATGTAGAGATGGGAAAGGAATAAAAGGAAAAGAATCAGAGACGGAAAAAGGAATAAAAGGAATTTTAGAGATGTGAAAAGAGGGAAGAAAAGAAGCATTAGAGATGGGAAAAGAAATAAGAGGGATTTTAAATATGGGAAAAGGATAAAAAGGAATTTTAGATATAAAAAAAAGAAATAAAATGAATTTTAGAGAAGGGGAAAGGAATAAAAAGGAATATTAGAGATGGGAAAAGGATAAAAGGAATATTAGTGACAGAAAAAGGAATAAAAGGAATAACAGGGATGGGAAAAGGATAAAAGGAATATCAGATGGGGAACAGAAACAAGAAGGATGCCAGGGCAGGGAGGGGGAGCAGAGGGCTCTGTGTGTCCTTACGGGCGCGGCGGGGCCGGCGCGGGCATCTCCCGGGGCGGGCGGTACTGGCAGGACAGCAGCACGTACGGACACACCTGGCGGGGCCGCTCGGCCGCCCCCGCCCCGCTCACCTCGTACACGTAGTACTGGGGAGAGACAGGGAAATATCCATGGGATATTGGGGATAACCCATGGGGAATGGGGAATTCACCCCGCTCACCTCGTACACGTAGTACTGGGGAGAGACAGGGAAATATCCATGGTATATTGGGGATAACCCATGGGGAACGGGGAATTCACCCCGCTCACCTCGTACACGTAGTACTGGGGAGAGACAGGGAAATATCCATGGGATATTGGGGATAACCCATGGGGAATGGGGAATTCACCCCGCTCACCTCGTACACGTAGTACTGGGGAGAGACAGGGAAACAGCTGTGGGATATTGGGGATAATCCATGGGGAATGGGAATCATCCAGGGGGAACGGGGAATTCACCCCGCTCACCTTGTACACGTAGTACTGGGGAGACAGGGAAACAGCTGTGGGATATTGGGATAATCCATGGGATACTGGGGATAATCCATGGTATATTGGGGATAATCCATGGGGAACGGGGAATTCACCCCGCTCACCTCGTACACGTAGTACTGGGGAGACACAGGGAATAATCCATGGGATATTGGGGATAATCCATGGGGAATGGGAATTCACCCTGCTCACCTCGTACACATAGTACTGGGGAGAGACAGAAACAGCCATGGGATATTGGGGATACTCCATTGGGAATGGGAATCATCCATGGGATATTGGGGATAATCCATGGAGAACGGGGATTTCACCCCGCTCACCTCGTACACGTAGTACTGGGGAGACACAGGGAATAATCCATGGGATATTGGGGAATAATCCACATGGAATGGGAATTCACTCTGCTCACCTCGTAAACATAGTACTGGGGAGACAGGGAAACAGCCATGGGATATTGGGGATAATCCATGGGGAATGGGAATTCACCCTGCTCACCTCGTACACATAGTACTGGGGAGAGACAGAAACAGCCATGGGATATTGGGGATACTCCATTGGGAATGGGAATCATCCATGGGATATTGGGGATAATCCATGGAGAACGGGGATTTCACCCCGCTCACCTCGTACACGTAGTACTGGGGAGACACAGGGAATAATCCATGGGATATTGGGGAATAATCCACATGGAATGGGAATTCACTCTGCTCACCTCGTAAACATAGTACTGGGGAGACAGGGAAACAGCCATGGGATATTGGGGATAATCCATGGGGAATGGGAATTCACCCCGCTCACCTCGTACACGTAGTACTGGGGAGACAGGGAAACAGCCATGGCATATTGGGGATAATCCATGGGGAATGGGAATTCACCCTGCTCACCTCATACACATAGTACTGGGGAAACAGGGAAACAGCCATGGCATATTGGGGATAATCCATGGGGAATGGGGATAATCCATGGGATACTGGGAATAATCCATGGGAAATGGGAATAATCCATGGGGAACTGGGAATAATCCACGGGATACTGCGAGTAATCCATGTGATACTGGGAATCATCCATGAGGAACTGGAAAATCATTCATGGGGAACAGGAAATAATCCATGGGAACTGGAAATAATCCATGGGGGAAATAATTAATGTGTAATGGGGAATTCATCCATGGGAAACAGGGAATAATCCACGGGAAACACAGAGAAACAATCCATAGGAAACTGGGAAAGAACAGGGAATCATGGAATGGGGATGGGAAAACAGGGAATCATGGAATGGGGCACTGGGAAAAGGGAAATCCATGGGAGAAAGGGAAATCCATGGAATGGGGGATTGGGAAAAGGGCAATCCATGGAATGGGAAAAACAGGATAATCATGGGATCTGGGACTGGGAAAAACAGGGAAATCATGGAATCAGGGACTGGGAGAAAGGGCAACGCAGGGAATGCGGGAGTGGGAAAAGGGAAATCCATCAGAAAAAGGGAAATCCATGGAATGTGGGACTAAGAGAAAGGGAAATCCATGGAATGTGGGACTGAGAGAAAAGGAATGGGAAAAACAGGATATTCAAGGAATCTGGGACTGGGATAAAGGGTAATCCATGGAATGTGGGAGTGGGAAAATGGAAATCCATGGAAAAAGCGTAATCCCTGGAATGTGGGACTGGGAAAAGGGCAATGCTGGGAAAAGGGAAATCCACTGAATCTGGTGGGGATGGGGAAGCAGGGAAATCAGGGAATGGAGAAATCCATGGAATGAGGGACTGGGAGAAGGGCGATCCATGAAATCCCTGGCAAAGGGGCACCCCGGGGTACCTGGCTGCTCCCGCTGGACACGTGGCAGTCGTAGCCGGGCGAGGGGCCGGTGGAGCTGCTGGGGGAGCTCTCAGGGATGGCTCTGACCTTGCCCTGCACCAAAAACACATCCCAAGCATGAAATCCATGAAATCCATCCCAAAACTCCATCCCAAGCATGGAAATCCATCTCAAAAATCCACCCCAAGCATGGAAATCCATCCCAAAAATCCACCCCAAGCATGGAAATCCATCCCAAAACCACATCCCAAGCATGGAAATCCATCTCAAAAATCCACCCCAAGCATGGAAATCCATCCCAAAACCACATCCCAAGCATGGAAATCCATCCCAAAAATCCATCCCAAGCACGGAAATCCATGGAATCCATCCTAAAAATCCACTCCAAGCATGGAAATCCATCCTAAACATGGAAATCCATCCCAAAAATCCACCCCAAGCATGGAAATCCATGGAATCCATCCCAAAAATCCATCCCAAGCATGGAAATCCATGGAATCCATCCCAAAAATCCACCCCAAGCATGAAAATCCATCCTAAACATGGAAATCCATCCCAAAAATCCACCCCAAGCATGGAAATCCATGGAATCCATCCCAAAAATCCACCCCAAGCATGGAAATCCATCCCAAAAACACATCCCAAACATGGAAATCCATCCCAAAAACACATCCCAAGCATGGAAATCCATCCCAAAAACACATCTTAAACATGGAAATCCATCCCAAAAACACATCCCAAACATGGAAATCCATCCCAAAAACACATCCCAAGCATGGAAATCCATCCCAAAAACACATCCCAAACATGGAAATCCATCCCAAAAATCCACCCCAAGCATGAAATCCATGCCAAGCTTGGAAATCCATCCCAAAAATCCACCCCAAGCATGGAAATGCAAGGAAATATTCCCAGCAATGTGGTTTATTCCCCATGTTGGAAGAGCAGGGTGAGGTCTTGGTGCTCCAAAAGTTCTGGTGGGTTTGGGGTGGGAAGAACCCCAAGAATGGGGTTTGGAATCAGCTCCAGACAGGAGGAATGGGAAAAAATAAAATTAAACCTCCCAAAATTCCTGAGAATCGAAGGAAAAATTGGAGTTTGAGTTTCCATCCCACCAGAACTGTGGGCAGCAAAATCTCAAAGTTCAAAGAGAAATTTCCAGGCTCAGGAGTTTGGGGTTGGAATCAGCTCCAGAGAGCAGAAGGGGAAATAAAAATCCTCAAACTTCCCAAAATTCCTAAAAATCCAAGGAAAAATTGGAGTTTGATTTTCCATCCCAGCAAAATTATGGGCAGCGAAATCTCAAAGTTCAAATTTCAAGAGAAATTTTCAGTTTCAGACTTTGGGTTTGGAATCAGCTCCAGACAGCAGGAAGGGGGAAAAATGCTCAAATTTCCCAAAATTCCAAGGAAAAATTGGAGTTTGAGTTTCCATCCCACCAGAATTATGAGAAGTATAAAAATAAAGAGGAAAATATAAATAAAAAGAGAAATTTTTAATGTCAGGAGTTTGGGGTTGGAATCAGCTCCAGAGAGAAGGGAAAAAATCTTTAAAATTCCCAAAATTCCAAGGAAAAATTGGATTTTGGAGTTTGATTTGCAGGCAATAGAAGGTTTGGGTTTTACCTTGATGAGTTTACAGATGACAATAAATCCTGATTTTCCCTGGTGCCAAGGGCTGGGGTGGAGGCAGTCGGAGTATTTGGAAATATAAACCCCTGGAAAACACCAAAAAAAGGAATTATTTTTTAGCAGGGAAAGATATTCCCAAAAAATCCTGTAAAGAGCCAGAAGAAGGGGGGAATTCTGGAATACTCCAAGAAAATCAGTTATTGGGTGATAAAGGGTGTTAATATTCCCAGAAAATCAGAAATATTCCCCCAAAAAATGAGAAATATTCCAAGAAAATGGGAAATATTCCCAGAAAATCAGTTTTTGGGTAACAAAGGTTGGGAATATTCCCAGAAAATGAGAAATATTCCAAGAAAAAGAAGAAATATTTCAAGAAAATGAAAAATAGCCCCAGAAAATACAAAATATTCTCAGAAAATCAAAAATATTCCAAAAATATGAGAAATAATCTCAGAAAATGAGAAACATTCCCAGAAAAGAAGAAATATTCCAAGAAAATTAGAATTATTCCCAGAAAATGGGAAATATTCCAAGAAAATCAGTTTTTGGGTAACAAAGGTTGTGAATATTCCCAGAAAATTAGAAATATTCCAAGAAAGTGAGAAATACTCCAAGAAATCTGAGAAATAATCCCAGAAAAATAAGGAATATTCCAAGAAAAAAAAGAAATATTCCAATAAAATGAGAAATATTGCCAGAAAATTAAAAATATTCCAAAAAGATGAGAAATAATATTAGAAAATAAAAAACATTCCCAGAAAATTTGAAATATTCCCAGGAAATGAGGTTTTGTGCATGATAAAATGTGTCAATATTCGCACAAAAATGAGAAATCTTCCCAAAAAAATGAGAAATTTTCCCAAAAAATGAGAAATATTCCAGAAAATCAGTTCTTGGGTGATAAAAGCTGTAAATATTCCCAGGAAATGAGGAGCTGAAGGAATGCTGCCATTCCCTGGGGAAAATCCCATCCTCACCTGGCTGAAAGAGCAGAAAAATGGGAATTTTCCAGGGATTTTTGCAGCAAATCCCAGGAATTTCAACCTCTTCCCTTGGCTTTGGAAGAAGTTTATTCCCAAAATGGGAATTTAGAAGGAGTTTTACTTCCAGAAGGGGAATCTGGAAGGAATTTTATTCCCAGAGCGGGAATTTGGAAGAAATTTGGAAGGAATTTAAAGGAGTTCCATTCCCAGAGTGGAAATTTGGAAGCATTTGAAGGAGTTTTATTCCCAGTGTAGGAATTTGGAGGAGTTTTTAAAAGAGTTTTATTCCCAGAATGGGAATTTCAAGGAATTTTGAAGGAGTTTAATTCTCAGAGTGGGAATTTGGAAAGAATTTGAAGGAGTTTTATTCCCAAAATGGAATTTTGAAGGAATTTTGAAGGAGTTTTATTCCCAGAGTGGAAATTTGAAGGAGTTTTAAAGGAGTTTATTCACAGAGTGGAAATTTAGAAAGAATTTGAAAGAGTTTCATTCCCAGAGTGGGAATTTTAAGGAGTTTTTGAAGGAGTTCCATTCCCAGAATGGAAATTCAGAAAGAATTTGAAGGAGTTTTATTCCCAGAGTGGGAATTGGAAGGAATTGCATTCCCAGAATGGGAATTTGGAAGGAATTTCTGAAGGAGTTTTTACTCTCAGAGTGGGAATTTGAAGGAATTGCATTTCCAGAGTGGGAATTTGGAAGGAATTTCTGAAGGAGTTTCATTCCCAGAATGGAAATTTAGAAAGAATTTGAAGGATTTTTATTCCCAAAATGGAATTTTGAAGGAGTTTTATTCCCAGAGTGGAAATTTGAAGGAGTTTTGAAGGAGTTTATTCACAGAGTGGAAATTTAGAAAGAATTTGAAAGAGTTTCATTCCCAGAGTGGGAATTTGAAGGAGTTTTGAAGGAGTTTCATTCCCAGAATGGAAATTTAGAAAGAATTTGAAGGAGTTCCATTCCCAAAATGGGAATTTGGAAGGAATTTTGAAGGAGTTTTACTCCCAGAGCATCAATTTAGAAAGAATTTGAAGGATTTTTATTCCCAAAATGGGAATTTGAAGGAATTTGGAAGGAGTTTCATTCCCAGAATGGGAATTTGAAGGAGTTTTAAAGGAGTTTATTCACACAGTGGAAATTTGGAAGGAATTTGAAGGAGTTTCATTCCCAGAGTTTTGGGAATTTGGAAGGAATTTTGAAGGAGTTTTGCATTCCCAGAGTGGGAATTTGTCAGGAATTTCTGAAGGAGTTTCATTCTAGAATGGAAATCAGGAAAGAATTTGAAAGAGTTTTATTTCCAGAGTGGGAATTTGAAGGAGTTTTGAAGGAGTTTCATTCCCAGAGTGGGAATTTCAAAGGAATTTCATTCTCAAAATGGAAATTTGATGGAGTTTTAAAGGAGTTTTATTCTCAGAGTGGGAATTTGAAGGAATTGCATTTCCAGAGTGGGAATTTGGAAGGAATTTGAAGGAGTTTTATTCCCAAAATGGGAATTTGGAAGGAATTTCTGAAGGAGTTTTTATTCCCAGGATGGGAATTTGGAAGGAATTTTGGAGGAGTTTTGCATTCCCAAAATGGGAATTTGATGGGAATTTCTGAAGGAGTTTCATTCCCAGAATGGAAATTAGGAAAGAATTTGAAGGAGTTTTATTTCCAGAGTGGGAATTTGGAAGAAGTTTTGAAGGAGTTTTAATCTCAAAATGGGAATTTGAAGGAATTGCATTCCCAGAATGGGAATTTGGAAAGAATTTGAATGAAATTCCTTCAAATTCCTTCCAAATTCCCAGACTTTTATTCCCAAAATGGGAATTTAGAAGGAATTTGAAGGAATTTTATTCTCAAAATGGGAATTTGAAGGAATTGCATTCCCAGAGGGGGAATTTGGAAGGAATTTGGAAGGAACTGAAGGAGTTCCATTCCCAGAGGGGGAATTTGGAAGGAACTGAGGGAGTTCCATTCCCAGAGTTTTGGGAATTTGGATGGAATTTGGAAGGAACTGAGGGAGTTCCATTCCCAGAGGGGGAATTTGGATGAAATTTGGAAGGAACTGAAGGAGTTCCATTCCCAGAGGGGGAATTTGGATGGAATTTGGAAGGAACTGAAGGAGTTCCATTCCCAGAGTGGGAATTTGGAAGGAATTTGGAAGGAACTGAAGGAGTTCCATTCCCAGAGTGGGAATTTGGATGGAATTTGAAGGAACTGAAGGAGTTCCATTCCCAGAGTTTTGGGAATTTGGAAGGAATTGAAGGAGTTGCATTCCCAGAGTTTTGGGAATTTGGATGGAATTTGAAGGAATTGAAGGAGTTCCATTCCCAGAGTGGGAATTTGGATGAAATTTGGAAGGAACTGAAGGAGTTCCATTCCCAGAGGGGGAATTTGGAAGGAATTTGGAAGGAACTGAAGGAGTTCCATTCCCAGAGTTTTGGGAATTTGGAAGGAATTTGAAGGAACTGAAGGAGTTCCATTCCCAGAGGGGGAATTTGGAAGGAACTGAGGGAGTTCCATTCCCAGAGTTTTGGGAATTTGGATGGAATTTGGAAGGAACTGAAGGAGTTCCATTCCCAGAGGGGGAATTTGGATGAAATTTGGAAGGAACTGAAGGAGTTCCATTCCCAGAGGGGGAATTTGGATGGAATTTGAAGGAACTGAAGGAGTTCCATTCCCAGAGGGGGAATTTGGAAGGAATTTGGAAGGAACTGAAGGAGTTCCATTCCCAGAGTTTTGGGAATTTGGAAGGAATTTGAAGGAATTGAAGGAGTTCCATTCCCAGAGTGGGAATTTGGAAGGAACTGAAGGAGTTCCATTCCCAGAGGGGGAATTTGGATGGAATTTGAAGGAACTGAAGGAGTTCCATTCCCAGAGTTTTGGGAATTTGGAAGGAATTTGGAAGGAATTGAAGGAGTTCCATTCCCAGAGTTTTGGGAATTTGGATGGAATTTGAAGGAACTGAGGGAGTTCCATTCCCAGAGTTTTGGGAATTTGGAAGGAATTTGGAAGGAATTTGGAAGGAACTGAAGGAGTTCCATTCCCAGAATGGGAATCTGAAGGAATTGAAGGAGTTCCATTCCCAGAGTTTTGGGAATTTGGAAGGAACTGAAGGAGTTCCATTCGCAGAGTGGGAATTTGGAAGGAATTTGGAAGGAATTGAAGGAGTTCCATTCCCAGAGTGGGAATTTGGATGGAATTTGAAGGAACTGAAGGAGTTCCATTCCCAGAGTTTTGGGAATTTGGAAGGAATTTGGAAGGAACTGAGGGAGTTCCATTCCCAGAGGGGGAATTTGGATGAAATTTGGAAGGAATTGAAGGAGTTCCATTCCCAGAGTTTTGGGAATTTGGAAGGAATTTGAAGGAACTGAAGGAGTTCCATTCCCAGAGGGGGAATTTGGAAGGAATTTGAAGGAACTGAAGGAGTTCCATTCCCAGAGTTTTGGGAATTTGGAAGGAATTTGAAGGAATTGAAGGAGTTCCATTCCCAGAGTTTTGGGAATTTGGAAGGAATTGAAGGAGTTGCATTCCCAGAGTTTTGGAAATTTGGAAGGAATTTGGATGGAATTTGAAGGAACTGAGGGAGTTCCATTCCCAGAGTTTTGGGAATTTGGAAGGAATTTGGAAGGAATTTGGAAGGAACTGAAGGAGTTCCATTCCCAGAATGGGAATCTGAAGGAATTGAAGGAGTTCCATTCCCAGAGTTTTGGGAATTTGGAAGGAACTGAAGGAGTTCCATTCCCAGAGTGGGAATTTGGATGGAATTTGAAGGAACTGAAGGAGTTCCATTCCCAGAGTGGGAATTTGGATGGAATTTGAAGGAACTGAAGGAGTTCCATTCCCAGAGTTTTGGGAATTTGGAAGGAATTTGGAAGGAACTGAGGGAGTTCCATTCCCAGAGTTTTGGGAATTCCCTTCCAGGTGGGATTTACCTTTGGCAGGGTCCCCCAGGGTGCAGATGCTGCTGCTGTTGACTCGGAGCCCGCTCTGACAGACCCGCTGAGCCTGCAGGAACAGGGAAAGCTGATTTTCCACCTTTTCTGCAGGAATTGTTGCCAGGAAATGGGAAATATTCCCAGGAAATGAGAAATATTCCCAGGAAATGAGATATTCCAAGTAATTCCAAATAATCCCAAATAGTTCTGGTGGCACAAAGTAAAATTTCTTTTTCTCCAATCAGATCCATACCTAAAGTCCCTCAGGAGCCAAATAATCCCACATAATCCTAAATAACCCCAAATAATTACAAAGAATCCCAAATAATTTCAAAGCATCACACATAATTTCAAAGAATACTAAATAATTCCAAAGAATCCCAAAGAATTCCATTTAATTTCAGTGGCACCAAAGAAAATTCCATTTTCTCCAATCAGATCCATCCCTAAAACTCTCCAGGAGCCAAAGACTCCCAAAGAACCCCAAATAATCCCAAATAATTCCAAATAATTCCAATAAGAATTCCAAATATTACCAAAGAATTCCAGTGGCACAAAGGAAAATTCCTTTTTCTCCAACCAGATCCATCCCTAAAACCCCACAGGAGCCAAATAAATAATGCCAAATAACTGTAAATAATTTCAAATAATTCCAATAAAAATTCCAATAAGAATTCCAATAAATCCCCAAGAATTCCAAATATTCCCAAAGAATCCCAGTGCACCAAGGAAAATTCCCTTTTCTCCCATCAGATCCATCCCTAAAACCCTCCAGAAGCCAAATAAATAATTCCAAAGAATCCCAAAGAATTCCATTTAATTGCAGTGATACCAAAGAAATTTCCTTTTTCTCCAACCAGATCCATCCCTAAAACCCTCCAGGGGCCTAAGAATCCCAAAGAACCCCAAATAATTCCAATAAGAATTCCAAATAATCCCAAAGAATTCCAAATATTCCCAAAGAATCCCAGTGCACCAAGGAAAATTCCTTTTTCTCCAATCAAATCCATCCCTAAAACCCCACAGGAGCCAAATAAATAATGCCAAATAATTCCAAATAATCCCAAAGAATTCCCAGCTAATCCCACTGGCACCAAGGGAAATTCTCTTTTCTTCAATCAGATCCATCCCTAAAACCCTCCAGAAGCCAAATAAATAATGCCAAATACTTGCAAATAATCCCAAATATTTCCAAAGAATTCCAAAGAATCCTAAGGAATCCCAGCTAATCCCACTGGCACCAAGGAAAATTCCCTTTTTTCCCTCCCAAACCCCCCAGGAGCTGCTCCCAGAGCTTTTCCCAGCAGGAATTCCCTGGGTGTGAGGGGACACAAAGCAGGATCAGATCCCAGATTTGTCAGGAATTCCCATGGGATTGGTGGAGCACAAAGCAGGATCAGATCCCAGATTTGTCTGGAATTCCCATGGGATTGGTGGGACACAAAGCAGGATCAGATCCCAGATTTGTCTGGAATTCCCTGGGTGTGAGGGGACACAAAGCAGGATCAGATCCCAGATTTCCCTGGAATTCCCATGGGATTGGTGGGACACAAAGCAGGATCAGATCCCAGATTTCCCAGAAGGAATTCCCATGGGATTGGTGGGACACAAAGCAGGATCAGATCCCAGATTTGTCAGGAATTCCCATGGGATTGGTGGGACACAAAGCAGGATCAGATCCCAGATTTGTCTGGAATTCCCTGGGTGTGAGGGGACACAAAGCAGGATCAGATCCCAGATTTGTCAGGAATTCCCATGGGATTGGTGGGGCACAAAGCAGGATCAGATCCCAGATTTGTCTGGAATTCCCATGGGATTGGTGGGACACAAAGCAGGATCAGATCCCAGATTTCCCAGCAGGAATTCCCTGGGTGTGAGGGGACACAAAGCAGGATCAGATCCCAGATTTCCCTGGAATTCCCATGGGATTGGGGCAGTACCTCCTCCTCCTTGTCAAAGAGCAGGAATGCAAAGGTCTCCTGCAGCTCCTCCTGGCTGTACCCTGCAGCTGCCTTGGCTCGTGCAAAAGCTCGGAGCTGCAACAAAAAATTCCCAAAATTTTGGTCTCTGCTCATGCTGATCCCAAAAAAAAATTTATTTTCCCACTTTTGTTTTTTTTAAGGGTTAGGGGGAAAATTAATCTGGTCCAGCAGAGCTGGGAAAACACCTGGATGTGGTTTAATTGTTGAGCTTTAAAATCTTAAAATATTGAGGTGAGAGGAAAATGGAACACAATAGGGAAGGGAAAATCAGCGTGGGAATGGGATGGAGGGATTTGGAAATGGGAATGGAAGGATTTGGGAAAGGGGAATGAAGGGATTTGGAAATGGGAATGTGGGAATTTGGAATGTGGGAATGTGGGGATTTGGAAATGGGAATGTGGGGATTTGGAATGTGGGAATGAAGGGATTTGGAAATGGGAATGTGGGAATTTGGAATGTGGGAATGTGGGGATTTGGAAATGGGAATGTGGGGATTTGGAATGTGGGAATGTGGGGATTTGGAATGTGGGAATGAAGGGATTTGGAAATGGGAATGTGGGGATTTGGAAATGGGAATGTGGGGATTTGAATAATGGGAATGAAGGGATTTGGAAATGGGATTGTGGGGATTTGGAATGTGGGAATGTGGGGATTTGGAAATGGGAATGTGGGGATTTGGAATGTGGGAATGAAGGGATTTGAAAAGTGGGAATGAAGGGGTTTGGAAACGGGAGTGAAAGGGTTTGGGATGTGGGGATTTGGATAATGGGAACATGGGGATTTGGAATGTGGGAATGAAGGGATTTGAAAAGTGGGAATGAAGGGATTTGGAAATGGGAATGTGGGGATTTGGAATGTGGGAATGAAGGGATTTGAAAAGTGGGAATGAAGGGATTTGGAATGTGGGGATTTGGATAATGGGAACGTGGGGATTTGAAAGATGGCAATGAAGGGATGAAGGGAACCTGAAAATGGGAAGGGAGGCATTTGAAAAGTGGGGATGAAGGGATTTTAGAAGTGGGACTGGAAGGATTTGAAAAGTAGGAATGTGGGAATTTTGAAAGTGGGAATTTTGGGATTTTGAAAGTGTGAATGTGGAGATGAAAGGATTTTGAAAATGGGAATGAAGGGATTTTGAAAGTGGGAGTGAAGGGATTTTGAAAGTGGGAATGAAGGGATTTGAAAAGTGGGAATGGGATGAGGGGATTATGAAAAGTGGGAATGTGGGGATGAAGGGATTTTAGAAGTGGAAATGAGGGGATTCAAAAAGTGGGAATGTGGGAATTTTGAAAGTGGGAATGTGGGAATTTTGAAAGTGGGAATGTGGGGATGAAGGGAACTTGAAAATGGGAATGAAGGGATTCAAAGAGTGGGAATGAAGGGAATTTGAAAAGTGGGAATGAATGGATGAAGAGATTTTAGAAGTGGGAATGAAGGGATTCGAAAAGTGGGAATTGTGAACTTTAAAAGTGGGAATGTGGGGATGAAGGGATTTGAAAAATGGGAATGAAGGGAATTTGAAAGTGGCAATTAAGGGATTCAAAAACTGGCAAAGAAGGAATTTTGAAAGTGGGAATGTAGGGATTTTAAAAGTGGGAATGTGGGAATGAAGGGATTTTGAAAATGGGAATGAAGGGACTTGAAAAGTGGGAATGAGGGGATGAAGGGATTCTAAAAGTGGGAATATGGGGATTTGAAATGTGGGAATGTGAGGACTTTAAGAGTGGGAATGAAGAGATTTCAAAAGTGGGAATGGAGGGATTTTTAAAAGTCCAGGCAGCTGGAAAAAAAAAGAAGCTAAAAGGAAAAGAAAGGTGGAGACAGAGACATCCCAAAAATCTGCCTGGAGGTCACTCAGCAGGAAGGAACCCACGGAAGGGAGTCCCTCCAATGCCAAAGGAATTCTGGAATTGCCAAGGCTCCAGGGACTCTGAGCACCATTGGCTGCACGGATTGTTTGTTCCTGATGGGGAGGGAATGCAAGGAAGGGGAAAAAAAACAAAGTTGGGAATTCCAGGAGGGACACGAACCAGAGCTGGCAACAAAGCAGCATTCCCAGAAAATCCCGTTTTCCCTGGGATGGCTGCAGCCTTACCTCGCTCAGGAAAAGCTCATTCTCCACCAGGATGGCTCTGCTGTACTGGAAACGCTGCTGGGAGCTGGAGCGCAGGGAGGAGCTCTGGAGCACAGCCACAGCCTGCTGCAGCAGGGAGCAGCCCTGCTCCTCGGGAAACCCTGGAAAAATGGGAATATTCCTGGTGGGAATGGCTGGGAACAGCCCTGCTCCTCGGGAAACCCTGGAAAAATGGGAATATTCCTGGTGGGAATGGCTGGGAACAGCCCTGCTGCTCTGGGATCCTGGAAAAATGGGAATATTCCTGGTGGGAATGGCTGGGAACAGCCCTGCTGCTCTGCAATCCTGGAAAAATGGGAATATTCCTGGTGGGAAAGGCTGGGAACAGCCCTGCTCCTCAGGAAATCCTGGAAAAATGGGAATATTCATAATGGGAAAGGCTGGGAACAGCCCTGATCCTCAGGAAATCCTGGAAAAATGGGAATATTCCTGGTGGGAACGGCTGGGAGCAGCCCTGCTCCTCGGGAAACCCTGGAAAAATGGGAATATTCCTGGTGGGAATGGCTGGGAACAGCCCTGATCCTCAGGAAACCCTGGAAAAATGGGAATATTCCTGATGGGAATGGCTGGGAACAGCCCTGCTCCTCGGGAAACCCTGGAAAAATGGGAATATTCATAATGGGAATGGCTGGGAGCAGCCCTGCTCCTCAGGAAATCCTGGAAAAATGGGAATATTCCTGGTGGGAACGGCTGGGAACAGCCCTGCTGCTCTGGGATCCTGGAAAAATGGGAATATTCCTGGTGGGAATGGCTGGGAACAGCCCTGATCCTCAGGAAACCCTGGAAAAATGGGAATATTCCTGGTGGGAATGGCTGGGAGCAGCCCTGATCCTCAGGAAACCCTGGAAAAATGGGAATATTCCTGATGGGAATGGCTGGGAACAGCCCTGCTCCTCGGGAAACCCTGGAAAAATGGGAATATTCATAATGGGAATGGCTGGGAACAGCCCTGCTGCTCTGCAATCCTGGAAAAATGGGAACATTCCTGGTGGGAATGGCTGGGAACAGCCCTGCTCCTTGGGAAACCCTGGAAAAATGGGAATATTCATAATGGGAATGGCTGGGAACAGCCCTGCTCCTCGGGAAACCCTGGAAAAATGGGAATATTCATAATGGGAATGGCTGGGAGCAGCCCTGCTCCTCAGGAAATCCTGGAAAATGGGAATATTCATAATGGGAACGGCTGGGAACAGCCCTGCTGCTCTGCAATCCTGGAAAAATGGGAATATTCCTGGTGGGAATGGCTGGGAGCAGCCCTGCTCCTCGGGAAACCCTGGAAAAATGGGAATATTCCTGGTGGGAATGGCTGGGAGCAGCCCTGCTCCTGGGGAAATCCTGGAAAAATGGGAATATTCATAATGGGAATGGCTGGGAACAGCCCTGCTCCTCAGGAAATCCTGGAAAAATGGGAATATTCCTGGTGGGAAAGGCTGGGAACAGCCCTGCTGCTCTGCAATCCTGGAAAAATGGGAATATTCCTGATGGGAACGGCTGGGAACAGCCCTGATCCTCGGGAAATCCTGGAAAAATGGGAATATTCTTGGTGGGAAAGGCTGGGAACAGCCCTGCTGCTCTGGGATCCTGGAAAAATGGGAATATTCATAATGGGAATGGCTGGGAGCAGCCCTGCTCCTCGGGAAATCCTGGAAAAATGGGAATATTCCTGGTGGGAATGGCTGGGAGCAGCCCTACTCCTCAGGAAATCCTGGAAAAATGGGAATATTCCTGATGGGAATTGCTCCTGAGGATCCAGGGGAATCCTGGGGAAAATGGGAATATTCCAGGCAGGAACTGCCGGAGCATTTGGGGCACTCAGGATGGGAAAAGGGGGAAGTTCCAGGTGGGAATTGCCAAATCAGGGTGGGAATTCAGGATGGGGTGTGCAAGAAAAAAGGGAAATATTCCAGTTGGGAATTCCCAGATTGATGTGGGGATTAAGGATGGAAAAAGGAGAATATTCCAGATGGGAACTGCCAGATCCCTGGGGGAATTTGGGATGGGAAAAGGGAATATTCCAGTTGGGAATTCCCAGATCAATGTGGGAATTTGGGATGGAAAAGGGAATATTCCAGTTGGGAATTCCCAGATCCCTAAGGGAATTTGGGATGGGAAAAGGGAATATTCCAGTTGGGAATTGCCAGATCAATGTGGGAATTTGGGATGGGAAAAGGGGAATATTCCTGGTGGGAATTCCCAGATCAATGTGGGAATTTGGGATGGGAAAAGGGAATATTCCAGTTGGGAATGCCCAGATCCCTGGGGGAATTTGGGATGGGAAAAGGGAATATTCCAGTTGGGAATTCCCAGATCCCTGGGGGAATTTGGGATGGGAAAAGGGAATATTCCAGTTGGGAATGCCCAGATCCCTGAGGGAATTTGGGATGGGAAAAGGGAATATTCCAGTTGGGATTTCCCAGATCAATGTGGAAATTTGGGATGGAAAAGGGAATATTCCAGTTGGGAATGCCCAGATCAATGTGGGAATTTGGGATGGGAAAAGGGAATATTCCAGTTGGGAATTCCCAGATCAATGTGGGAATTTGGGATGGAAAAGGGAATATTCCAGCTGGGATTTCCCAGATCCCTGCAGGATTCAGGATGGGTGTGCAAGGCTGGGCCTGGCTGCTGCTCAAATCCCAAATTTTGGGAGTTAAAACAGATTTTGGAAAGAGGGACCTGAGCTCCTGGTTCATCCCAAAAAATTCTGTTGAAACTGCCAGAAGGAAAATTATTTGTAAATTCATAATTTTTAAATTAATAAATCAATATGGAATTATAAATTAAAGACTAAATATAAATTAAAGTCATTATTTCTGTAATAATTTTATAAAAATTGAATTATATATAACTAATTAATTAAAATTAACTAAATATACAATAAATTCATAGTATTGTTTATATAATTATTCATAATTAATTAACTTTAAATATTCTATATAGCTATATTGTATATAATGAAATTTATATTTAGAATATATATTATATTATATTATATTATATTATATTATATTATATTATATTATATTATATTATATTATATTATATACAGTTTATAATATAAATTACGTATTATTATATATTATTACATTATAAAATTATATATATAAATAATAGTATATACAACAGTATAATATAGACTATTATATAGATAATCTATTAAAATATAGTTTATAACTAACTATAAATTATTTTAATTACTTATACATTAATTTAATATAAATTAATTTCTGAATTTATAACTTAACTCCATTAATGAGATTCCAAATCCCAAACTCAGTATTCGATCCCTGTTTTTAAGGGCAAGTTTGAATAATTTTTGTCTTTTCAATTTAAAAAATTCAGATCAAATTATTCATTGTGTCAATTTTTATTTCTCTCCAATTATTCCATAGAAAAAAAAAAGGATTAATTTAGGGAAAAGGGAAAAAATCTGGATGAGGGAAAAACGTGGAGGGTTCTAAAAATGATCCAAAAATCCCAAAGGGATCCAAGAACCCCAAAGGGATCCAAAATCCCAAAATGATCCAAGATCCCAAAATGATCCAAGAACCCCAAAGGGATCCAAGAATCCCAAAACGATCCAAGATCCCAAAATGATCCAAGATCCCAAAGGGATCCAAGAACCCCAAAATTATCCAAGATCCCAAAATGATCCAAGAATCCCAAATGATCCAAGAATCCCAAAATGATCCAAGAATCCCAAAGGGATCCAAGATCCCAAAATGATCCAAGAACCCCAAAGGGATCCAAGAATCCCAAAGTGATCCAAGAATCCCAAAATGGTCCAAGATCCCAAAGGGATCCAAGATCCCAAAATTATCCAAGAATCCCAAAATGATCCAAGAATCCCAAAGGGATCCAAGAATCCCAAAATGGTCCAAGATCCCAAAGGGATCCAAGAACCCCAAAGGGATCCAAGATCCCAAAATGATCCAAGAACCCCAAAGGGATCCAAAAATCCCAAAATTATCCAAGAACCCCAAAGGGATCCAAGATCCCAAAGGGATCCAAGAACCCCAAAATTATCCAAGATCCCAAAATGATCCAAGAATCCCAAAGTGATCCAAGATCCCAAAGGGATCCAAGAATCCCAAAGGGCTCCAAGAACCCCAAAGTGATCCAAGATCCCAAAGCGATCCAAGAATCCCAAAATGGTCCAAGATCCCAAAATTATCCAAGAACCCCAAAGGGATCCAAGATCCCAAAGGGATCCAAGATCCCAAAATGATCCAAGATCCCAAAGTGATCCAAGATCCCAAAGTGATCCAAGAATCCAAAGGGATCCAAGATCCCAAAGTGATCCCAGAAAAACACGGCAGGCAAGGAAGGAAATTTGGAGGAAAGACTTTAAAAAGATTTTTGTGCTTTAAACCTTTTTTGGGTCTTTTGTGCCTTTTTATTTCCACATTCACACTTTCTGATTTTAGGTGCTGCCTCTGATTTTTTGGAATTAGGGAAAAAAGGCAAATTAAGAACAGAAAAATGGGAAATAAAGGGATTTTCCAGCTTTTTTCAGCATTAAGTGTTTGAGCCTAATGAGGAAAGGAAAAGTTCATTTTGCTCATTTTTGTTGCATTTTTTCCCCTTTGTTTCCTGCATCCTTAAGGAAGCATCCAGAAAAATTAAAATTTAAAAAAAATTAAATATTACATTTTAAATTTAAAATTTTCACTGATTTTTAAATCCCAGCTCAGCTCAAAGGATCCAACACAACCTCCTTATTTTTAAAATTCTTTTTGCTGGAGCACCACAACTTTTTTTGGAAAATATCAGATATTTTCAGGGATAAAAGCTTTAAAAAAGTATGGAAAACTCTTGGGAATACAATGAAAAATCCTGGAATTTTGCAGGTGATTTCTCCAATGTTTTTTCCTAAATGCAGCTTTAAAATGAAAATCCAGAAAGGAGGAAAATTAATTTAAAAATTAATTAATTAATTAATTAATTAGAGGAAACTGAGCCCAATGGCTGCAGCCCTGAATTCCCTCCTGGATTTTGGGGAGATGGGTCCCAATCCTATGGAAAAAATTCCCAAAAAATCCCAAATCCTGGCACAGCCCGGGGCAGGAGCAAAGGTGAAAGTGAAAGTGGCCACGGCAGCAGGGAAAGTGAAAGTGGAAACGGGAACGGCACCGGAGGCACGGAAATGTGGGAATGGGAACGGGAAATGTGGGAATGGGAACGGGAAATGTGGGAATGGGAACGGGAAATGTGGGAATAGGAATGGGAATGGAATGGGAAATGTGGGAATGGGAATGGGAATGGGAACTTGGGAATGCGAATGGGAACGGGAAATGTGGGAATGGGAATGGGAACAGGAATGGGAATGGGAACTTGGGAATGGGAAATGTGGGAATGGGAATGGGAACGGGAACTTGGGAATGGGAATGGGAAATGTGGGAATGGGAATGGGAATGGGAAATGTGGGAATGGGAATGGGAACAGGAATGGGAACTTGGGAATGGGAATGGGAACGGGAATGGGAACTTGGGAATGGGAACGGGAACTTGGGAATGGGAATGGGAACGGGAATGGGAACGGGAAACGTGGGAATGGGAACGGGAAACGTGGGAACGGGAATGGGAATGGGAACGGGAAATGTGGGAATGGGAATGGGAAACGTGGGAATGGGAACGGGAATGGGAACGGGAACTTGGGAATGGGAATGGGAAACGTGGGAATGGGAATGGGAGCGGGAACGGGAATGGGAACTTGGGAAGGGGAATGGGAACGGGAATGGGAATGGGAAGTTGGGAAGGGGAATGGGAATGGGAATGGGAACTTGGGAACGGGAATGGGAAATGTGGGAATGGGAATGGGAACAGGAATGGGAAATGTGGGAATGGGAATGGGAATGGGAACGGGAAATGTGGGAATGGGAATGGGAATGGGAATGGGAAATGTGGGAATGGGAATGGGAATGGGAAATGTGGGAATGGGAAATGTGGGAATGGGAACTTGGGAATGGGAAATGTGGGAATGGGAAATGTGGGAATGGGAACTTGGGAATGGGAAATGTGGGAATGGGAAAAGGAATGGGAAATGTGGGAATGGGAACTTGGGAATGGGAAATGTGGGAATGGGAAAAGGAATGGGAAATGTGGGAATGGGAATGGGAAATGTGGGAATGGGAACAGGAATGGGAAATGTGGGAATGGGAATGGGAATGGGAAATGTGGGAATGGGAACAGGAATGGGAAATGTGGGAATGGGAATGGGAAACGTGGGAATGGGAAATGTGGGAATGGGAAATGTGGGAATGGGAACGGGAATGGAAATGTGGGAATGGGTATGTGGGAATGGGAACGGGGAATGTGGGAATGGGAACTTGGGAATGGGAAACTTGAGAAAGGCACTGGATCCATGGGGGGAAACTTGGGAATGGGAAATTTGGGAATGGGAAACTTGGGAATGGCAGATTTGGGAATGGTGCTGGATCCATGGGGGGAACTTGGGAATGGGAACTTGGGAATGGAAATCTGGGAATGGGAACTTGGGAATGGGAAATCTGCGAATGGGAAATTTGGGAATGGCACCAGATCCATGGAGTGGAACTTGGGAATGAGAAATTTGGGAATGGTGCTGGATCCATGGTGAAAAACTCCAGGAAGGAGAAACTTGGCAATGGCACCAGATCCATGGGGAAAAGTCAGGAGAAAGAAAAGAAGGAGAAACTTGGGAAGAAGGAGAAGCTTGGGAATTTTCCCTAAAATCCAACCCAAACCTCCCCTGGCGCAGCTGGAGGGATCAGAAATGGGATCAACAACGGGATCAGGGGATGCTGAGCTGCTCCAGAGCTGGAATTCCCAGCTGGAATCAGCCCTGGGCACCCCTGACTTCCAAACCCCAGGATTTGCCTTTGGGATTTTCTGGGATCTCTGGAAGCCTCAGCACCCAGCAAGCTCCCGGCCCAGCAGGAAAGCTCCAGCCTTTGGAAGTGCAGCATTTCCTCTTTCTTCACATTTTTTAACCTTAAAATTTGAGTAGCATTCACTGCAGGCATCTGGATGCTGTCAAATCCTCAAAATTTCCTCAAAATCTTTAGAATCCAGCAATTTCCCTGCCCTGATGCCAAGGCTGGAAGGAGCAGGAACATTGGGAATCACCAGCAGGATCAGCTCTGACCACACCCCACTGTGGATTCACACCAAAATCTGGGAGGAATCCAGGAACTTTTCATCCTGCCACAATTATCCCAAAAACCAGTTTGTGTGTTCCAGAGGTTCCTTGGGATCATCTTCCCCAAATTCTTCTGCAGTTTAATTCCTCCCATCCCAATTTCCTTCTTTCTCTGGGAGATCTCCCAGAAAATCCCGAGTCTCTCCCTGGCTGATGCAGGGATTTTCCTTCTCCATCTGATCCCAGAGCTGTTTGCTGAAGGGATTTGGAACAGCAGAAATTCAGTTTTTTGCCCAATCTGGAATATTTTTTTGATGGTGAGACCCCACTAATTCTGAGGGAACCTTTGGGTTTGAGTTGTTTTGATTGGGAATTTTCAGGGTGTGATTCCCCCAGCCAGAGGATCCACAGGGAATGTGGTTGAAGGATTTGTTTGGATTTTTTTCCCTTTTCCCAAAGGGAATTTCTCTGGATTGGAATCCCTAAAACTGGATTTTAGGGAAAATTTCCCCCCTAAAAACCACGGGAAGAGGCTGCCCAGGGCACTGGAGGGGTGGAAAAGCTGGAAGTGACACTTGGGGACACCAGTGGTGGCCTTGGCAGGCTTGGGAATGGCTGGATTGGATCTCTGAGGGTTTTTCCAGCTCTGCAATTGTGCTGGACTAGATTTCCAATTTTTTTTTCCAAATTTTTTTCCTTTTTTTTCCCCAATCACCCAGGGCTGATTCCAGCTGGGAATTCCAGGCTCTGGAGCAGCTCAGCATCCCCTGATCCCACTGCTGATCCCATTTCTGATCCCTCCAGCTGAGCCAGGCAGGTTTGGGTTGGATTTTAGGGAACATTTCTTTCCCCATGGAAAAGGAATGAGGATGTGGAGGCTGCAGATGTTTTTCAGGGCTGACAGGATTTATTTGGATGGGTTTGGAGCTGCAGGGAATTCCTGGCACTCTGCAACCCTCAGAGAGCTGCACTCAAACTCAGATTTTACCTCCCAGCAAAACCCAAATCCCATTGGATGGGCAGGGAATTTTAGGGAATTTCAGCAGTTTCCTCATGGGAAGGGAAAGTGATGTTCCTGCATCCAAAACAAAACAAAAAAAATCCTCTTTGTGTCATCAGCAAATCCGGGAGTTTCCCAATTCCCACCTGGAATTTTGTTCCTTCTCTTCTTTTGTTTGGCTCCAACAAAAGAATTCCAAAGGAAATGTTTCATCCAGGAGGGAAAAAAGCTGGAAAAATCCAGCCTGGTGGAGAAATGATGGAGCTTTTCCTGCTGCATTAAAATGTTTCCATTTTAATGGAAAAATGAAAGGGGAATAAAAAATAAAAACTCCCTGGGAGGGTCAGGCTGGACGAGGAGTTGGAATTTTCCCCATTCCTGAGTGGACAAAGCCACGTCCACCCCACTGGGATGGAAAAACTGCTCAGGGCAGGAATCCTCCAGCTAAAATCCATTTCTTGGGTTTTCCAACTTCCCTCCTGCTCCTTTCAGCTGCTCAGGAAATTCAAAATGTGCTTTTGGCACGTTTCACACATTCACTGATGAAAATCAGGAGGTTTTATCCCAAAACTCCAATTTTGTCACCTCACCCAGGGCTGTGGCTTCACTCAGGTGACACCTGACCCTTCCCAAGGCACCAGCACTGGGATTTTGGCACTTGGACAACAAAAAAACAACATTTTGTCTGCAAAATCAGCCAGTTCTGGGATTTTTCAGCCAGTTCTGGGATTTTCCAGGGAGCTGAGAGAGCAGCAGTGTCAGGAACAATCTCCCTGAGGCACAGAAATTCCCTTTGGGAAAAGGGAAAAAAATCCAAACAAATCCTCCAGCCACATTCCCTGTGGATCCTCTGGCTGGAGAAATCACACCCTGAAAATTCCCAATCAAAACAACTCAAACCCAAAGGTTCCCTCAGAATTAGTGGGGTCTCACCATCAAAAAAATATTCCAGATTTGGTAAAACACTGAATTTATCCCCCCAAAAAATCAACATTTGAATTTCTGGTCTCAAAGGGATCCTAAGCAAAACAAGGAATTCGTGACTTAGGGAAGGAAAATCCCAAGGTTGGATTTTAAGGAATACTTAAAATGGGAATGGGGAATATTCAAGCTGGCTCTGCTGTTGCCAAAAACTGCAGGTTTAGGAGCACTAAAAAGAAATAAATTTTATGCAAATTTTGCAAAAAACCAATTTCAGAGGCACCTAACAGGCTGTGGTGCAAGGCAATTAATTGTAATTAATCACAATCCTTACCAGAGGAGATAAGAGTTTCTGAAATGCTCTGATAATGATTTTTTTTGGCTGAAAAACAACAATTTCTGTGAAATCACACTCTTGGTTACAACAGAACTTATACAAAAAATTCCTTCTAGAGCAGAGCAGTGATTTCCAGACTCGACCACAGCAAAACCCCGTGTTTTATAACAAATAAAATGGTTTAGAAAAACCAAAATGAGCTTGGAGCTGCACTAAGAAATATCCATTGTGGGGTGAATCCATTAATTTTATGTTCTGATTTGAGCAGCCCAAAAAAAGCAGAGCACCTCCTGCACCATTCTGGATCATTCTGGATCATGCCAGAACACAGGGTTTTTATTAAAAAGCCTTGGTTTCCGTGGAGCAAGGAGCATGATTTACAATTCTTTTTGTGCTTGTTCCATCCGTCCCAGATTATCCTCCCTTTCGGAGTGCGGACCCGGAGCTGGGCGAGCTCTGCTGCAATCCAAACCTCCGCGGGATAATTTGAGGACAATCTGGGATTAGAATTGTGCAAGACCGGAGCACAAACGTGTTTTTCTCCCCTTATAAGGCCAAATTTCAGCCCTGCAGCTGCTCCAAAGGGAGACTGAGAGACCTCCATCCCCTCCAGGAGAGGATCATCACCCATCCACGCTGTTTTCATTCCCAAACCCCACTCCCATCACCCAGCACGTGTGTCCAAAAAAGCACCGTGACTTTCCCAGCCGCTCAGGCCTCGGGATCAACCCCTTGGAAAAGCCAACGTGTCGCTGGTGAGCCGGAGAATTTCAAAACCATCTGGGTTCCTACGTGTCCCAGCCTCGCAGGAGCTCGGGGTCGGGGCCCCACCGGCAGCAGCGGGCACGGAGAGGGGCGAGGGCGGCGTGGCCGCTGCTCTGCTCCCCAGGGAATGCGGGATGGAGCCGGGAACGCTCCGTTACCCAGGATGGAGCCGCTAAATCGTCTTTTCCCCGGGGAAAAGTGCGATGGAGAGGTAACCCTTTGCTGCCCAGAGAAGGGCGGGATGGAGGCAGTAATCCTCACTCCTACACGCACATTTCTGCCAGGGCAGGGCGGGATGGAGCCGGGAATCCTCCTCTCCTTAAGGAAGGGCGGGATGGAGCCGGGAACCCTTCTTTTCCTTAAGGAAGGGCGGGATGGAGCCGGGAGCCCTCTTCTCCTTAAGGAAGGGCACGATGGAGCTGGGAACCCTTCCCTCTTTAAGGAAGGGCACGATGGAGCCGGTCGCCTTCCCCTCTCCAAAGGAAGAGCGGCATGGAGCCAGTAATTCCCCCCCGCCTAGGGAAGAGCGGCATGAAGCCGCTCGCTTTCCCTTCTCCCAGCGAAGAGCGGGAAGAAGCCGCTCGCCTTTCCCTCCCTCAAGGGAGAGCGGCATGGAGCCGGTAACCACCGCCCAAGTCGCAGCGAAGGGCGCGATGGAGCCCGCCCGCCCTCACCCCCCGGCCCCGCTTACCCGTGCCCGGCTCGCCGCTCTCCCCGCGCCGCCTCTCGCCCATGGCCGGGGCTCGCTCGGGGCCGTCCCTCAGGCCGCCCTCATGGCCGCCCCGCCCGGCCCCGGCGCGGCGCCGCTACCGGGCCGGCGGCATGAGGCGGCGCGGGGCGGCCGCCGCCATCCGCCGGCCTCAGGAAGTGGAAGGACGGAGCAGGAGGGGGAGGAGAGAGAGAGAGAGGGAGGGAGGGAGGGAGGGGACGTGGGGCGGGAGCGGCGCGGAAAAAAACAGAAAGTGAAAACTGAACCGGAAAGACAGCGAGGGGCCACCCGCGGGTTTTCCTCTTCCCGCGGTCACCGGCCGCTGGCTGCCCGGAGCCGGCCTGTCTCCTTCCGTCCCTCATGGCTGCTCCCTCGTTGTCAGCTCCCGGCTCGGCCATCAGTGTTTGCCGGTGATGGGGATCTTGCCTCAGTCTTGCCCTGTCCTCCTCCTCGATCGCCTCAGCCCCTCCATGCCTGACTTCAGCTCTCCCCGCTGCCCCTTCCTCATCCCCTCACAGCATGGGGAGAGAGCCCTTTCTCCTCCTCAGTCCTTCCCCAGCAGTGTTTTCTCTTTTTTGGGTCTTCCCTCAGTTTCCCCCAATTCCCCTCCTGACCAATCCAATGTTTGTTCGGCTCTTCCCACTGCCCCTTCCCTCATTTTTCTGCTTTGAGCTCTCATCTCAGTGCCTTCCCCAGAGCCATGTTTTGGACCTTCCCTCAGTCCCCAAACTCCTTCCGTTGTCCCCTCACATCATTCCTTGAGTCCCTTTCCTCGCTTCAGACCTTCTTGCTCAGTATTTTCCCTCAGCTCCTTATATTGGGCCTTTCTTCAATCCCAAAATTTCTTTCCTTAATCCCTCACACTTCCCAGAGCCCCCTCCGTCCCCTCAGTCCTTCTCCCTCAGTATTTTATCTCAATCCCTTTCCTGATCCCCTCTGCCCCTCCATACCTGACCTCAGCTCTTCCCTCAACTACTCAAGGACAAACTCTCTGCCTGCTGGGCTGATCTGGGCAGATTCCAGGTGGTGCAGAAAAATTGAATTATTTATCTTCTCTTTCTGCTCAGACATCTATTTCCGTCTGTGTGTGTGTGGCCTGGAGCCACCCCGTGAGGGACTTTGGGGGTATCCCAATCCATGGAGGACAAGGGGACATTGGGAACAGGGATGGGGCTGAGGGACACAATAATGGGGTGAGGAGATGAGGGAAGGGGATGGAATGGATAATGAAATATGGGAGAAAGGCCCTGAGGGGATCAGGGAAGGGATTTTTGGGGAGATTGAGGGAAGGCTCTGAGGGGGAAGGACTGAGGTGAGAGAAGATCCAAAATGAGAGACTGAGTTAAAACCCTGGGCCAGAACAGATAAAAAATGATGGGGAAAGGCCCTGAGGGAAGAGCCAAAATGAGGGCCTGAGGGAAAACACTGAGGGGCAAGGACTGAGGTGAAGGAAGGAGCTTAAGGAATGATGTGAGGGAATGAGGAAAGATCCAGAACAAAGCTCTGGGGAAGGCACTGAAGTGAGGGATGGGCTCAGAGCAGGAGAAGACAGAGAATGAGGGTGAGTGGCACAGAAATGGGGTGAAGAGGTGAGGAAAGAGGATGGAATGAATAGAAGAAAGATGGGGAGAGGCCCTGAGGGAAGAGCCAAAATGAGGGGCTGAGGAAAAACACTGGGCGAGAACAGATGAAAAATGATGGGAAAGGTGCTGAGGGAAGAGCCAAAATGAGGGGATCAGGGAAGGGGTTTTGGGGAGATTGAGGGAAGGCTCTGAGGGGGAAGGACTGAGGGGGAAGGAAGAGATTTAAGGAATGATGTGAGGGGTGAGGAAAAGAAGGAATGGGAAGGGGCCCAAGGGAAAATCCAAAATGAGAAACTGAGGGGATCAGGGAAGGATTTTGAGGGCATTGAGGGAAGGCTCTGAGGGGGAAGGACTGAGGGGGAAGGAAGGGATTTAAGGAATGATGTGAGGGAAAGAAGGAACAAGAAACAAGGAATGAGAAACAAGGAAAGAAAGGAAGGGGACTGAGGGAAGATCCAAAATGAGAAACTGAGGAAAACCACTGGGCCAAAACAGATAAAAATGATGGGGGAGAGGCCCTGAGGGAAGGGCCTGAGGGAAGAGCCAAAATGAGGGGCTGAGGAAAAAACCTGGGCCAGAAAAGATGAAAAATCATGAGGGAAGGGGCTGAGGGAAGAGCCAAACTGAGGGGCTGAGGAAAACAACTGGGCCAGAGCAGATAAAAAGTGGTGGTAAAAGGCTCTGAGGGGATCAGGAAAGGGGCTCATTAAAGTCCCTCTTGATGGTTCTGGGTTGCCTCACCCCAGAATTGACCCCTGCATGGAACAGAAGAAGCCGAGGATGATTTTTAGGCTTCACCAGGCTTGGCAGAAACACCAAAAACACATCCAACAACAAATGTTGCAATGAGCTTTGGAGAGGGAACAGGGAGATCTGGACTTGCCCGGCCTCTTACACAAGAGGATTTAGGAACAGCCCGTGCTGAACGCCGGGGCAAAGGCTGTGTTTGGCTGAGCCAGGAGCCTTGGAGGGGATTCCTCTTGGCATTCCTCCTGGCATTCCTCCTGGCATTCCTCCTGGCATTCCTCTTGGCATTCCTCTTGGCATTCCTCCTGGCATTCCTCCTGGCATTCCTCTTGGCATCCAGACCCGCGGTGCTGAATCCATCAGAAATGATTTATGGGGAGGCCGATTGCTGATCCCCGCTGAGCTGTCTCCATGCTCAGTGCCCGGGCTGGCCTTTAGCTCTGCTGGCCTTTGCAGCCAAGATTGGCAAACAAATTCAAACATAAGGAACAACAATGGGCCAGCTCCTTTATGAGTCACTCATTAGCCAAATTAGTCAGGAACGTGCCCTTGTGGTATTTCACCCACCCTAAGAATTTGCTAGGGCAGCAGCAGAGTGCAAAGTGCGGCTGCCCAGTGGGAAAAATGAAGTCAGGAGGGAGAAAAAGTGATTTTGGGGGGGGGGGGGGGGGGGGGGGCAGGGCACCTTTTATAGCAAATTTTATAGCATTTATTTATATTATAATATAAATAATATTAATAATAGTATATAATATAATAGTATAAATGTTATATATAATTCTATATTATATTATATTACATTGTATTATATTGTGTTATATTACATTACATTACATTACATTACACTACATTATATTATATTATATTATATTATATTATATTATATTATATTATATTATATTATATTATATTACATTATACTATATTATACTATATTATACTATATTATACTATATTATATTATATTAATTATATTATATATTTACTTTATTTATTGTTATTTATTTATAGCATTTATCACAGCAAATTTGCCAGATCCATGGGTTTTTCTAGCTCCTGCTGGCAGATAAAAACCTGGAATTCTTGCTGAGACAGAAATATTTTCCTGGTTGTCCTTAAAGAGGGGAAAATCCACAGCCTTGACCTGAGAGGTGTCAGGAGTTCTCTGTGATTTTGGGGTGTCTCAAGAGCAGATCTGCAGTCAGAACATCCAAGTTTCCCCCTCCAGTGGGATCATCCAGTCACTGTCCCAATGAAATCCAAATATTTTGGTGCTGGGAGCTACTTATGGTGAGGAAATGTAGAATTTCAGCTCCTTTTTCGGTGCTTAGAAAAACAAAAAATTCCAAGGAATTTTATGGTCAGCACTTCTGATGGTTCGGACTGGATCACCCTAAGAATCTTTTCCAATGATTTTAATCATAAATATTTTGTTCCTTTGGCTGAGGAGCCTCTGGAGGTCAGAGCCCATTTAAATTGGAGTTTCTCTTTTCCCTTTTGGTGCCTCATGGCTTTTTTGGGTGGTGACAAGCCAGGCCCATGATGTCACCGTGGTGGGGACCTGGCTCCTGGCAAGGTTTCATTTTGGCTTCTTTGAAACCTTGACTCCAGTGGGATCATCCAGTCACTGTCCCAGTGAAATCCAAATATTTTGGTGCTGGGAGCTACTTCTGGTGAAGAAATGTAGAATTTCAGCTCCTTTTTCAATGCTTGGAAAAGCAAAAAATTCAAAGGAATTTTGTCATCAGCACTTCTGATGGTTCAGACTGGATCACCCTAAGAATCTTTTCCAATGATTTTAATTATAAATATTTTGTTCCTTTGGCTGAGGAGCCTCTGGAGGTCAGAGCCCATTTAAAGTGGAGTTTCTCTTTTCCCTTTTGGTGCCTCGTGGCTTTTTTGGGTGGTGACAAGCCAGGCCCATGATGTCACCATGGTGGGGACCTGGCTCCTGGCAAGGTTTCATTTTGGCTTCTTTGAAACCTTGACTCATAAAGTTCTGGTGCACTTAAATGTGAATTTGAAGAAGTCATTTGGAGTTTTATTTCCCTCTTTTATTCAGAAAAAGCCTGAATTATCCTGTTGGTTGTTCCATGGAGGAGAAGAGTTGGAATGGAATAATGGAATAATGGAATGACTCAGGTGGGAGGAGGGAGCAGCAGTTCCTGATGACATCAGGGTAAAGCAAATAATTAAATTTATTAATTATTGACAGTGTGGGGCAGTGCCAGGAGCCAGGGTGAGAACACAACCTGCAAACACTGGATGGGATCCTGCTCCTGCCCTGCCTTAATCCCACAAATTCATGGAAAAGCTGAATTTCTCTGCTTTTCTCTTATTTATCACCATGAAAATGCTGATTTTTCTCCTATTTCTTTATTAGTTTGGGTGGGGAGGGACCTTAAACATCTCCTGATTCCACATTCCAGGAATTCATCCCTGGCACCTTCCACCATCCCGGGGTTTCCAAACCCACCTTGGGCTCTTGCAGGGATGAGGCAACCTCAGCTTCTCTGGGAATTCCATTCCAGAAATTTGGGTTGCTTTCCCTTCATTCCCTAAAACTTGGGATCATTTCTGTCTCTTCCATCGACTTTTAAACCCAACTTTGACCACAAGGCAGCGATTTCTGCAATTTTCTCCCAAATCTGTGATTTTCTGCTCATCAGCTCAAGTGGGGAAAAATTTTTTCTCCCCATTTTCTGCTTTGTTTTCACTAAAGGGGTGTCAAACAAAGAAAAAGAGGCATAAAATGCAAAATCTGGACATTTTAACATAAAATTTTTGCTTTATCCACACCGGTGCCAAGGTGGGTGTCAAGCCCTTACCCCATTCTTCACTCACTCAGAAAAACTCATTTAATCTCTAAGACCTCACAGCAAATTTTATTTTATTTTATTTTATTTTATTTTATTTTATTTTATTTTATTTTATTTTATTTTATTTTATTTTATTTTATTTTATTTTATTATTTTTATTTTATTAAATTTTTATTTTATTTTATTTTATTAGATCTTGATTGTACTAAATTCTATATTATTAAATTTAATTTTAAATTATTTTATTAAATTGTATTTTTATTTTATTAAATTTTTATTTTATTTTATTTTATTAGATCTTGATTTTACTAAATTCTATATTATTAAATTTAATTTTAAATTATTTTATTAAATTGCATTACATTTTATTGAATTTTTATTTTATTGCATTAAATCTTTATTTTATTAAATTTTTACTTTATTTATTTATTTTATTTATTAATTTATTTGATTTTTAGGCCCAATTTTATTTCCCTTTCATTTTGTCACACCTGTCAAAAAATTGTGAAAATCATCAAAAATACCCCATGAAAGAGAATTTTATTTAATTTCCCCTTTAGTTTTGTTAATCTGTCAAAAATGGTGAAAATAATCAAAAATACCCCATGAAAGAGAATTTTTTAAAATTTCCCCTTTAATTTTGTTAATTCTGTCCAAAAAATTGTGACAATAATAAAAAATACCCCATGAAAGAGAATTCTATTTTATTTCCACTTTAATTTTGTTATTTCTGTCCCAAAAAAATGTGAAAATAATAAAAAATACCCCATGAAAGAGAATTTTTTTAAATTTCCCCTTTAATTTTGTTATTTCTGTCCAAAAAAAGTGAAAATAATCAAAGATACCCCATGAAAGAGAATTTTTTTAAATTTCCCCTTTAATTTTGTTAATTCTGTCCAAAAAATTGTGACAATAATAAAAAATACCCCATGAAAGAGAATTTTATTTTATTTCCACTTTAATTTTGTTATTTCTGTCCAAAAAAAAGTGAAAATAATCAAAGATACCCCATGAAAGAGAATTTTATTTTATTTCCACTTTAATTTTGTTATTTCTGTTCCAAAAAAAATGAAAATAATCAAAAATACCCCATGAAAGAGAATTTTTGGTGCTTTTTTTAATGCAGTGCTCACAACCCAGTTGAATTTTTTTGCTTTTTGGTTTGATTTATCCTTAGTTTTGATTTCCTTTTTGGCACTTTTGGCATCTGGCACCTCCAGAGCCCAGTGGTGGTGCCAAACATTTCAAACAGCTCTGGTGGCTTTTTAAGCCAGACCTAAAGTTAAACCAGCCCTGCCAAAAGGCTGGAACTAAACCAAAATTATTTGAATTTAGTGGTGCAACTGTTAAATCACAGAGAATCCTCAGGAAATGACTCATAGCTGGCAAGGAAGGCAGAAAATTCTCTTTTTTTTTCAAGTCTTTGCCATCCCCCCCCTGCTATTTTTCACCAAAATTCTCAATTTCATCTCTTCATTCTTAAAAAAAATAATTCCTGCTGCTGCTCAGCTGAGAATTTTGCAATATCAACCTGAAGATTTGTAAATATTGAGGTTAAATGTGAATTATTGACATTGATTTTTGCTCTTTTCCAGGTACAGCTGGAGCCAGTGGATAGGAGATCTTTCCTAAAGGTTTGATCCTGGAAAAAATCTTGGAATTATGGAATGGTTTGGGTGGGAAGGGACCTAAAACTCCTCCAATTCCATGGGCAGGGACACTTCACTATCCCAGATTTCTCCAAGCACCACCCAACAGTTCCAGGCATGGAGCAGCCACAATTTCCTTGGAAAAATCTCGATTTTTGGGAGATGCCAGCCTGGAAAAATCCTCAATTTCTCCCTTGGCAGGATGGAGAAGTTGCAGTTTTTATGGGATTATTGCCATGAATTTTCCAGCTCCATCATTTCAAACCAGAACGGATTTAGGGAATTTCATTCTCATGCAGGGGCAAAATTGGGATTTTCTCCCAAATTGGTATTTTCTCCCAAATTGGGATTTTTTTCCCAAATGGATATTACATACATGAAAAATCCATATTTGAAAAATCCTCCAATTCTCCCTTGGCAGGATGGAACAATTGCAGTTTTTATGGGATTATTGCCATGAATTTTCCACCTCCATCATTTCAAACCAGAACGGATTTAGGGAATTTCATTCTCATGCAGGGGCAAAATCGGGATTTTCTCCCAAATTGGTATTTTCTCCCAAATTGGGATTTTTTTCCCAAATGGATATTTTCTCCAAAATTGGTATTTTATGGAGAAAAATATACATGAAAAATCCATATATGAAAAATCTTCCATTTCTCCCTTGTCAGGATGGAACAATTGCAGTTTTTATGGAATTATTGCCATCATTTCAAACCAGAACGGATTTAGGGAATTTCATCCTCCTGCAGGAGCAAAATTGGGTTTCTCCAAAACTGATATTTTCTCCCAAATGGGTATATTCTCCCAAAATGGATATTCCAGTTCTCACTTGCCAGGATGGAGCAATTGCAGTTTTTATGGAATTATTGCCACAGCATTTCCAGCTCCATCATTTCACAGCAGTCCCCCCGTTCCCCATCTCAGAACCCCCAGTTCCCCTGTCCCCCATCCCAGTGTCCCCAATACCCCTGTCCCCCATCCCAGTGTCCCCAGTACCCCATCCCAGTGTCCCCAGTTCCCCTGTCCCCCATCCCAGTGTCCCCAATATCCCTGTCCCCCATCCCAGTGTCCCCAATACCCCTGTCCCACATCCCAGTGTCCCCAGTCCCCCTGTCCCCCATCCCAGTGTCCCCAATATCCCTGTCCCCCATCCCAGTGTCCCCAATACCCCTGTCCCCCATCCCAGTGTCCCCAATACCCCTGTCCCCCATCCCAGTGTCCCCAATACCCCCGTCCCACATCCCAGTCCCCTGTTCCCCCATCCCAGCACCCTGTTCCCCATCCCAGTCTCCCCAGTCCCCCTGTCGTCCATCCCAGTCCCCCCAATACCCCTGTTCCCCATCCCAGTCCCCCCAGTACCCTGTTCCCCATCCCAGTACCCCCAGTACCGCTGTTCCCCCATCCCAGTACCTTTTCCCATCCCAGTATCCTTCACCCCATCCCAGTCCCCCCATCTCCCCATCCCAGTCCCCCCAGTCCCCCCGTTCCCATCCCAGTCCCCCGTTCCCCATCCCAGTCCCCCCAGTACACTATTCCCCCATCGTTGTTCCCCCAGCCCCCGTCTCCCAATCCCAGTACCTCCAGTACGCCCTCTCCCCTCCCACCAGTACCCCCAGTACCCTGTTCCCCATCCCAGTACCACTGTTCTCCATCCCAGTCCCCCTAGTCCCCCGTTTCCCATCCCAGTACCTTGTCCCCCATCCCAGTCCCTTCGTTCCCCATCCCAGTCCCCCGTTCCCCCATCCCAGTCCCCCCAGTCCCCAATTCCCCATCCCAGTTCCCTCAGTCCCCCCGTTCCCCATCCCAGTCCCTTCGTTCCCCATCCCAGTACCTCCTGTTCCCCATCCCAGTCCCCCCAGTCCCCAATTCCCCATCCCAGTTCCCTCAGTCCCCCCGTTCCCCATCCCAGTCCCCTGTTCTCCATCCCAGTGCCTCCTGTTCCCCATCCCAGTCCCCCCGTTCCCCATCCCAGTGCCCCCAATACCCTGTTCTCCCATCCCAGTTCCCTCAGTCCCCCCGTTCCCATCCCAGTCCCCCGTTCCCCATCCCAGTCCCCCGTTCCCCCATCCCAATACCTCCAGCCCCCTATTCCCCATCCCAGTTCCCTCAGTCCCCCCGTTCCCCATCCCAGTCCCCTGTTCTCCCATCCCAGTACCTCCTGTTCCCCATCCCAGTGCCCCCGTTCCCCATCCCAGTCCCCCGTTCCCATCCCAGTCCCCCGTTCCCCATCCCAGTGCCCCCAATACCCTGTTCTCCCATCCCAGTACCTCCTGTTCCCCATCCCAGTCCCCCCAGTCCCCCCGTTCCCCATCCCAGTGCCCCCAATACCCCGTTCCCATCCCAGTTCCCATATTTCCCCAGCCCATTCCCCCATGGCGGCCCGTTCCCGCACTACAACTCCCGGCGTGCTCCGCGGCGGGCCCTGCAGCCCCTCAGGCCCCGGCTCGCGACGAGGCCGCAGCGGCGGCTCCGCGGGGCCGGGCCATGGAGAGCCCCGGCGGCAGCGGCTCCCTGAGGGGCGACATCGGTGCGTGGGCAGCGGGCCGGGCCGGGCACACCGCGGGCAGCGGCGGGAACGGGGCTGGGAGCGGGGCCGGCCGGGAATAGGCGGGAGCTGCGCGGGGCGGCGGGTGCGGGGGTTGCGGGGTGGGTTTGGGGATCGCGGGGTGGGTTTGGTGGTTACAGTGTGATTTTGGGTGTTACAGAGTGCTCTGCGGGTTTAAGGATGGGTTTTGGGGATTGCGGGACGGTTTTGGGGGCTGCAGGACGATTTTGGGGTGCAGGATGTGATTTGAGGTGTTAAAGAGGGGTTTGGGGGTACAGGATGGGCTCTGGGGGTTGCAGGGCGGTTTGGGCAGCGAGTGGCCTCTGGCAAGGAAAGGGATGAGAGGATGCTCGGGACAGCGTCAGGACACGGCAACGATCCTTGCTCCTCCCTAATTCCCGGGGAACGATCCTTGTTCCACCTCCCTAATTCCCGGGGAACGATCCCTGTTCTTCCCTAATTCCCGGGGAACGATCCTTGTTCCACCTCCCCAATTCCCGGGGAACGATCCCTGTTCTTCCCGAATTCCCGGGGAACGATCCTTCTTCTTCCCTAATTCCGGGGAACGATCCTTGTTCCTCCCTAAATCCCCGCGTGCGGTGTTGTGGGGCTGTGGGATCGGGATGTTCCCACCTTGGAGCCGCGGTGCCCAAATCCCAGCGGCTGCTCCCGGGTCACCCCCGGGGCTCGTGTCCCGATTCCCGGGGCAGGGACACCTCCCACCGTCCCAGGCTGCTCCAGCCCCAGCGTCCAACCTTGGCCATTGCAGGGATCAGGGGCAGCCCCAGCTGCTCTGGGAATCCCTTCCCAAAATCCCACCCCAGGCTCCCTCTCCAGGGAATTCCCTCCATTCCCAGCTCTCCCAGCCTGGCATTGGATCCATCCCCACCCCGACTCCTCTCCAGGAAGGGATTTTGGGCTCTGGGGGCTTCACTGGCAATCTCAGCACTCCAGGAAGGGTCTCCCTTCCCTTTGCCATCCCCAACTTCCATAAAAATCCCTGGGGATGGATTCTGAGTGTCCCAAATCCCAGAATGGTTTGGGTGGGAAGGGCCCTTCAAGCCCATCCCATTCCAATGCCACCATCCCAGGCTGCTCCAGCCTGGCCTTGGGCACTGCAGGGATCAGGGGCAGCCCCAGCTGCTCTGGCAATGCCAGCCCAGGCAGGAATTCCTCATTGCCAAGATGCCACCCATGGCTGCAGGTGACATTGTCACCTCATGGTGCCACATGAGCTGGAATTGCCCCGTGCTGGCTGCTGAGCTGAGGTCTTGGAGGTGGGAACTTCTTTTTGCAAGCTCCATGGACTTTTGGGATGGGATTTTTGGGTTAGGCCGAGTTTATCCTTCATCCCAGCTCTCCTTGTTCCTGCAGGAATCCGAAGTCTGGGAAGGGATTTTTGAGTTGGGCTGAGTTTTAGCTTGATCCCAGCTCTTTTCCCATGCTCCTCCAGGAATCCAGATCTCCATGGATATTTTCTCCAAAATTTGAATTTTCAGGAGAAACACATACATGAAAAATCCATATATGAAAAATCCTTCTATTCTCACTGGGCAGGATGCAACAATTGTAGTTTATATGGAATTACTGCCATGGATTTTCCAGCTCCATCATTCCAAACCAAAATGGATTTAGGGAATTTCATCCTCCTGCAGGGGCAAAATTGGGTTTCTCCAAAATTGCTATTTTCTCTAAAACTGATATATTCTCCCAAATGAATATTTTCTCCCAAATTGGTATTTTCCCCTAAACTGATATTTTCTCCCAAATGGTTATTTTCTCCCAGACTGGTATTTTCTCCAAAATTGCTGTTTTCTCCCAAATGGATATTTTCTCCCAAACTGGTAATTTTCTCCCAAACTGGTATATCCTCCCAAATGGGTATTTTTTCCCCATTTGGATATTTTCTCCCAAATTGGTATCTTCTCCCAAATTGGTATATTCACCCAAACTGATGCATTCTCCCAAATGGATATTTTCTCTCAAATGGATATTTTCTCCCAAACTGGTATATTCTCCAAAATTGCTATTTTTCCCTAGTGAATATTTTCTCCCAGACCGTTAATTTCCACAAGACCAGCATGGCTTTTTCCATCCCCGCAGCGACCAAGGCCAGGGCGGATTTTTACATTACGGAGTGAAGTCACCGCGGAACAGAAATGACCAAAAATACAATTTCACATTTTTTTCCCCCTAAAAAAAAAAAAAGAAAAAAAAAAAAAAAAGGAATTTACTAAAATCTCCCCCCATTTCGCAGGTTTCTGGGCAGACCGGACGCCGGTGCACGAGGCCGCGCGCCGCGGGGAGATCGCGCAGCTGCGGCAGCTGATCGAGAGCGGGGCCTGCGTCAACGCCGTCACCTACGACTCCATCACACCCCTGCACGAGGCCAGCCTGCGCGGGCAGGCCCAGTGCGTGCAGCTGCTGCTGGAGGCGGGGGCACAGGTGGGACTGCTCTGGTCCCGCTGGGAACGGCACTGGGGGTGCTGGGAGCTGCCTGAGGGGCTGGGAATGGGCTGGAGGGGCTGGGGGAGCTGGGAAGGGCCTGGAGAACCAGGAGGGGCTGAGGGAGCTGGGAAGGGTCTGGAGAACCAGGAGGGGCTGGGGGAGCTGGGAAGGGTCTGGAGAACCAGGAGGGGCTGAGGGAGCTGGGAAGGGTCTGGAGAACCAGGAGGGGCTGAGGGAGCTGGGAAGGGCCTGGAGAACCAGGAGGGGCTGAGGGAGCTGGGAAGGGTCTGGAGAACCAGGAGGGGCTGAGGGAGCTGGGAAGGGCCTGGAGAACCAGGAGGGGCTGGGGGAGGTGGGAAGGGTCTGGAGAACCAGGAGGGGTTGAGGGAGCTGGGAAGGGTCTGGAGAACCAGGAGGGGCTGAGGGAGCTGGGAAGGGTCTGGAGAACCAGGAGGGGCTGAGGGAGCTGGGAAGGGTCTGGAGAACCAGGAGGGGCTGAGGGAGCTGGGAAGGGCCTGGAGAACCAGGAGGGGCTGGGGGAGCTGGGCAGGGGCTGAGCCTGGAGCAAAGGAGGCTCAGGGGCCCTTGTGGCTCTGCACAAGTCCCTGCCAGGAGGGCACAGCCCTGCTTTTAACCTGCTTTCCCCTTCTTTTAACTTGCTTTTCCCCGATTTTCCCTGCTTTCCCCTACTTTTAACGTCCTTTTAACCTGCTTTCCCCTGTTTTTCCTTACTTTTAACCTGCTTTTCCCTACTTTTAACCTGCTTTTCCTTACTTTTAACCTCCTTTTCCCTGCTTTTAACCTCCTTTTAACCTGCTTTTCCCCTACTTTCCCCTGCTTTTCACCTGCTTTTAACCTGCTTTTCCCCACTTTTAAACTGCTTCTAACCTGCTTTCAACCCACTTCTCCCTACTTTTAACCTGCTTTTAACCTGTTTTTCCTGCTTTTCCCTGCTTTTAACCTTCTTTTCCCTACTTTTTCCTACTTCTAACCTGCTTTTTCTTACTTTTAACCTGCTTTTCCCTACTTTTAACCTGTTTTTAACCTGCTTTTCTCCTACTTTTAACCTGCTTTTCCCTGCTTTTCACTTGCTTTTCCTTACTTTTAACCTGCTTTCCCTTGCTTTTCGCTACTTTTAACCCACTTTTAACCTGCTTTTCCTTACTTTTAACCTGCTTTTCCCTGCTTTTCCTTACTTTTAACCTGCTTTTAACCTGTTTTTCCCTACTTTTAAACTGCTTCTAACCTGCTTTCAACCCACTTTTCCCTACTTTGAACCTGCTTTTCCCCTACTTTTAACTTGCCTTTCCCCTACTTTTCCCTACTTTTTAACCTGTTTTCCCCTGGTTTTCCCTGTTTGTTTTTAACCTGTTTTCCTCCGTTTTCCCCCTATTTTTAACCTGTTTTCCCTGTTTCTCCCCTGTTTTCCCCTGTTTTTAACCTGTTTTTCCCTTGTTTTTAACCTGTTTTCCCCTGTTTTTTCCCCGTTTTTAACCCGTTTTCCCTGTTTTTAACCTGTTTTTCCCTGTTTCCCCGTTTTTAACCTGTTTTTAACCTTTCCCCTATTTTTAACCTGTTTCCCTCTGTTTTTCCTAATTTTTAACCTTTTTCCCCTGTTTTTCCCTGTTTTTCCCCTGTTTTCCCCTGTTTTTAACCTGTTTTTAACCTGTTTTTCCCGTTTTTCCCTATTTTTAACCTGTTTTCCCCTATTTTTTCCCTGTTTTTAACCTGTTTTTCCCGTCTTTCCCTGTTATTCCCATTTTCTCCTGTTTTTAACCTGTTTTTAACCTGTTTTTCCCTGTTTTTCCCTGTTTTTAACCCGTTTTTCCCTATTTTTAACCTGTTTTCCCCTATTTTTTCCCTGTTTTTAACCTGTTTTTCCCCTGTCTTTCCCTGTTTTTCCCGTTTTTCCCTGTTTTTAACCCATTTTTCCCTGTTTTTAACCTGTTCTCCCCTATTTTTCCCTGTTTTTAACTGTTTTTCCCCTGTCTTTCCCTGTTTTTCCCATTTTCCCCTGGTTTTAGTCTGTTTTTCCCCTGCTTTTCCCTGTTTTTAACCCATTTTCCCCTGTTTTTAACCCGTTTTCCCGTTTTTAACCCGTTTTCCCCTGTTTTCCCGTTTTCCCCTATTTTTAACCTGTTTTTCCTGTTTTCCCTGTTTCTAACCTGTTTTTCCCGTTTTTAACCTGTTTTTCCCGTCTTTCCCTGTTTTTCCCATTTTCCCCTGTTTTTCCCTGTTTCTAACCCGTTTTCCCCTATTTTTAACCTGTTTTTCCCGTTTTCCCTGTTTCTAACCCGTTTTCCCCATTTTTAACATGTTTTTCCCGTCTTTCCGTTTTTCCCATTTCCCGTTTTTAACCTGTTTTTCCCGTTTTCCCATTTTTCCCGTTTCTAACCCGTTTTCCCCTATTTTTAACCTGTTTTCCCCGTTTTCCCGTTTTTCCCCTGTTTCTAACCCATTTTCCCCTATTTTTAACCTGTTTTTCCCATTTTCCCCTATTTTTAACCCGTTTTCCCCTATTTTTAACCTGTTTTTCCTGTTTTCCCTGTTTCTAACCCGTTTTCCCTGTTTTCCCCGTTTCTAACCCGTTTTCCCCTATTTTTAACCTGTTTTTCCCCTGTTTTCCCTGTTTCTAACCCGTTTTCCCCCGTTTTCCCTGTTTTTCCCATTTCCCCCTGTTTTTAACCTGTTTTTCCCGTTTTCCCCTATTTTTAACCCGTTTTCCCGTTTTTCCCGTTTCTAACCCGTTTTCCCCTATTTTTAACCTGTTTTTGCCCTGCTTTTTCCCTGTTTCTAACCCGTTTTTCCCTGTTTTTAACCTGTTTTCCCCTGTTTTCCCTGTTTTTCCCATTTCCCCCTGTTTTTAACCTGTTTTTCCCCTGTTTCCCCCTATTTTTAACCCGTTTTCCCGTTTTTCCCCTGTTTCTAACCCGTTTTCCCCTATTTTTAACCTGTTTTACCCCTGCTTTTTCCCTGTTTCTAACCCGTTTTTCCCTGTTTTTAACCTGTTTTTCCCGTCTTTCCCTGTTTTTCCCATTTCCCCCTGTTTTTAACCTGTTTTTCCCCTGTTTTCCCCTATTTTTAACCCGTTTTCCCGTTTTCCCCGTTTCTAACCCGTTTTCCCCTATTTTTAACCTGTTTTTCCCCTGTTTTCCCTGTTTCTAACCCGTTTTCCCCTGTTTTCCCTGTTTTTCCCATTTCCCCCTGTTTTTAACCTGTTTTTCCCCTGTTTTCCCCTATTTTTAACCCGTTTTCCCGTTTTTCCCCTGTTTCTAACCCGTTTTCCCCTATTTTTAACCTGTTTTTCCCCTGCTTTTTCCCTGTTTCTAACCCGTTTTTCCCTGTTTTTAACCTGTTTTTCCCGTCTTTCCCTGTTTTTCCCATTTCCCCCTGTTTTTAACCTGTTTTTCCCCTGTTTTCCCCTATTTTTAACCCGTTTTCCCGTTTTTCCCCTGTTTCTAACCCGTTTTCCCCTATTTTTAACCTGTTTTACCCCTGCTTTTTCCCTGTTTCTAACCCGTTTTTCCCTGTTTTTAACCTGTTTTTCCCGTCTTTCCCTGTTTTTCCCATTACCCCCTGTTTTTAACCTGTTTTTCCCCTGTTTTCCCCTATTTTTAACCCGTTTTCCTGTTTTTCCCCTGTTTCTAACCCGTTTTCCCCTATTTTTAACCTGTTTTTCCCCTGTTTTCCCTGTTTCTAACCCGTTTTCCCCCGTTTTCCCTGTTTTTCCCATTTCCCCCTGTTTTTAACCTGTTTTTCCCCTGTTTTCCCCTATTTTTAACCCGTTTTCCCGTTTTTCCCCTGTTTCTAACCCGTTTTCCCCTATTTTTAACCCGTTTTCCCCTGTTTTCCCTGTTTCTAACCCGTTTTCGCCCCGTTTCCCCCGTTAGGTGGACGCGCGGAACATCGACGGCAGCACGCCGCTGTGCGACGCGTGCGCCTCGGGCAGCATCGAGTGCGTGCGGGTGCTGCTGTCGCACGGCGCCAAGGTGAACCCGCCGCTGTACACGGCCTCGCCCCTGCACGAGGCCTGCATGAACGGTGACCGGGGCATTCGGGGCATTCGGGGCTGGCATTGCGGGGGCGTTCCGGGGCCGATTCCGGGGTTATCCCAGGGCAGTGCCGGGGGCATTCCAGGGTCATTCCGGGGCAATTTGTGGGTCATTCCAAGGTCATTCCACGGCAGTTCCAAGGCAATTCCAGGGTAATTTCAGGGTTATTCCAGGGCAATTCCAAGGTCATTCCAGGGCAGGAGAATTCCAGGGTCATTTCAGGGCAATTCCTGCGTCATTCGAGGGTTATTCCAGGGTTATTCCAGGGCAATTCCTGGGAAAATCCATGGCCATTCCAGGGCAATTCCTGGGTCATTCCAGGAGAATTCCAGCATCATTAGTTCCAGGGTCATTCGAGGGCAATTCCAGGCTCATTCCAGGGTCATTTCAGGGTTATTCCAGGGCAATTCCAAGGTCATTCCAGGGCAGGAGAATTCCAGGGTCATTTCAGGGCAATTCCTGCGTCATTCCAGGGGAATTCCAGGGCAGTTCCTCGCCATTCCAGGGCCACTCCAGGGGAATTCCAGGGCTGTTCTTGGGCCATTGCAGGAGAATTCCAGGGTCATTCAAGGGCCATTCCTGGGCCATTGCAGGGTCATTCCAGGGTTATTCCAGGCTGGTTTCCAGTTTTCATTGGAAATTCCCAGTTTCCAGCAGGAATTCCTGGTTTTCAGCAGGAATTCCCAGTTTTCAGTGTGGTGAATTCCCAGTTCCCGTTGGCCATTCCCAGTTTCCATTGCCCATTCCCAGTTTCCATTGGCCATTCCCGGTTTCCATTGGCCATTCCCAGTTCCTGTTGGCCATTCCCAGTTTCCATTGGCCATTCCCGGTTCCCAGTGCCCATTCCCAGTTCCCGTTGGCCATTCCCGGTTCCCGTTGGCCATTCCCGGTTCCCAGTGCCCATTCCCGGTTCCCATTGCCCATTCCCGGTTCCCATTGGCCATTCCCAGTTTCCATTGCCATTCCCAGTTCCCATTGGCCATTCCCAGTTCCCGTTGGCCATTCCCAGTTCCCGTTGGCCATTCCCAGTTCCCGTTGGCCATTCCCTGTTCCCAGTGCCCATTCCCAGTTGCCTTGGCCATTCCCAGTTCCCGTTGGCCATTCCCAGTTCCCGTTGGCCATTCCCGGTTCCCAGTGCCCATTCCCAGTTCCCAGTGCCCATTCCCAGTTCCCATTGGCCATTCCCAGTTCCCAGTGCCCATTCCCAGTTCCCGTTGGCCATTCCCGGTTCCCGTTGGCCATTCCCGGTTCCCAGTGCCCATTCCCGGTTCCCATTGGCCATTCCCAGTTTCCATTGCCATTCCCAGTTCCCGTTGGCCATTCCCGGTTCCCAGTGCCCATTCCCAGTTCCCGTTGGCCATTCCCGTTTCCATTGGATTTCCCGTGTTTCCCGTGGCAGGCAGCCCCGAGTGCGTGCAGCTCCTGATCGAGGTGGGTGCCAACCTGGAGGCCCACGACTGCCACTTCGGGACCCCCCTGCACGTGGCCTGTGCCCGGGAGCACCTGGACTGTGCCAAGCTGCTGCTGCAGGCAGGTACGGCCCCGATCCGCCCGGAGAGACTCGGGAATGCCCTGGGGAGCGGCTCCTGCTCACACAGCTCTGCTCCATTGCTGGTCCCATTGCTGGTCCCATTGCTGATCCCATTGCTGATCCCATTGCTGATCCCATTGCTGATCCCATTGCTGGTCCTGTTCTCCCTGTACACACCCCTCTGATCCATTGCTGGTCCCATTCCTGATCCCATTGCTGATCCCATTGCCGATTCCATTCCTGATGCCATTCTTGATCCCATTCCTGATCCCGTTCTTCCCTGCACAGACCCCTCTGGTCCCATTCCTGATGCCATTCCTGATCCCGTTCTTCCCTGCACAGAACCCTGTGATCCCATTTCTGGTCCCATGTCTGGTCCCATTCCTGATGCCATTCTTGATCCTGTTCTTCCCCAAAAAGAACCCTCTGATCCCATTCCTGATCCCATTCCTGATCCATTCCTCATCCCATTCCTGATCCTGTTTTTCCCTGCACAGACCCCTCTGGTCCCATTTCTGATGCCATTCCTAATCCCATTGCTGATCCCATTGCTGATCCCATTCCTGGTCCCATTCCTGATCCCATTCCTGGTCCCATTCCTGATCCCATTTCTGATGCTATTCCTGATCCAATTATTCCCTGCACAGACCCCTCTGGTCCCATTCCTGATGCTATTCCTGATCCCGTTCTTCCCTGCACAGAACCCTGTGATCCCATTTCTGGTCCCATTTCTGGTCCCATTCCTGATCCCATTCTTGATCCATTCCTGATCCTGTTTTTCCCTGCACAGACCCCTCTGGTCCCATTTCTGATGCCATTCCTGATGCTATTCCTGATCCAATTATTCCCTGCACAGACCCCTCTGGTCCCATTTCTGATGCCATTCCTAATCCCATTGCTGATCCCATTGCTGATCCCGTTCCTGATCCCATTCCTGGTCCCGTTCCTGATCCCATTCCTGATCCATTCCTGATCCTGTTTTTCCCTGCACAGACCCCTCTGGTCCCATTTCTGATGCCATTCCTAATCCCATTGCTGATCCCATTGCTGATCCCATTCCTGGTCCCATTCCTGATCCCATTCCTGGTCCCGTTCCTGATCCCATTCCTGATGCTATTCCTGATCCAATTATTCCCTGCACAGACTCCTCTGGTCCCACTCCCATTCCCATTTCTGATCCCTTTTCTCTGGCTAAATCCACCTTTCCCTGCCTCAATCTCCCTTTCCCTGGTTAAATCCCCTTTTCCCCCCCGTCTTTCCTTTCCCTGCCCGTATTCATCCCGTTCCCCCCCGGAACATCCCCCAGGAGCCAACGTGAACGCGGCCAAGCTGCACGAGACGGCGCTGCACCACGCGGCCAAGGTGAGGAACGTGGACCTGGTGGAGCTGCTGGTGGAGTTTGGGGGCAACATCTACGCCCGGGACAACCGGGGCAAGAAACCCTCGGACTACACCTGGAGCAGCAGCCCCGCGGCCAAGTGCTTCGAGTTCTATGAGAGTGAGTGCGGGAACGCCCTTTTGGTTGGCAATTCGGACATCTAATCACCTTTGTCCTGGAAATTCAGCCATCAAATCCCCTTTTCATTGGGAATTTGGCCATCAAATCCCCTTTGTCCTGGGATTTTGGCCATCAAAAATCCCCTTTTTCTTGGGAATTTGGCCATCAAATCCCCTTTCGGATCCCATTTTTGTCCCATGTTCCCATTTCTCCTGTTTCTGATCCCATTTCAGATCCCATATTACCATTTCTGATCCCGTTTCTGATCCCATTTCTGATCCCATGTTTCCCTTTCCAATCCCATGTTCCCATTTCTTATCCCATTTCTGATCCTGTTTCTGATCCCATTTCTGATCCCATTTTTATCCCATTTCTGATCCCACGTTCCTATTCCTGATCTTATTTTCCCATTTCTGATCCCGTTTTTATCCCATTTCTGATCCCACATTCCCATTTCTGACCCCATTCCTGATCCCACATTCCCATTTCTGACCCCATTCCTGATCCCACATTCCCATTTCTGACCCCATTCCTGATCCCATATTCCCATTTCTGATCCTGTTTCTGATCCCATTTCTGATCCCACGTTCCTATTCCTGATCTTATTTTCCCATTTCTGATCCCGTTTTTATCCCATTTCTGATCCCACATTCCCATTTCTGACCCCATTCCTGATCCCATATTCCCATTTCTGACCCCATTCCTGATCCCACATTCCCATTTCTGATCCCACATTCCCATTTCTGACCCCATTCCTGATCCCACATTCCCATTTCTGATCCCACATTCCCATTTCTGACCCCATTCCTGATCCCACATTCCCATTTCTGACCCCATTCCTGATCCCACATTCCCATTTCTGATCCTGTTTCTGATCCCATTTCTGATCCCACATTCCCATTTCTGACCCCATTCCTGATCCCACATTCCCATTTCTGATCCTGTTTCTGATCCCATTTCTGATCCCATTTTTATCCCATTTCTGATCCCATGTTCCTATTCCTGATCTTATTTTCCCATTTCTGATCCCGTTTTTATCCCATTTCTGATCCCACATTCCCATTTCTGACCCCATTCCTGATCCCACATTCCCATTTCTGACCCCATTCCTGATCCCATATTCCCATTTCTGACCCCATTCCTGATCCCACATTCCCATTTCTGACCCCATTCCTGATCCCATATTCTCATTTCTGACCCCATTCCTGATCCCACATTCCCATTTCTGATCCCATATTCCCATTTCTGACCCCATTTCTGATCCCACATTCCCATTTCTGACCCCATTCCTGATCCCACATTCCCATTTCTGATCCCACATTCCCATTTCTGATCCCACATTCCCATTTCTGACCCCATTTCTGATCCCACATTCCCATTTCTGACCCCATTCCTGATCCCACATTCCCATTTCTGACCCCATTCCCGATCCCATATTCCCATTTCCGATCCCATTTTTCCCATTTCCCCCCAGCGCTGAGCCTGCTGCAGCTGTGCCGGGTTTCGGTGCGCAGAGCCACTGGCCAGCAGGGCCTGCACAACATCTCTGATCCCATATTCGCATCTCTGACACCATTTCTAACCCCACATTCCCATTTCTGACCCCATTTCTGATCCCACATTCCCATTTCTGACCCCATTTCTGATCCCACATTCCCATTTCTGACCCCATTTCTGATCCCATTTTCCCCATTTTTGCCCCCAGAGACGCCGCTGAGCCTGCTGCAGCTGTGCCGGGTGTCGGTGCGCAGAGCCGCCGGCCGCCGGGGCCTGCACGAGATCTCCAAGCTCCAGATCCCCCCTCGGCTCATCCGGTACCTGTCCTACAACTGACAGAGCCAGGAAACCCTGGAAAACCCCGGGAAAACCCGGGACAAACCCCGGGACAAACCCCACAGCCTCGGAGGAATTCTCCTGCTCTTCTACCTCCCCCCAAATCCCCGCGTTAATTTAATTCCAGGCACTGCTGTAAATAGGAATTGTCGCGAGCTCCTCTTTTCTGTGAGTTTTCTTGGCGTGGCCCAGGTGGAATTTCAGCCTCTCCCAGGTGGCATTCCCTGATTTTCCTGGATTTCCTCTGGGGGATCCAGTCAGGGGGAAAGGAAATGGGATAACTGTGGAGTGGGAATCATTCCAGCTGGGAATTCCGTGCTCTGGAGCCCCTCTGATCCCTTTTTGTGCCATTTTTTCCTGCACAGACCCCTCTGATCCCAATTTTCCCATTTTTATCCCATTTTTCCTGCACAGACCCTTCTGATCCCATTTCTGATCCCAATTTTCCCTGCAGGGACCCCTCTGATCCCAATTTTCACATTTTGATCCCATTTTTCCCTACACAGACCCCTCTGATCCCATTTCTGATCTCAACTTTCCCATTTTGATCCCATTTTTCCCTGCACAGACCCCTCTTATCCCAATTTTCCCATTTTTATCCCATTTTTCCTGCACAGACCCTTCTGATCCCATTTCTGATCCCATTTTTCCCTGCACAGACCCCTCTTATCCCAATTTTCCCATTTTTATCCCATTTTTCCTTGCACAGACCCCTCTGATCCCCTTTTAGTCCCTTTTCTCACATTTTTATCCTGGTTTTCCCATTTTGATCCCATTTTTCCCTGCACAGACCCCTCTGATCCCTTTTCTGACCCAAATTTTCCCATTTTGATCCCATTTTTCCCTGCAGGGATCATCCATCCCCTTTGGGTGATCCAGCCTGGAATGACCCAGGATCCCTTTCCCTGCTGCCTGCAGGGGACAGGGAGGGGAAATCCTTGGATTCCCAAATCCTTGGATGTGGATGGGATTCCCACCCTTGGGAATAACTCCAGTGACAGCTGTGAGCTCTGCTGGGGGAAAATTAATCCCTGTTCATTCATTCATTCATTCATTCATTCATTCATTCATTCATTCATTCATTCATTCATTCCCTGAATTAACAATTCCCTAAATGAATTCCCTAAATTAACAATTTCCCTAAATGACCCGGTTCAGGGCTAATTAGAGGCTCTGCACCTCGTTCATTCAGGGAATTTTTGGGGTTTTCCAGGAGCATCCAGAGGCTTTGGATCAACACCAGGAATGAGGAGAGGCCAGGCTGGGATTGGCTGTGTCCCATTCCCATTCCTATTCCTGTTCCCATTCCCAGTCCCATCCCCAATCCCACTCCCATTCCCGTTCCCAGTCCCATTCCCCTTCTCAGTCCCCTTCCCAATCCCATTCCCAATCCCATTCCCATCCCCATTCCCAATCCTATCCCATTCCCAATCCCATTCCTAATCCCATTCCCAGTCCCATTCCCAGTCCCATCCCATCCCCATCCCAGTTCCATTCCCATCCCCATTCCCAATCCCAATCCCATCCCCATCCCAATCCCCATCCCAATCCCCATCCCAATCCCAATCCCAATCCCAATCCCCATCCCATCCCATTCCCAATCCCATTCCCATCCCCATTCCCAATCCCATTCCCAATCCAAATCCCATCCCCATTCCCAATCCCATTCCCAATCCCATTCCCATCCCATTCCCAATCCCATTCCCAATCCCATCCCCATCCCAATCCCAATCCCAATCCCATCCCATCCCCATTCCCAATCCCAATCCCATTCCCACATCCCAGGACATTCCCAATCCCAGATTTTGTTCCCCCTCTCTGGGGATCCCATGGGATACAGCAGGACTGGGTTCTGCCTGGAAGAAAATTTGGGAATTTTGGGATTGATTTTCCCATTTGGAACTCTTTTCCCAATGCCAGCTTGGGGTTGGGAATCCAGGGATTGGGATTGGGATTCCAGGGATTGGGGTTGGGATTCCAGGGATTGGGATTGGGATTCCAGGGATTGGGGTTGGGGTTGGGATTCCAGGGATTGGGGTTGGGAATCCAGGGATTGGGATTGGAATTCCAGGGTTTGGGGTTGGGATTCCAGGGATTGGGGTTGGGATTCCAGGGATTGGGATTGGGATTTCAGGGATTTGGGGTTGGGATTCCAGGGATTGGGGTTGGGATTCCAGGGATTGGGCTTGGGGTTGGGATTCCAGGGATTGGGGTTGGGATTCCAGGGATTGGGATTGGAATTCCAGGGTTTGGAGTTGGGATTCCAGGGATTGGGGTTGGGAATCCAGGGATTGGGATTGGGATTTCAGGGATTTGGGGTTGGGATTCCAGGGATTGGGGTTGGGATTCCAGGGATTGGGCTTGGGGTTGGGATTCCAGGGATTGGGGTTGGGAATCCAGGGATTGGGATTGGAATTCCAGGGTTTGGGGTTGGGATTCCAGGGATTGGGGTTGGGATTCCAGGGATTGGGATTGGGATTTCAGGGATTTGGGGTTGGGATTCCAGGGATTGGGGTTGGGATTCCAGGGATTGGGCTTGGGGTTGGGATTCCAGGGATTGGGGTTGGGATTCCAGGGATTGGGATTGGGATTCCAGGGCTTGGGGTTGGGAATCCAGGGATTGGGGTTGGGGTTGGGATTCCAGGGATTGGGGTTGGGATTCCAGGGATTTGGGGTTGGGATTCCAGGGATTTGGGCTGGGATTCCAGGGATTTGGGGTTGGGATTCCAGGGATTGGGGTTGGGATTCCAGGCCTGAATCCCAGCTGGAATTCCTGGAATTCCTGGGGCACCTGGAGCTTTCTGAGCTGGGATTCTCCTCCCCCTTCCAAGTTTTCCATTTTTCCCAACAATCCTGGAAAATCCCAGAGTTTTCCCCACAAGAACAAATTCCTCCCAAATCCTGGGATCCAGGCTGGGAATGCTGAATGCACTTTATGGGGTTTTAGTTTGAATTTTCATTTATTTGTTCATTTATTTATTCCTCCCTCCCCCTTTTTTATCCCCCAAATCCCAATCCCTGCTGTTCCCATCCCGAGGTTTGGGCTGGGATCCCCAGAAATGTGAAATTGTGGGAGCTCAGGGAAGCCCCAGGGGGGTTTTGTGGGATTCATCCCTGGGGATGGCAGGGAAAGCTTTTGTGGGACAGCTTAGGGATCCCAAATCCCTTTCTAGGATCCCACATCTCTTTTTAGGGATCCCAAATCCCTTTTCAGAATCCCAAATTTATTTTTAGGATCCCAGATCCCTCTGGGGGGATCCCAAGTCCCTGTTTTGGATCCCAAATCACTTCCTAGGATCCCAAATCCCTTTTCAAGCATCCAAGTCCCTTTTTAGGGATCCCAAATCTCTTTTTAGGATCCCAGATCCCTTTTCAAGGATCCAAATCTCGTTTTAGAATCCCAAATCCCCTTTAGGGATCCCAAATCTCTTTTCAGGATCCCAGATCCCTTTTCAAGGATCCAAATCTCGTTTTAGAATCCCAAATCCCTTTTCAGGGGCTCAAATCCCTTTTTAGGGTTCCCAAATCCCTTTTGAGGATCCCAAATCCCCTTTAGGGATCCCAAATCCCTTTTTAGCATCCCAAACCCCTTTTGAGGATCCCAAGTCCCTATTTAGAATCCCAAATCCCCTTTAGGGATCTCAAATCTCTATTTAGGATCCCAGATCCCTCTGGGGGGATCCCAAGTTCCTATTTTGGATCCCAAATCACTTCCTAGGATCCCAAATCCCTTTTCAAGCATCCAAATCCCTTTTTAGGGATCCCAAATCTCTTTTTAGGATCCCAGATCCCTTTTCAAGGATCCAAATCTCGTTTTAGAATCCCAAATCCCTTTTCAGGGGCTCAAATCCCTTTTGAGGATCCCAAATCCCCTTTAGGGATCCCAAATCCCTTTTTAGCATCCCAAATCCCCTTTAGGGATCCCAAATCCCTATTTAGAATCCCAAATCCCCTTTTGAGGATCCCAAGTCCCTATTTAGAATCCCAAATCCCCTTTAGGGATCTCAAATCTCTATTTAGGATCCCAGATCCCTCTGGGGGGATCCCAAGTTCCTGTTTTGGATCCCAAATCACTTCCTAGGATCCCAAATCCCTTTTCAAGCATCCAAGTCCCTTTTTAGGGATCCCAAATCTCTTTTTAGGATCCCAGATCCCTTTTCAAGGATCCAAATCTCGTTTTAGAATCCCAAATCCCCTTTAGGTATCCCAAATCCCTTTTTAGGATCCCAAATCCCTTTTGAGGATCCCAAGTCCCTATTTAGAATCCCAAATCCCCTTTAGGGATCCCAAATCCCTTTTTAGCATCCCAAATCCCATTTTATGGTTCCCAAATCCCTTTTTAGGTGATTTTTCCAGCCCTGCCCACACCAGTACAATAATGGAATTCCCAAATCCAAATTTCCCTTGGAAAAGCAAAAAGGTTCCTTGGAGAACCCACAGGAAATTCCCCAAGCCCGAGGACTCCGTCCTCATTTCCCTGATTTTGGAGCCTTCCTGGGGAATCCCAAACTTTGGGGTTTTGTCTCAAATCCATTGGAGGAATTCCTGCTGCTGGGATTTGGGAGAGCTTCAGGAATTCCAGCTGGGAAAACTGGGAATGGCATTGGGGCTGTGAACGCTCCTGATCCATGAATTGCTGGGAATAATCCCATTAATTCCATTATTTATCCCATTAATCCCATTTTTTCCCATATATTCAATTTATTCCATTTATCTCATTACTTAAATTTTTCTAATTTATCCCATTTTTCCCATATATTCAATTTATTCAATTTATCCCATTTAGTCCATTTATCCCATTTCCTCAGTTTATCCCATTTCTTCAATTTTTCCCATTAATTAAATTTATCCCATTTATCCCATTTATTCCATTTATCCCATTAATCCCATTTATTCAATTTGTCCCATATATTCAATTTATGCCATTTATCCCATTTATTCCATTTATCCCATTAATTCCTTTTATCCCATTTATCCCATTAATTAAATTTTTATCATTAATCCCATTAATCCCAATTCCAAACCAATCCCAGTTTATTTAATCCCAGAATTTTTGGGGATATTCCCTGGGTTTTTGGGATCACCTGGATCTCCTCTGGATCAGGTTTGGGATGAAAACCCAAATCCAAGCACCCCAATCCCTCATGGATCTCAGGGTCTGGGGACGTTCCTGGGGATTTGTGGGATTTGGGATTTCTGGGAATGCCAGAAGCAGCTGAACCCTGGAATAATGGGAACGAAGCCCTGCACTGTTGATTTTGGGGTCCCTTTGGAAAATCCCTTCCCCCTTAATTCCCAAATCCAGGCCTGGACCCATCCCAGATCCCACCAGGCCATTCCTGCTTTGTCCTCCCCTTCCCAGCTTCCAAACCCAGAAAATTTGGGATAATTCCCCTTCCCTGGGGGTTTGCTGTGCATGCAGCAGGGCAGGGAGTGATCCAAATTCTGATCCCATTTTTATCCCCTTTCTGATCCCCTGTTCCTGCTGTTATCCCATTTCTGATCCCCTTTTTCCCATTTCTGATCCCCCTTTCCTGGTTCTATCCCATTTCTGATCCCATTTTCCCCATTTCTGATCCCATTTTTCCCCTTTCTGATCCCCTTTTCCTGCTGTTATCCCATTTCTGATCCCCCTTTTCCCATTTCTGATCCCTTTTTCCCCCCATTTCTGATCCCCTTTTCCTGGTTCTATCCCATTTCTGATCCCATTTTCCTGCTGTTATCCCATTTCTGATCCCGTTTTTATCCCATTTCTGATCCCATTTTTCCCATTTCTGATCCCATTTTTTCCCCATTTCTGATCCCATTTTTTCCCCATTTCTGATCCCATTTTTCCCATTTCTGACCCCATTTTTTCCCCATTTCTGATCCCATTTTCCAGCTGTTATCCCATTTCTGATCCCATTTTTTCCCCATTTCTGATCCCATTTTCCCCCATTTCTGATCCCATTTTTCCCCATTTCTGATCCCATTTTTCCTGTTTCGGATCCTGTGATCCCGTTTTGATCCCGTTTCTGATCCCAAATCCCAATTCTGATCCCAAATCCCAATTCTGATCCCTCCCATTTCCCGCTTTGGGAATTTGCCTCCATCCATGGGAATCTTTGGGATTTCTCCTGGCTGCAATTTGGGCTGGAGAAGGGGAGCTGGATCCTGGCAGCTTTTCCCAAAAATTAAATTTATCTGGGATTGGATTGGAGCCATTCCTTGGGAAACTGGAAAATTTCACTCCTGGATCCCCTGGCTGAGGGAAATCCCTGTGGGGTTTGTGCTGCAGCTTCCCAAATCCCTGGAAAAATCTGGGAAAAGGGGAAATTCCCATAAAAAACAGGATTGGGATTCCTGATTTCACCTTCAGGGCTCTTGGAGTGAGGGGAGAAAATTCCCAGGAGTTTTCCTGAGCTTTGCACCCCTCAGCTCCTCTGGAATGGGGCAGGAGCAAAGCTGGAATTGTGTCCCACCTGAATTTTGGGAATAAATCCACCCAAACACCCAAATCTGGAGGATTTTCCTGAGTTTTTCCGCGCCCTCCTTTTCCCAGGAAAATCCAGGGTGATCCTGCAGAGCTTTGGGTGCCCATCCCAAACTTTTGGGTGGATTTGGGGAGTGTGGAGAAAACCCCAGGAGCAGCAGGTCGTGGTTTGAGCCCCAAATTCGACATTTTGGGGTTACAAAGCAAAGCCCAGGGGGGATCAAACCCCACGGATTTGTTGGGATTTCTGGAAAATTGGGGGAATCCTGTGGCTGTTCCCAGGAGGGATCAAACCCCACGGATTTCTTGGGATTCCAAAATTGGAAAATTGGATTTCTTGGGATTCCCAAATTGGAAAATTGGATTTCTTGGGATTCCAAAATTGGAAAATGGGAGGAATCCTTTGGCTGTTCCCAGGAGGGATCAAATGCCATGGATTTCTTGGGATTCCAAAATGGGAAAAGTGGATTTCTTGGGATTCCAAAATGGGAAAATTTGGTTTCTTGGGATTCCAGAATTGGAAAATTGGATTTCTTGGGATTCCCAAATTGGAAACTTGGGTGAATCCTTTGGCTGTTCCCACCCCTCCTGCACATCACAAAATCCTTGGATCCTAAAAAACCCAAACTCCCTCACTTTGAGATGGATCCTGAGCTTTTGGTGGTGCCCTAAAACCGAAATCCCGGATTTTCCATGGATTCAGGAACTTGGGAGGTGCTGGAAAGGGCAGGAACTCCTCAGAGTTGGGAATTTGGGCACCTGGGATTTATTCCCGATTAAAGGGAATCGGGGAAGGGGAGAGGCTGGGGCTGCCCCTGATCCCTGGAATGGCCAAGGAAGGATTGGAGAAATCTGGGATGGTGGCATTGGAATGGGATGGGCTTGAAGGGCCCTTCCCACCCAAACCATTCTGGGATTTGGGACACTCAGAATCCATCCCCAGGGATTTTTATGGAAGTTGGGGATGGCAAAGGGAAGGGAGACCCTTCCTGGAGTGCTGAGATTGCCAGTGAAGCCCCCAGACCCCAAAATCCCTTCCTGGAGAGGAGTCGGGGTGGGGATGGATCCAATGCCAGGCTGGGAGAGCTGGGAATGGAGGGAATTCCCTGGAGAGGGAGCCTGGGGTGGGATTTTGGGAAGGGATTCCCAGAGCAGCTGGGGCTGCCCCTGATCCCTGCAACGGCCAAGGTTGGGCACTGGGATCAGGAATTGTCCCTGCCCTTGGAATGGGGCTGGAATTGGAGGATCCTGAAGGTCCCTTCCCACCCAACCCATTCCATGATTCCATAAAACCCCACAATGTCCATCCCCTTCCCAAAACCTTTCATTCCTCATTTTCCATAGAAAACCTGGGAAGGAAATCTGGGACTGGGGAATCTCCCTGAGAAATCCTGAGCTCTGGGAGGAATCAGAGGTGGAAAAATCCCAAAAAACTGGGAGGGAAACGATGCTGGGAAAAACGGGAAAATCCCTTTTTTATTTTCCCCTTAAGGAATCCTCTCCGCCCACTCCTTATCCCGGAGCCGCCCGGGATGTCCCTCGTCCCCGGATGGGGAAGAGCCGCCCGGGGCTTTTGGAGGAGGAAATTTTGGGAGGAATCGTGGCTCAAATTCCCACAGTTCCCACACGAACCCTCTGAAACCCTCAGGATTGGGATCGGGAGCCTCTCCCCGGCGCGGCGCCGCTGGGCGGAGCTGCTGCCCCCGGAAAGCTCCGGGAACGGCAATGCCCGAGCGGCCGGGAGTGCCCGCCACCCAACCCGGGACTTCTGCTGCCCGGATCCCAAATCCCTCCGATCCCAAATTCCCTTCGATCCCAAATCCCTCTGATCCCAAATCCCTCCGATCCCAAATGTCTCCGATCCCAAATCCCTCTGATCCCAATTCCTCTGATCCCAAATCCCTCCGATCCCAAATCCCTCCGATCCCAAATGCCTCCGATCCCAATTCCTCTGATCCCAAATTCCCTTCGATCCCAAATCCCTCTGATCCCAAATCCCTCTGACCCCAAATCCCTCTGACCCCAAATCCCTCTGATCCCAAATCCCTCCGATCCCAAATGCCTCCGATCCCAAATCCCTCTGATCCCAATTCCTCTGATCCCAATTCCTCTGATCCCAAATCCCTCCGATCCCAAATCCCTCTGATCCCAATTCCTCTGATCCCAAATTCCTCTGATCCCAAATTCCTCCGATCCCAAATCCCTCTGATCCCAAATCCCTCTGACCCCAAATCCCTCTGACCCCAAATTCCCTTTGATCCCAAATCCCTCTGATCCCAAATCCCTCCGATCCCAATTCCTCTGATCCCAAATCCCTCCGATCCCAAATCCCTCTGATCCCAAATCCCTCTGATCCCAAATCCCTCTGATCCCAAATTCCCTTCGATCCCAAATCCCTCTGATCCCAAATTCCTCTGATCCCAAATTCCCTTTGATCCCAGCAAATCCCAGTCCCAAACACGGATCCCGCTAATCCCGGAGTTGGGAATTCCGATTAGTTTTTGATTTTTGGGAATAACACATCCAGAGGGTTCAGTTCCCACCTCCAGACTCCCAATTCTCCCGGTCCCAAAAGGAATTCCGGATCTGAAATAAAATTCCCTCTGCTCTCGGCTCAGGGCAGGCGCGTTTTTAAGGAGAAAAACTGGAATTTCGGGAAAACTTGGAATGGGAGGGAATGGGGGAACGGGGAAGGCTGTGCATCTGGATGGGCTGAAAATCGGGAAAAACGGGAAAATTGTTATTCCTTCTTTTCAGCTTATTTTATTTTATTTTATTTTATCTTATTTGTTATTTTATTTTATTTTATTTTTTAATCTTAATTTATATTATTTCATAATATTTTTATTATATTTTATATTTTATATTTTATATTTTATATTTTATATTTTATATTTTATATTATTATTTATTTTATATTATTTTCTATAATTTTATTTTTATTTTATTTATTATATTTTATTTTAATTTATTTTATATTATATTTTATTTTATTTATTATTTATTTTATTTTATTTTTATCTTATTTTATCCTTTTATTATTTTATTTTATTTTATTTTATTTTTTTAAATTTAATTTTTTTTTTTTTTAATTTATTTTTCTCCTTCCCAGAGCTTATTTGGGATCAGTTTGGGAATTCCAGGTGGGTTTTTCGAGGGAAAAGTGGAGCTGGGAATGGGGGGTGTGGGAATTTTAGTTGTTCATCCCTGGGCTGTTTCTGGAGCAGCAGCTCCATCCTCCTGCTTATCCCGGAGGGAAAAAAGAGAGAAAATATTCCCAAATCCCTCCGTGGTGCGGCGGGCTGAGCTCCTGTTCCCATAAATCCCCGTCTGTGGAATTCCCGTCTGTGGAATTCCTGTTTGTGGAATTCCTGTCTGTGAAATTCCCGTCTGTGGAATTCCTGTTTGTGGAATTCCATCTGTGGAATTCCTGTTTGTGGAATTCCCGTCTGTGGAATTCCTGTTTGTGGAATTCCCGTCTGTGGAATTCCATCTGTGGAATTCCTGTTTATGGAATTCCTGTCTGTGAAATTCCCGTCTGTGGAATTCCATCTGTGGAATTCCCGTCTGTGGAATTCCTGTTTGTGGAATTCCCATCTGTGGAATTCCCGTCTGTGGAATTCCCGTCTGTGAAATTCCCATCTGTGGAATTCCCGTCTGTGGAATTCCCGTCTGTGGAATTCCGTCTGTGGAATTCCCGGCAGCTCCAGCGGGGCTGGGACCCGAGGGCTGGGGTGTGACCCCTGTGGGACTCCCGGCGTTCCGGGAATTTGGGGGATTTGGAGAGGGTTTAGTGGGAATTCAGCCCTGCCGGTCCCTGATGGCCGCCCTATGGAACCTGCGGGTCCTGGTGCGGCTCCGGCGGGATTTGGGATCTTTCCCGACGTTCCCGAGCCCCTCGGGTGCCCCAGGCTCCTTTTCCCGGTTCAGGAATTCCCTCCCGGCCGGGCTGGAGCCGCCTGTGCCCATCCCGGCTGCTGGAATCCATTCCCTGCTCGGAGTTCTGGATCTCGGGTTCCCAATTCCCCGGATTGATCCCGGGGAATGTTTTGGGAATTGAGGTTTGGGGACGCCCTGGGCAGGGAAGGGGAGAGGAGCCCTGTGGGGTGTGCCAGGATTGTCCCATCCCAGAGCCTCGTCCTTGTCCCCTGGTCCCCTCTCCGGTGCCACTCGTCCCCATCTCCTGTTTTCTTCAGCTCCCCCTTTCTTGTCCCCTTTTTCTCCTGTTCCCATTCGTCCCCAGCCCAAAGTCTTCTTGTCCCTTTGTCCCTTCTGATCCAGCTTTTCTCCATCTCTTGCTCCCACTTTTCCTTGTCCCCTGCTCTCTCCTGCTCCCACTTATCCCAAACCCCAAGACTTGTCCTCATCTCCTGGTCCCACCAGTCCCTTCTCCCGATCCAGCTTTTCTCCATCTCTTGCTCCATCTCTGTTTTTCCTTGTCCCCTGGTCCTACTGGTCCCCTCTCCTGGTGCCACTTGTCCCCATCTCCTGTTTTCTTCAGATCCCCTTTTTTGGTCTCATTTTCCTCCTGCTTGTCTTTATTCCCAGCCCAAAGTCTTGTCCTTGTCCCCTGGTCCTTTCCCCTGATCCAGCTTTTCTCCACCTCTTGTTCCCAAATTTTCCTTGTCCCCTGGTCCCCTTTCCTGGTGCCACTTGTCCCCATCTCCTGGTTTTCAGGTCCCCTTTTGTCATCTCTTTCTCCTCCTGTTCCCATTTATCCCCAGCCCAAAGTCGTGTCCCTGTCCCCCTGTCCCTTCTCCTGATCCAGCTTTTCTCCACCTGTTGCTCCTGCTTTTCCTTGTCCCCTCTCTTGTCCCCTGGTCTCTCCTGGTGTCACTTATCCCAAACCCCAAGACTCGTCCTTGTCCCCTCTCCTGGTGCCACTTGTCCCCATCTCCTGTTTTCTTCAGATCCCCTTTTTGGTCCCATTCTCCTCCTGTTCCCGTTCATCCCCAGCCCAAAGTCCTGTCCTTGTCCCCTTGTCCTTTCTCCTGCTCCCATGTGTCCTTATCCCACTGGTCCTTTCTCTTGATCCCTGGAAAACCAGGGAGGAAAATCCCTTTAAAACAGGTTACAAAAACACCCCTGGAAACGGAACCATTTCTTTTTTCCATGTTTTGGTCACATTTTCCCCTCTCCTGGTCCCTCCTGTCCCCTCCCTTGCCCCCAGCTCTGCTCCCCTTTATTTCCCTCTCCCCATCCCATTTGTCCCCTCTCCTTCTCCCCATTCCCATCTCCCTGTCCTGCTTGTCCCCTCTCCTCATCCCCTGAATTCCAGGAGGGATTAATGCCAAAAAAACCCAAATTTGGAGATAAACCCAAATCAGGGATTTTCCCCCAAAGCTTTCCCCATGTGGTACAACCTCAGCCCCAGTGTTGGAATTGGCACCAAATTCTTCCCTTCTCCATCATTTTGGCCATCCCTGGATGATGCTTCCCACATTTCCCCGTGCCTGATTTTGGGATGATTTGTGTGGTTTTTTCACTTCTCCCACAGACGGGATTGTCTCCTTCCACAAAAAAACCCCAAAAGTGGAAAACCAGGGTGAAAAATCCCTTTAAAGCAGGTTAAACAAAAACACCCCAGGGAAACGGGACCATTTCTTTTTTCCAAAGCAAACATTGGAAAAATGAGTTTATAAATGGAATTTTGGGCTTTTTGTGCAGAACCTGCCTTGATTTCCCAGCCCAGCTCCCCTCACCCACCAACCTGCAGCAATCCTGCTTCCCAAGTTTTTCCAGACTTTTTGAACCATTTTCCCAGACTTCTGGAGTAATTTTTCCAGACTTTTGGAGCCATTTTTCCAGACTTTTGGAGCTGTTTTCCCAGACTTTTGGAGTCATTTTTCCAGACTTTTTGAGCCGTTTTTCCAGACTTTTTGAGCCGTTTTTCCAGACTTTTGGAGCCGTTTTCCCAGACTTTTCTCTGGCAGCCGGAGGTGCAGGGGCCTCCCCTTCCCGCAGACATTTCCCAGGCACCACGTCATGTTTGCTCGGGGCAGAGTCACTGCTGGGGAGGGGGCAGGGAGCTCGGATCCACAGGGCTTGGAAAGGGGAAAAATGGGGGAAAACTGGGGAAAAAATCCTGCTTTTCCTCCGGGAAAACCCTGGGAGGTCTGGGGGTTGTTTTCCCAAGTTTAATTAATTGTGGTTTTCAAGCCTCGTTGTTGAAAGGGGATGGGAACGTCTCGGGTTGCTGAAATTAAAGGGAATGGGGAGAATTTGGGATTTATCCCACAGGGTTGGAGCAAACATCTCTGGTCCTTTAGGATGAGGGGGCTCCTGAGCTGCTTTTTTTCCTTAAAAGTTCAATTTTAGGGCAAAAACAGTGTCCAGGTGAGCAGGGAAAGGGGAGCAATGGGGGCAGAGCTGGATTTGTGTTTTTGAGCGGTCCTGGAGCCCTCAGTGGATTTTTTGGTTGGAAAATACCTGGAAAAGTGGTGGGAGGTTGTCCGTGGTGGAGGGGGAGCAGCTGGATCCAGGAGATTTCCCCTCCAGCCACATCCCAAGGGATGCCCCAGTCACATCCCATTCCAGTGATCCCATGTCCCACCCTAAACCCACCCCAGGTCCCATCCCAGGGGTTCCTCATGGCCCAATCCATGGATCCCAGCGCAGATCCCATCCCAGGTGATCCCTGCTCCAGGTCCCACACTGGATGATCTCACATGACCCCTATCCCAACTCCTGCACGGGATGATCCTCCAGGATCCACTCCAGGTTATCCCTAACTCCAGATGATCCCCCAGATCCCATCCCAGGTGATCTCTGTCCCAGATTCCACACAAGATGATCTCACAGGACCCATCCCAGATGATTCCTATCCCAAATCCTGCACGGGATGATCCTCCAGGATCCATTCCAGGTTATCCCTAACTCTGGATGATCTCCCAGATGCCATCCCAGGTTATTCCTACCCCAGGTCCTGGCTTAGATGATCTCCCAGGACCCATCCCAGGTGATTCCTATCCCAGTTCCCAGGTCAGATGATCCCACAGGATCCATCCCAGATGATTCCCTATCCCAAATCCCACACCAGATGATCTTTCAGGTCCAGTCCCAGATGATTCCTATCCCAGGTGATTCCCAGTTCCCATCCCAGGTGATCCCTGTTCCACATCCCATCCTTCAATCCCCATCCCCGGGTGCAGGGAACACCCTGACCAAGCTTTAGGGTGGAAAATCGGGATCAGGGAGGGATCAGGGATCCTCCAAACTTCCCAGGCTCCAAGTGCATCCCCTGGACCTTGATCAATTTAATAATTGACCAACATCAGATGGAATTCCACCGGTCATGGATCCTGCAATTCCATCAGCTCCTTCTCCTCCAGAGGGACACTTTGGGGATGAAAACCCACTTTGGGGATTTGGGAAGCAAAATCCTCTCCTTTTCCTGCTGAAACAAACAGGACCATCCTGTCCATCCATGTGTCCATCCCAAAGGATGCTGGTGGGAATTTCCCACTGCTCTCCCGAGCACCAAATTTGGGGATAAATGGGAAAAATGGATGAACTTGCTCTGTTGTTGATGGAGCTGCTGGGTTGGGATCCAGGCTCCCATTCAGGATCATCATCTGGAAAAACCATCCTGGGATAAGTGGAAAAAACACTCTGGAAATTAAACAACCCAAAAATAGAAGGAGAAAAAAAGGTCAGGCCTAAAAATACCAGGATCAGTTTGGTATGAAATAAATAATCCAGGTTCGTGGGCAGGACTAATTTTAGCCATTCATTGCCACAGCCCAGCGTGACCCTGGCATTTTTTCCAGCTGGATTTTGGTGGATTTGGGGATTTTGGTGGATTTGGGGATTTTGGGGCTGGACTTTGCCCGGCTCCCACCCCGGGAGGGTGAGGGAGAAGGAGCTGGGAGCGAGCGTGGGCGCGCTGGGCTCTGCCAGGACCCGCCCGCTTTTCCCGGGAAAACAACCGGGATTGCCAAAGTTCCCAGCCCCGGGGATGGGCGGGATCCAAGGTCCCCACGGAGCAGCTCGGCCCCGTTTGCTCGTTAACGACGGAGCATTAATTACAGCCATTAAAATGAACTTTCCTCCCAATTCTTCTGTGGAGGGAATGATCCCATCCCAGGGTTGCCCCTCGTTGCGGGGAAACCGAGTCACGGCGAGTTTGGGAAAGGTGAATCCTGCTCTGCTCAGCTTTGGGGTGGGGATTAGGGATAAATCCAGTTTTTCCTAGGTTGGAAGAGGGAAAAGGACCCCTGAGATCCTGGGGTGGAGGCAGATCCCAAAATGATGAGCTTTGGGGTGGGGATGGCCACATCCTGGTCTCCAGCATCTTTCCAGCTTTTTGGGAACAGGGATGGGGATGAGGAGGGGTTTGAGCCTGACCAGGATGATTTGAGGGAACATTTTCAGCAGGGATCCCAAGGAGAAGCCGAATGAAGCAGCCACCAGGATGTGGGGGGACGTTTTTATTGGACTCAGGGATGTCAGGGAATTCTCAGTGGCCTCTGGAATATCTACAGACACGAGAATCCCACGGGGACCCCAAATCCATCTGCACCCCACACCCGATGCAGACACCGTTGGTGACGCTCCAACTGGGATAAAAGAGGATTTTTCCAGCCTGGAGAAGGTGGGAGGGGATGGAGGGGCTGGGGGAGAACCACCACAACCTCTGTTCCCTATGGGGAAAAAAAAGAAGGAAAATTAAAAAAAAACCTAACAAAGCACCGCAAAAACCAATTTTTCCAACCCCCAACATGAGGAGGGAGAGTCAAGATTTGGGGATTTTCCATGGACAATGCATCCCAGGGAGTTACCTGTGGAATGGAGCTGGAGGTGGCTGGCGGGGCCGTCACTTCTCCGTCATCATCCTCACGAACTCCTCGTAGTTGACCTGCCCGTCGTTGTTGCAGTCGGCCTCCTTGATCATCTCGTCCACCTCCTCGTCCGTCAGCTTCTCGCCCAGGTTGGTCATGACGTGCCGCAGCTCGGCCGCGCTGATGTAGCCGTTCCCGTCCTTGTCGAACACCCGGAACGCCTCCCGGATCTCCTCCTCGCTGTCCGTGTCCCTCATCTTCCTCGCCATCAGCGACAGGAACTCGGGGAAGTCGATGGTGCCGCTGCCGTCGGCGTCCACCTCGCCCACCATGTCCTGCAGCTCGGCCTCGGTGGGGTTCTGGCCCAGCGAGCGCATGACGGTGCCCAGCTCCCGCGTGGTGATGCAGCCGTCGCCGTCGCGGTCGAAGAGCGAGAACGCCTCCTTGAACTCGGCGATCTTCTCCTCCGACAGCCGCTCGGCCATGGCGCTCCCGCCACACGCGGCTCTGCCCCGGCACGCCGCGCCAGGAGGACGAGGAGGAGATGGAGATGGAGCCTCCTCCCTCGCAGGGCCTCTCCCTGCACCAGGAGGAGCGAGGCAGGAATGGGAATGGATCCAGGAGCTTTGGGAGCTGGGGAAGAGGAGTCACCCAACCCCCTTGGGCTGCCCTGGCTCTCGTCCCGCTGCTCCCAGGGTGGAGTTTCAGATCCCAGCAAAGCCCAAATTAGGGATCCGGGCTCTGGTTTCGGGGCAGGCGGCACTGGGGGTGACACGTGATTTCCCCAGTTTTAGGGTGTTTGGGAGAGGATTGGGCTGTACAAAGGAGGGGAGGGTCCCCCCCAGTCTCCCCAGCCCCTGGCGGTGCTGGCAGCGCATCAAAGGCACCAGGGGAGGATCCCCGAGCAGGTCCTGGCAGATCCCGGCTGTCCAGAACTGCCGGGGCCCTGAGTCACCTCCGGGGCCTCCTCCGGGGCTGGAGCAGGGCAGGGCTGTGGGGTCCTGCCCTCTTACTCAGGGCTGGGCTGAGGGATCTCCCCATTGTCACGCTGGGTTTACTCATCTCTTACTCAGGATGTAGAGGGGGGGACAGTGACAAACGAGGGAGTGTTTCTCCATCCATCCATCCATGGATTCCATCCATCCATCCATCCATCCATGGATTCCATCCATCCATCCATCCATCCATCCATCCATCCATCCATCCATCCATCCATCCATCCATCCCTCTTTCCTCTGTGCCCACAACAGCCCAGTGACCTTTCCCCAGCCAGATCAAGGAGCTGCTGGACCCAGAAGTCCCCCAGCAGAAGATAATTTCACTTCCTCAGCTACAGAAAATCGGCACCAGTTGATCCCATTTAACCCAGTGAGGAATTTGAGCCATGGGATTTGGAGGGAAGGGCACAACCCAAAACCCAGCCCACAGGACACCTGAGGAATGGTGGGATCAGTCTGGGAGGGTTTTGCCCTCCTGGGGAAAAGCTCACATGGAGAAAGCTCAGGGCGTGTGGAACGCTGCAATTCCCGGGAGGAATTGTGGGAGCGGTGCTGGGAACCTGTCTGGTGAGAGGTTTTGGGGAGGGGAGGCCCTGGCAGCTCCTCCTGAGCAAGAGCTGCTCCCTAATTACCTGTCTGATTGCCCTCACTCGCTGCTCCGCTCCAGCTTTAATTAGCTCCAACCCAAACCGGCGGGAAGAGCCCAGGGGAGGCGGAGCTGGCTCGGACCCGCCCGGGAGAAACAAATCCCAACAGATCCCCGGGGTTTGGAGGCCTGGGAGGGCTCAGGTGCCGGTCCAAACCGTGGCAGAGGGGCTGGAGCTCAGCTGGGGGGGATTTGGGGTCCCTGTGTCACCTGGCTGGGGCTGGAGGGGTGGCCCTTGGTGAGGACCAAAGCTGGAATCTGCTGCTTCCTTCCCATGAAATCCCTGTGACTGCATCCCATTGCTGGCAGCCGTCATCTCCCATCCCATGGATCCTATCTCATCCCATCCCCATGAGCAGCACCCATTGCTGGTATCCATCATCTCCCATCCCATCCCATCCCATGGATCCCATCCCCAGCACCCATCATCTCCCCATGACCTCTCCATGACCAACACCCATCATCTCTCATCCCATTCCATCCCATCCCATTCCATTCCCATGACCAGCACCCATCACCTCTCATCCCATCCCATTCCTTTACATCCCTGTGACCAGCAGCCACTGCCAGCACTCACCATCTCCCATCCCATCCCATCCCATCCCACATCAATTTGCAGGAGAAGGTCAAAGCCAGCCCTTGATTTTGTCTGTGCTTTAAGTGCACCTCATTTATCAGGATAACGATCCCAATAAAACCTCCTGCCGCCCCATAAAATCCCAGGATTTATGGCCCAGTTACAGCATCGGGGTGGGCTGTGGGGTCGGGCAGGGAAGGGGAGACCACCGCGGTGGGATGGGGAGCGCGCAGCCGCCGCTGCCGCCGGGTTTGGCGGCTGAATTTCCCGGGATGGCTCCACCTGGAGCTGGAAAGTTGGAGCTGTGATGGAGGAGGGGCCCCCCAAAGCCTCACACGGAGCTTTCCAGGCTCGGTGTCTGGATTTGAGGGGCCCCATGCAGGGAACGGGGGGAAATTCCTGCAGTGCAGGAGGTGCAAAGCTTCCAGCTGGATCCTCCCGCGGCGCTCGGCTGCCAGCGCCAGCCCAGATGTGCACAGATGTGTCTGGGTCTGCAGCTGCAGACACGGCGGGGGGCGGCAGGGGGATGAATCCATGGAAAAAGAGAAAGTTGGGAGGCGGGGAGGGAAAGGGCTCCGGCAGAGAAAGCTCCGTGGGGCCCTCCTGGCCCTGCACGGGCCCAGACCGATCCCAGGCTGTGGGGAGGGGGAGGGATCTGCACAAATCCCGGCAGAAACAACGCCGAGGTTTAGTGTGGAAAATGGGATTTGGGAGAGGGTGGGCTCGGGGTTGATCCCAGGATGGCTGTGAGGGTCTTGGGGCTGTTGAAGTAAAATTTGGGATTTTGTGGTTTGTTTTAGAGTTTGCTTCCATGGAGTTCCCAAAGCCAAGGGCAGCTCCCAAAGCTGGAGTGAAGGGACCCTGATCCCCGATGTCCCCATGGAGAAGAGGCTGGGATTGGGAATTCCCGGAGATGACTCCGCCCGGCTCCGGGAAGGTCCCACCCGGGCACCCCGGGCTCGTGGCAGCGCTGCGGAGCCGGGCGGGGCGCGAGGGCAGAGCCGGATCCCGGAGCTGCTTACCCAGGGCGGAGGCGCCACAGCCCCGGGCACGGACCCGGCCCAGCCCCTTCCTGGCACCGGGATGGCACCGCGGGCTCCCCTCCGCCCTCGGGAACTTCATCCCGCGGCATCCCGGGGCTCCACACCCATGGGATCGGGGTCCTGGCTCAGCAGAGGCACGGAGAGCCGGGACCCCGTGGGATTCCATGGTTGGAATCCAGGGGAGCGGGGATTGTTTAGTCTGGAGGAGGGAGGGCTGAGCCGGCTGCACATTCCTGTAGGAGGGACGGGGCAGGGATGGGAACCGGCAGGAGTTGTGGGGAATTATTTAAAGGGAATTGCTTCCAAAGGGAGTGAAGGAGTTCTGGCTGATTTGCTGTCGGCTGCAGGGTGAGGAGACACAGACCCAGCCCGGCAGACAGGCCTGGGATTTCCTCTCCCCACTCCAGAGCTCACTGATGCTTTTCTGCAGGCAGAGCCATCATCCCAGCTTCTCCCTGCTCGGGAGGGGCTGAATCCCCTCTGGATAAATCAGCCTCAGAGGTCAGGGCTCAGCTGGGAATCCTGTCCCTAAAACCCAGCAAACCGAGCTGCTCCTTCCCTCCCGGGGGAGCGGGGCCAGCCTGGGGCCGGGATCACTGATGCTGGGAGAGATCCTGGTGTCCATCATCTCCCATGCCATGGAACCCATCTGTAAATGTGCAAATCCTGTCCCTAAAACCGAGCTGCTCCTTCCCTCCCAGGGGACGAGACCAGCCTGGGGCCGGGATCACCCACCCTGGGAGAGATCCTGGTGTCCATCATCTCCCATGCCATGGATCCCATGCCGTCCCATCTATAAATGTGCAAATCCTGTCCCTAAAACTGGATTTAGGGAGCTGCTCCTTCCCTCCCCGGGGACAGGGCCAGCCTGGAGCTGGGATTGCTCTCCTGGAGCTGCAGCCAAGCCTGGACACCCCATGCAAGTTCAGGCTGGAGGTTTTTGGGAAAACTGGATGGGTTTATCCTGGTACAGCAACTCCCTGGAAGCTTCCTTGGGATCAGCCCAGCAGGATCCCCCTCCCAAGGATTTCACATTTACTAAATGAGGACCCTGCTGCTAATGGGGGTGGAATCCCACTGCTCCCCTTTCCTGGGAACTGAGCACAGTCCATGAACTCTGGAGCTGTGAAATTCCAGCTTGTCCTGCCTGGACGTGGAACAATCATGGCAGGGGACAGGGGTTCCTCCTGGTGCCTCAGCTTGGAGAGATCCATCCTTACCCAGAGGCAGCTCCTGAGCACGGACACAGCCCTCCCTCCCAGCAGGACTCGGTGAGGCAGGAGAGGCTGTCAGGAATTTAATGGAACTTGGCACTGGAAACTGTACAACATTTACAGAGAACCACACACTGTGTCTATGTACACCCTCTGCCCATTCCCAGAGCTCCCAGCCGGACATGGACAGGCAGTGACAATCCTGGGATGCGGAGTCACCGCTCCCCAAGCCTGGATTTTGGGATATGGCTCCCCAGTCCTGATTTCAGGTGACAGGGACTGCAGAATCCCACTCCCCAGTCCTGGATTTTGGGATATGGCTCCCCAATTCTGGATCCCAGGTGACAGGGATTGCAGGATCCCAATCCTGGATTTTGGGTCACAGGGACTGCAGGATCCCAGTCCCCAGTCCTGGATCTCAGCTGACAGGGATTGGAGGATCCCAATCCTGGATTTCAGGTGACAAGGACTGCAGGATCCCAGTCCTGGATTTTGGGTCACAGGGACTGCAGGATCCCAGTGCCCATCCTGGATTTTGCTGTGCTCAGAGCTGTCACCACCTCGCTTCCCATGACTCTGCAGTGCCATTCCCAAGCTGGGTCTCTCCCTGGATTTTCCCTGCATCTTTGGAGTGCTAGAAGATGGCAGTGCTGCCACCCTGAGTATTTACAACCACTCCTCCTCCTCTCCTCACAGCTCCAACTCTTCCTCTCCTCTACCTTTCTACCACATGCATGAACCCCTTGGTTGCCTCCAAGTCCTGCTTCCCTGTGGGAAGTGTTTCATTTCCAAAAGGCAACAAAAACACGGAATCTACCTTCACTCCCTGCTACCCCTCTACTCACTGCTCCCCAAACCCTTGTACAACGTGCCTACAACCTTCCTACACCCTAGAGTAAAGCAGTTCTCTTTCAGTAGTGTCTCCCCCCAGCCCGTGGATTGCTCTGGGACAGTTGGGACATCACCCCTCGGAGCACGAAGGATCAAGTACTGGAAAGGAAATGCCAAGTCTGAGCAACAAAAATACAAAAGTAAAAAAAAACAATCAAAGGAAACAAAAAAACCCCAACCACCCCAAAATCCCAACCCCCAAACTTGAAACAAAACTAATAAAAAAATTTAAATAGTTGGCAGGATACAAGAGTGAGACAGAGGAATGTACAAAGGACACACAAAGATCAAAGATTCCAGTAGGTGAATTGAGAACCTGTTGAATTGGGGTCTGTTTTTGTAGGATTTTCCTTTTGGAACATGCAAATTTGCAGGAATTACCATAACCACACACCAGAGTGACTTCAGGTGTTGAGTCCTTTAAGGGACTTTTGCAGTGTTGATCAAAACCCCCAGTGCTGCCCAAAATTCCACTTTATTTTCCATCCTCTACCCCCAAAATTCCACTTTAATTTCCATCCTCTACCATGGCTGTGGGAAACTTCCAGGAGCCCAAATTTGCTCTTCAGAATGCCATGAGGGTTTTGGACATCCCTCATGGGTTCAGAGTGTAAAAACAGCCCCCAGCTCAACAGTAACCGCACACCAGTAGCTGCCATTCCAACACAAACTCAGGCTCTGATCCGCAGAGCGCTCCCAAGCGCTCCCGGTACAAAATGTACACGGAATTATTTATAAATTAACAGTTTTCCCAGCCCCAGGTGCCTTTCACCGGGCTCCCGTGCCTCCTTACGCTACACCAGCGTTTCTTTCCGCTTCCCGCTGAGCTGCTTCTCCCTGGATTTCCGGTGCCCCGACGAGCTCCTGTGGGATTTGAGCCCCTTGGCTTCCCCCGAGTCCGGCAGGGCCGCGCGCTCGGCCGCGCTCTGCTCCAGCTCCGCGTGGGACGTTCCCGTTCCCTGGCGCTGCCGGGCCGGCGCGTGGGGCACGCAGGGACCGCTGGGATTGTTCTCCTCGCACTCCTCGCTCAGCTCGGGCAGCTCGGCGAGCTCGGGGCCGGGAGCGCTCCTGCGGAAGGGGGCGATGGCGGCGCGGATGCAGCTCAGCCACTGCTGCTTGTGGAACACGTCGTTGGCCTGCAGCGTGTGCGACTGGCCCGGGCCGGGCTCCTGGAAACGCACTCGGAAGATGTTTTTGGCTGGGGATAAAGGGAAAAGCTCATCAGATCTGAGCCGGCATTTAGAGATTCCATTGGTAGGTTTGAAATCCCAACAAAACCCCCCCAGTCCCAAAAATCCAGCAGGGAGACAAAGATGTCTTCTAATCCAAGCCCCAGCTGTGAATTCATGGCTGACTGGATCCGTGTTGGGGAAGATGAAACAGGAAAGCCTTATAAATATGATTGTCTGGCAAAAGATTTTGAGAATATGGAAACTATGAGTGAGATTGAAATGAAAGCAAGCTTTGAGATCCCTCAGTTACTGAACAACTGGAAAACAATGGTGTGGCTGGCTGAAGGTGATCCCCTTGTGATGGAACAACACTCTCTGTTTGCAGGCAGGCCCAAGGGTCAGAGCAGACCCTACAGCTTGGCAGAAGGGCCCAAAGAGGAGTTTTTAGGGTTTCAAAGGTAACACAGTGTGGTGATGTAGTGATTCTTATAGGCTGTGTGGAAATGCTATAGGATTTGTGTATTGTACTAGACTGGTTAGTGAGAACCAGAATATTCAACACAGAAGGAGATTTATGGTATTGTAATGGGAACCTCGCTCTCTTACGTTTCTGCTCTCTCACCCTCTCATCCTCTCTCCCCCTCTCTTCTCTCGGGCCTGCTCTGAGCAGTGGCTGCAGCTCCAGCAGGGCCCTGCACCCAGGCCCTTTGCAATAAACCCCAAATCCCAGCAGGGCCCTGCACCCAGGCCCTTTGCAATAAACCCCAAATTCCACGGCCTGGCTGCAGAGATCTCTCGTCTCCATCCATCCCAACCATCCTACCCCCTATGCTCCTAGAGATCCGTACCTTTATCAGAATTGCCAAAAGCCCCTCGGAAGGAGCCCCCCATTTTGACATCTCCATCCTGGAGGTCCTCGAGGAGCAGCTCCTGCACAGGGATGGGCTGCCGGTACACCTGGAACGCCTGGCGCTCGTTGCGGGTCACCGGCCGTGTCAGCACCAGGATTTCTTGGAAGAGGAAGACGTAGAGCTTCTGGAAGAGAAAACATCCCAGTATTCACTCTGTGCTCCATGAGGTCACACATCCTGTGGGATTCAAGGCCACCTTATCTGCAGTTTCACCCACAATAACTTTCAGAGTCTCCGGTGACAATGGCAAGGTCTGGCACACACCAGGATTACATCATGGGCTTTATTATTTTATTGATCCCTAGAAAGGGAATGAATGATGATTCCCAGGATAGGATGATTAGGAGTCATATCTTTCCTGTGTCCATGGAATGCACGAGTGAAACAGCCAATTAAACAAACAAAACCCCCAATCAACAGAGAAAACTTGAGAAGATTTGAGGTTGAAATCAGGACAAAAGGCAGCAAAGCCCAGAGTGCAGTGGGTGGGAGATAAACTCCAGGCAGCCCAGCCCAAAGCAAACAGGCTTCATAGGAACCCTTTTGTTTGGAAGAGCCAGGGCTCCTAATGGGGAATGTCAGAGCATTACTGGGAGTAAACAGTGGCAGGAAATCCCTCTGGATGGATGGAGAGCACTTTCTGTGGGCACTCTGTGCTAATGATTTTCCAGCTTCCCAAAGGCAATTGTGGAGCTGTCAGCAGGAAACTTTCCCTTACAGCCTAAATGAGGCTGACAATTATGAGATTTTCCTCTGCTCTTTTATCCAATATCCAAACTACCCCCAAGGATGGAAGGCTCCCAGTCCTGCTCTGAGTTTAAACCAGGTTTCAGAATTAATTAGTAAAAAAGGAGGGACTCACGTGTCCATTTTTGTTCTTCAGCTCCCCGTGGCACAGCAAAGCTTTGCTGCCTTCAATCCTTGGATCCTTCTGCTTCTCATCCAGGTACTCCAGCTTGTCAATGTAGTACTGGCACTCAGACTCGCCCTTTTTCAGGTTGATGTCAGAGAGGACTCCTTGGATTATGGATATCTAAACACCCAAACAAATGATTAAGAGGGATTAAGTGCTTCCCTGTGTGACCTCTGCTTGTCTCCTTCACAACTCCCAAGGATGCAATCCACGTGGATCGATCCCTCACTTTCCCTGTCGTGGATTTGAAACCCCCCCTGGGAACTGCTGAGGTTTAAGGAAGATTTGTGGAGCTCCCCCATCCCACGCCTGGGTCAGAACAAGCAAAGCAGGATCACTCACAGCCTCCTCCAGGATGTGGATGTCGGGGTGCTCCTTGGGGGTGTGCCTCAGGATCTCCTTGAGGAGCAGGGGGTATTTGACCAGGCGGCTCCGAGGGATGTCCAGGAAGCTCCACAGGTCCAGCTTGCGGCTGAAGGGAGACTCGAGGCAGCGCTGCAGGAAATCCTGCACCCTCCTGTCCTGCTTCTTCTGGTCCAGCAGCGCTTTGGCTGCCAGCTGGTTGCTGCAGTAGCCTTTGTAGGCGTGCAGTCGGGGTAGCTGCAGGGAACAGAGGAGATTTAGGAGTCAGATTCCCTGTGGGAAAAGCAGATGTCACTCACATGGCAAACTCAGGGACTTCTACAGCACTCACTGGGGAATTTTTTCCAATAAAAAGATAAGGGAGGGTCTCGTGAGGAGGATGAGGACACAGAGCCCATGAAGCTCCCAATGTCTGGATGAGCACAGGGAGCCCATGAAGCTCCCAATGTTTGGATGAGCACACACACAGATCCCATGAAGCTCCCAATGTTTGGATGAGCACATGGAGCCCATGAAGCTCCCAGATTTTGGATCCTGTGAGGAGGATGAGCACATGGAGCCCATGAAGCTCCCAATGTTTGGATGAGCACACAGACAGAGCCCATGAAGCTCCCAATGTTTGGATGAGCACACACACAGATCCCATGAAGCTCCCAGAGTTTGGATGAGCACACAGAGCCCATGAAGCTCCCAATGTTTGGATGAGCACAGGGAGCCCATGAAGCTCCCAATGTTTGGATGAGCACATGGAGCCCATGAAGCTCTCAATGTTTGGATGAGCACATGGAGCCCACGATGCTCCCAGAGTTTGGATCCTGTGAGGAGGATGAGCACAGGGAGCCCATGAAGCTCCCAATGTTTGGATGAGCACAGGGAGCCCATGAAGCTCCCAATGTTTGGATGAGCACACACACAGACCCCATGAAGCTCCCAATGTTTGGATCCTGTGAGGAGGATGAGCACATGGAGCCCATGAAGCTCCAAATGTCTGGATGAGCACACAGACAGAGCCCATGAAGCTCCCAACGTTTGGATCCTGTGAGGAGGATGAGCACACAGAGCCCACGAAGCTCCCAGAGTTTGGATGAGCACTTGGAGCCCATGAAGCTCCCAATGTTTGCAATCAGCAGGGATAACACGTGTGGAATCACTGGGACAAAGAGTCCAGGAGACACAGACATTTCAACCCTAGATCAGGGTGAATTCAGGTCCAATTTCAGCCATCACAATCCCACTGTTTTCAGCACTGCCAGGATTTCCCTTCCAGTCTGCACTGAGGGCCACTGAAGCCCCAGAGCTCTGCAGCTTCTGCCTTTAAATGTTCCCCAAGCTCAGTTTTAGCCTGTTGATGTTGATTCCAAGTTCTGAACTCACCCACTTCACAAGGATAGGCCCAATCTGCTCCACGGTTCCATCTGGTTTTGTTGCTTCTCCCAAGCTTGCCAGTAAGTCTGGAATGGAAACAGGGGAAGAGGAATTGCACCAATGCCCTAATGAGTAACAGGAGAAAGCAGAGAGGTTCAACCCTAGCGAGCACAAAGCACCCAGCTGCTCTTACCTTCATGCAGAGGAATGTAGGAATCCAAGTCCCCAAAAATGTGGGTGAGCTCCTCCTCAGACATGATGGAGAGTTTCAGCATGGGGTCGTGGTAGGCCTGTCAAATGAAATATATTCAAATGTGCCTCAAAGCTGATGATTTAAACAGATTTAAATGTGCCTCAAAGCTGATGGTTTAAATTGATTTATCAGGTGAAAGAAGTGAAGGCAACAGAAAGATAACACTGATTTGATGCTAGAATATTCACTAAGTGTGAAGTATGGAGGAATTAAATGAAAAGCATTTTCCTGTGTGGATATTCCCAGCTGGGAGAGGGAGTCCCCAGGCAGCTCTGCACAATCCTTTTATGGCTGGGTTTGCTGCAATCACACCAGTGCTGGCCCAGTGCTCACGTCAGCTTTCAGACTGGGGGTTCTGGGCTGATAAAGCTCCCACGTCACGTCTGCAGGTGGAAAAAATCCCTCACTATTCCCTGGAATGTCGTCACTGACTGCAGGAAAAACCCCACTCACCTTTCTGGCCAGCTTCAGGTCTTCAATCAGGTCCTGCTCTCCCCTGGACATTTCATAGATGGCCTGGGAGGGAGGATAAAGCACCCAGAGTTATTCTGAATGCCAGTTTTCTCAGAAAGAGCCTTTCAGCTCCCATGATGAACAGCCTGCCCTGAATGGGCCCTTGGCCACCCCAATCCCTCGGGGGGCACCTGGGCATGACAACCCTGAGTAAATCTGCAGTCCCAGCCCTGAGAAAGCAGCTTTGCTTCCAAGTGTGTGAAAGCCCTGCTGGCCCCTGCACGAGCCAAATTAAACACCAGAGCCTTTTAAATCAGTGCCTTTAGCCAGGCAGGGCTGCAGACACAAAACCCCCGAAACCGCAGCGGTCAAAGCCCAGGCGGCTTCCGACGGCTCCACAAGATTTGTCCAAGAGCTCCAGGAAAAGGGAAGCCAAGGCCTTGCTGCCTGGCTCCCAAGCAAGTGTCAGGAGCTTTAGCAGAAAGACAGCTGGCTCTGTGAGGAACCTGAGGCTGGGGCAGCTGCAGAGCAGCCAGCGGGGCCGGGGCTGCGATTTCAGGAATGCCGTGGAAAGTTTGGCATGTCCAAAGGGTCACACTGGGGAGGTGAATTCAGAGTGGAATCCTCCTTTTCCCATGGCTGACAGAGACATAAATCTCAGCTTTAGGTGCACAGAAGATGCAGCCCCCCCCAAGGCTGTTCCTCCTTTCCCAGCAAGGGAAGGGACCGAAGGCCTCGGCTGCTGTTCCCAATCCCGTTTTCCACGGGTGTTTCCATGAGGTTTCACCTCCTGGCGTTTGATTTCCTTGGTGCTCAGGGATTCCTTCGTGTTCACATCCAACATCTCAGACCAAAGGACACTGTTCCTTCTCTTGGGGGGAGTGGGAGCAGCAGACCTGCTGCATGATTTCTGGGCACAGCCAGGGGATTTGCTGTCGCTGCGGAGGGTGAACGACTGCAGGGATTGAAAAAATAATGAAAAATATTAAAAACAATGTGGAGAGCCAACATTGCAGGAGTATTAGATTATCCATTCCCAATCCTTCATCCCCCTGGGTTATCCAGGGCAGGAAAACACACCCAGACACTTTTCCTCAGATAAAGGAAAGCTTTAATCAAGCTGCTGAGGAAGCCCAGAGCTTGGCAAGGCTTTCCGTGCCCCTCTCCCTGTGAGGAAGAAGGGAAAGCAAAGCTTGGCTCTGTTTCCCAGGTATGAGGAAGTAAATAAACAAAGATCATAACTCTTGCTCTGAAGAGGTTAATGAGAAGCCACTTGAACTTTGCCCTGTGCTCTGCAAGGCTCCTATGCCAGCAGTGCTGTTATCTGCAGGTGAGAGCAGAGCTCCTGGCACGGCTGCAGTGCCAGTGCTGGGCAGCAGGGCCAGCTCCCATCACGGTGCAGCACACGTGGGGGCACTTTATCAGCTCTTTATCTGCAGCACTCGATTGTATTTACTGTTGAACCTGTTTGTACAGCTCTTTATACCTGAGCTCTCCTGAGGGAGCACCTTCCAGCCCCAAGAAAGCTCACACAGAGCTCCAAGCCTGTTCCACCCTGTCCCATCAATCCTTGCCCAAATCTCCAAGTTTTGCCCTGTTTTTACCTGGATTGTCTGCCCAAAGCATGGAACTGCCCCATTTCTGACAGGGGACATCAGGTTGGCCAGGGAGGTGACTCGTGCTAAAGCTCACACAGGGCTCCAAGAGATTTCCCAAACCCCTGTTCCACCTCATCCAAGCAATCCCTTGCTCAAACCTCCAAGTTTTGCTGTGTTTTTACCTGGATTGGACATGGATTGTACACCAAATTGAGCACCACCTCACATCGAACCACCACTTTGGATTTGAAGCAGCTGCCTGATACTGACACTTCGTAGATGTCCTATGATTATTCCTCTACATTTCCATCTGCTGATGAGGATCTTACTCTTCTAGTATATTAATTACAATCGACTTCCAATCCTTAGAATCTGGTTCAAGCCCAGAGAAGAGTAATAAATGTAATCCTATTCACACTGGTCCTATCATTGACCCTAAGCATCCTCCTAACTGCACTAAAAGTGTCAAACTGCCCATTTCTGACAGGGGACATCAGGCTGGCCAGGGAGGTGACTCGTGCTAAAGCTCACACAGAGCTCCAGGAAATGCCCCAAACGCCTGTTCCACCCCATCCCACCAATAAATCACCAAGTTTTGTCCTGTTTTTACCTGGATTGTCTGCCCAAAGCGCCGAACTGCCCCATTTCTGACGGGGGAGATCAGGTTGGCCAGGGAGGTGACTCGTGCTAAAGGCCGGACCCGTTTCGTGCTTGGCTCCTGCAAAGCAAGCCGAGAACAAATTGTCCTGGCTGTGCCTCCCTCGGAAATTTCTCAGGCAGCTTCCAAAAGCATAAACCCACTTAAGGAGTGGCAAACACAGCAAGGAGAGTGTTTGGAAGCAGCCATTCATCTTTCAAGGCTATAAATATTTGTCTGAACTTTAAGGCTGCAATTAAACTGCAGAGGTTTTTGCCCAGTGTTAAAAGAGGTGAGAGAACATCAGCGAGAATTCAAAATAGGGCTCCAACAGGGACTGTTATGCTTTGAACAGAAATAGATTAAAGTGTTTTCTGACACTCTGTGGCAGCTAAAGATGGAGCTGGGATGTGCTTCTTCATTTTCTCATCTTTTCCTCTGGAGCAAGAATGTGTTTTTCCATTTTATTTTGGAGAGCAGGGCGGCAGTGGGGGCCCTGGGCAGCTCCTTGAACAAGCAGCAAACAACCACAAGCAGAACATTCCTGCGAGGGACAGGCACACAGATAAAGCTGAAATCCTTCACTTTGCACAGTTTCCTCCTCCTGCTGCTCTCCCCCACCCCTGCAACGACTGCAATTTTTCTTACACGTTGTTTAGATTTGAAAGCTGGAGCTTCTGCTTTTCCCCACCGCTAATCCCTGCCCGCAGCTCAAGTCTGTGCCGACCCAAACGCTGCCAAGAAAGAGGAAACGCCCCTGGAAAGCTCCTGCTGCCTCAGCTTTGAACGTTCTGTTGGCAACTCGACGTGTTTGACATCAAAAACGTTGTGTGGGGAGGGCTGGGCAGGAAAGGTGTGCACAGGGGGAAGTGGGCAGAGATGGGCTCCGAGTTTAGGCTGGAAAGGGCTGCAGGATTGTCCTGGTGCTGCCAACAGCTGGCACAGGGCTGGACTGACTCATCCTCAGGAGATGCTCAGCACCAAGCTCTCACCAGGACAGCGAAGCAGAGCAGCCTGGTTTGGGTTCATCTCGGTTAAAATTGGTTAATTATTGCTGGATTTGTACTCTTTCAAAAGCTCTGCGCTGTTTCCATTCCCAGCCCAGCTCGGGGGCCAAACCCTTCGCTCAGAAGTGACAAATGTTGAAAACAAAACTAAAAAAAAAAAATAATAAAAAGGGGAATAGGAACACCCAGAGCTGGATTCCAGTCATGAAGGAGCACAAAAGCTACGTGTGTGTGTAAGATCTGATTTCAGCAACCCGAGCCCAGCAGCGGCCCTGCCCACACGCGGCGTTGGGCAATGCAGGAGGAGGAGGAGGAGGAGGAGGAGGAGGAGGAGGAGGAGGAGGTGAGCTCACCCTGAGCTCAGCCTTCAAACTTGCAGGGGGGGAACATGAAAAGAAACAATTTATGAGCCGTGCAGGAAGAAAAGAGCTCTTGGCACGGCACAAAGCTGTGCTATAAACGTTTGGGGAATGTCAGAGTTAGGAGGGCACCATAAACATGGAGAAAAGCTGTAAAAGTGTCCTCGGTCATGGGATCCTCAGCTGGGTTTAAGTGGGACACCAGGAACTCCAAGTGGGACACCAGGAACTCCTCCACTGACTCCAGACACAGACAGACAGGGAAAGGTTGGATAGTCAGGCCAGACTCAAAGACAACAAGGAAGGTTAACGTGTTACAGATGTTTCTGAGTGGAAGAGAAGGGAGGTGTTTACTTCTAGAAATTCATCTATCAGAGAGGAGGATAAATAAAGGGACGTGGGCCTAGAGAAGCTTAACAAAGTGCAGGAGTGAATCAGGGAAGATGCAGACACAAAGCCACCCACGGCTCCGGCGAGGCCAGGGATAAAAATAGCCTGGAAAAGCAAAATGTGACACTGCAAATGAAAAGTAAGAATCCTCGAGGCTCCAGCAGGTCACTGGAGAGGGGTCAGCGCTGCTGAGATCCAGTGACAGGGCCGGGAGCCCGGGAATGCGGGAATGCGGGAATGCCGTCCCTGCACATCTGTGACACGTGCCCGTGCCCGAGGGCTGGCAGCAGGAATTCCTGAGCTCGGCTCAGCAATCGCCATCTTTCCTCTCTTAAAAAAAAATAAAAATTCCCACTTTGTGTCTGAGCGCTCCTCAGACACGGCCCGGCTGCCAAAAACCCATCTGGTTGTTGTTCTCCTCCCGAAGATCGTTTGATCCAGAGCAGGAGGAGGAAAATCAGACCCTGGCAACTCCCCCTGGCTGAGCTGCGCTGGAGCCGGGTCAGGCTCCCCGGCCGGCCGGTGTAAGCCGAGACTCGGGCGGTTCGTGCTGCGGATAACTCGGGCTCGGGAGGGTTTTTTTTAGCTCTGTACTCGCAAACAATGACTCTCCTGTCTCCACGCCGCCTTCCTTACAGGAGCCGGATTACAATAAAGTCTGGGAGGTTTCTGTAACAATCCAGGGGTGTTACAGCACTCGCGAATAATTCAAACCCCAGCGGGGTCAACAGCTCCATCAGGAAATATTATTTTCCCAGAGAACTCTTTATTAAAACTGAATTAACACATCACGAGAGCAGCCACTAAAGGTAATTTTGTGCCAGGCGAGATTTCACACCCCTGAAATTCCTTCAAGTGCTCCTAAGTGCAGGTTAACTCCTGAAAAGATTGCACCTTGCTGGAAAGAGAACCAGGCATTACTTTTGAGCAAGGTATTTTTTCTTCAGCAGCACGCCCACAACCTTTCCCCTGTGCTGGGTAATAATTAGTGGTTTTTACGAGGATCCCTTGCTCGAGTGCGATTCCTACGTGCCGCACACAGCTCCACACAACACGGTGAGCAATGGCAAAACCACGCGTGACAGAAACTCCTCCTCCCGAGCCAATTCAGCAAAAGAAGGGATTTTAGTCAGCGGCCTGAGTAATTCCTGCCAGAAATCACCAACCACCTGAGCACCGCCATGGGAGAGTCACACGCAGAGCCTCAAGATGAACAATCAGAGCTTTCCCAAATCCAACAGCCCCCATACTCCCGACCAAACCAGCTCAGACAGAAGTGTCGGCTCACTCCAGAATTCAGAATTCGAGGCGACTTACTCCCCTCCCAGAGCTCTGGTTTCTGTTATTTCTCCCCCAACATCTGGTTTCCCTTTTGCACAATGGGATTGCCCAAGTTTGGCTGTTGCAAAGCCGGCATTTGCTGAGGTTGGTGACTCGGCGCTGAGCCCTCAAACCCCAGCCATGTCTGGAGACGCCTTTTTTTTTTTTTTTAACTTTTCCAGCTCATCTCGCCACTAATCTGAGCAATAAACCCAGCCCAAGGCTGCCGGGCCCTACCTGGCTGCTGAACTTTTGCTCCTGTCGCAGCAGGAGGCTCGG